>NC_048300.1:42735957-42793110 GCF_013100865.1 Trachemys scripta elegans | reverse complement strand
CCCTAAACTCAAGCAAATTGTGCGATGGTACATTGTCACTGGTAAGCATTTTGAACTCTGAGCACTTACTACTAAATCCCTCAAGCCCCCGATTCGCCAGCCAGCGAAACTGAATTTCAATTGGTTTTTAATGAAAATTTCACCTGAATATTTTGTTATAGAACATAATTAGTTGGGATGTACATATGTTATGTCCATCTTAGTATCTGCATTTGTACCTCCCCTGAATCAAGACAAAGCATATTCTCGGACTCATAAAGCATGCTCACTTAACTTCCTACATATTCACTCATGGGAATTAATTTTCAAATATTGGAAAATTATAGACATTAGCAGATTATAAGCCAAACACATGGTCAGCTGTTTTCTTCATTCACCTTTTGTTTTCTGTTATGCTTTCTGGAGTGACATGTACTTTCAAAGGAATTTACATTTTATTCAATTGCATACTAGACATGGGGGTGGGGGAGGTTTACCATTGTGATTTTGATTTGGTGTTAAAGAAGCAGCAAAATTCTTCTGTGGTGTACTCCTGAATGATAAGTCTCCTGTAATCAATGTTTGCTAACTTCTTTCAAGTTCAGATTTGTACCTGTTTAAAAGAGAATTGGAAGTGCAATTAATTAGTTACAGAAACAAATAGGGCCCAATCAGACATTTTTAAGAGCCCCAAATGCACATTGAATGGCAATTTTGGTTCCTCAAGAAATATAAAATTAGGCATAATAAAGATATATCACTAAAAATCTGATTCTAGATGACAATACGACACCTTCAAATAAATATTGGAATCTGTACTTTCACTTCTAGTGATATTGGGTTGTTGTTTAAATTTGTTCTTATATGAAAGAGACAATTTGTTTATATTTTATATATACACTCAAGGTTTAATATTTCAGAAGACTGAAAACTGAAAGAATTATACACAAAAAGGACACATGGATGAACAGCAATTACAATGATTATCCAGTCACAGCTCTGATAAAGCTCCCTCTGCTGGACATTCACCAGACTGCTGTGTTTGGGTCCCAATATGCTTGATTTGTGCTCTTAAGCTACCCTTGGCCTGAATAGGCTGCAGCAACTGCCTTTTCCCTTGGCTTCTCTGGTACACTTCCAGGGCACAGGCTCCTAGTTCCACTTCCCAGAAATAGGACCAGACGACCTAGCTGTCTTAAGCACCCAGGCCAGCACTGACCCCACAGACTGAAACACACCCTTTTCCCAAAGCTTCAACATTGTGGGCACTCTGGGTACACAGTTCACCTCTTCAATGATATGTAGTAGTTGAACACAGACACACAGACTTTAGAAGCGTTCCCAAAAACCACTCTCTGTTGGCAAGCACAATAAGTATACAGATCTGGACAAAAAAATAATAAAACCCTATACACAATTCCCTGCCTTAATTTCCTCACCACTCTTAGGAGGGCATGGGAGGGGAAAGTGGATGCTGGTCTACATGCAGAATTGTACCAGTTGAACTGAAAAGTGTGATTTTAAACCACTGTAGTTAAAGTGGTGCAAAGGGCCGCATTTTAAACCAGGCTTATTTCAGTTTTGCTTCAGGAACAGATTGTTAAACTCAAATGGGCCTTTCTTAAAGCAAATTACCAGTGTCTACACCAGGGCTTTGCACCAGTTTAGTTCAACTTGTGTGTAGACAATCCCTAAGCAGCAGCTTCCCAAACTCTAACATCTGCAGACGTGTCAATGCTACAGCAGCACTGCTGTGTGGCTATAGTGCTTCAATGTAGACCAGGGGTCGGCAACCTTTCAGAAGTGGTGTGCCGAGTCTTCATTTGTTCACTCTGATTTAAGGTTCGCGTGTCAGTAATACATTAACGTTTTTAGAAGGTCTCTTTCTATAAGTCTAGAATATATAACTAAACTATTGTTGTATGTAAAGTAAATAAGGTTTTTAAAATGTTTAAGAAGCTTCATTTAAAATTAAATTAAAATGCAGAGCCACCTAGCCAGTGGCCAGGACCCGGGCAGTGCGAGTGCCACTGAAAATCAGCTCACGTGCCGCAGGTTGCCTACTCCTGATGTAGACACTCCCGATGCTCACAGGAGGGGTTCTCCCATCGGGGCAGGTAACCCACCTTCCTGAGAGTTGATAGCTAATGCTGTTTACAGAGGGGGTTAGGTTGGCTTAACAACATCGCTCAAGAGTGCAGATTTTTCACACCCCTGAGCAATATAGCTGAGTTGACCTACCTTTTTTGCCTAAACTAAGTCTGAGTAAATTACACCAATGAAGAAAGAATGGTTTTCTTGGCATCCCTGGGAAAGATAACCCAGAAGTGAAGAGGGCACACTGAATGCAACAATAATAATGCTGCAGTAACACTCACTACCAGTATTGCATGTCTCATGATAAGGAAGACCATACAAGAGGGCAGGGCAGGGCAGAGGAGTTGGCTGAATGCTCGATACCAACACCACCAAGTTTGCAACGCTACTTAAATCATTCACCTCACTTGCCTATGCCTGGAATTCTAGGCCCTCCTCAGATACATGGTGTGTCCACACTACAGCATTCACTCAAGCCCATCAGTTACTTCCTAGCATGAGAGAATGCACCTATGCTGCACAATGACACTTGAGTTGCATGGCGGTTGCTGTAACATCCTCAATCATGTGTGACACGATGGGGTAACAGGGTGCGAGATCACAATTCTTTTCTCACCTCTGGTTCCCCCTGCAAGCTGCCAACTGACCTTGGTGGGTCTTCTCCAGTTAGATGTTTATTATAAGAACTTTCAATCATCAGCAGCAAATACAAAGGCCTTGTCTATATCCCACACACTTGTACAAAACCTGGTGTTAGAAACGCAGATTACAGCGAGCGCTAGTGGTGCTAAGCCAATAACACAGAAGATAAGGACTCCGTATCACATCCGGTTTTGCCCTCCGGCCAAGTCATAAAGTCCGAATGCACCGTTCACTGGGAACACTTGTGCCATAACTCAGGTGAATTTACTGGTGAAGAGAAGCCCTTAAAGAGCTTATCATGGCTTTGCATCCCTAACATTTCCTACTCTTACTAATGCTGATGCAACTCCATTTGTGGTAGTAATAAGAGCGCTGGTGCAGACAAGGCAGTAGGCGCTTTACCCACTTAGTTGTCTAGATCTGCTCTGAGCTGGGGTGGATGGCAAGATGTCAGAAACACAGATGGACAGTATGGCTAAGTGTGCCCACTAGTGGGTAACTTTGGTGGGGGTGGGGAAGCTAGCACAATACAGTCTAAAGGAGCATGGTCACTTCAGGGACTATTCTTTACATCAGCTGTGCCCAATTGGAGAGGAGTGTGTGTGCTGATTTCAAGCTGTTTTTTAATGCCTTAGGGGTAGAGATCCTGACTGCCTGTAGGTATACTGCTCGAAGGCCAGCTGAGTTCATGCAGCATCTGTCCATGAGGTGTCCCACCTGAGGGAGGCAGCCAATTATCCCACCTTTGCACCACCAGCTTGTGCTCTGCAATTCATTTCTCCAGCACCCGTCTCAGTCACTCCCACCCTACTTTTAACCATCACCTTACAACTTCTATTTTCGAAGAGTGTTTGGTTTTAAATATGGCCCCACCCTGCAGTGATGATATTCCCCTTCCTCTTTTTTATTGTCGCTAACCCCTTACATTTGTTTTAGTAGTTAACAACTCTCAGATGTTTTAATTTTTAGCCATGCTGCACGTCGCTGGTGAGGAAAATCCTCCCCCCTCATCCTCTCTCTCCACTGTATGGTTCCCCTGTGATCTGGGTAGCAACCAATGATAAAAATTAGCTGTAGCCAATGGCTGCTGTTGTAGGACGACTGCACCCGTGAACCCCCTCGTGGCCTCAGGGTGGCCCAGCAAGTGTCCCCTGCCTCAATTTCCAACAGTACATTCAATCTTTCCAGTCCCAATATTCCATCAACACACCAGATCCAACTCCAGGGTCTCTCTTTAGATCCTCAGGAAGGGCTCCAGCATCTCTCACTCACACCTCACCTCATCCCTTCTAGCTGGGGTGCTTCTCTGCCCTGTTTCATTCTCAGATATGGTTCTAGCTCTTGCCCAGCGACATTAGTGAGCTCACCCCTCCATCACTCCCCAGCTTCAGCCCTTTCTGGCCCCCCGGCTTCAGCTCTCGGGCTCAGCCGGCAGGTGATTTTCAGAAGGATTTGACATTTGGAAAGTGCTTAGCCGAAACAATTAGCATCTGAAAAGAATTCTAAAAAAAGAGTTTGCCAGAAGTCAGAGGCCATCCCATGGTCTGGCCTGTACAATTATGTTTGTGTCAACTCTGTCTGGAGTATGAAGAACAATCAATAGGCAGTGGGCGCGCCAGAGCCTCAAGCGCAGCTAAAACATGGGAGGTTTTGTTTAACCTCCAGTTTCTGATTAGGCTGCTTACATCAAAGGGTACAGATGAGCCTGAGCTATGAAGCTGGGATCCAGATATTAAATCCTTCAATGTTTGGATCTGGAGTTATGGGTCAAACCACTATATAGACAGGGGTGAGCAGCACAATTCAGCTCAGATCCAGATCCTCATGCCACCAATGCCAGAGTTCAGATGGAAAGGGTTGCAATTTTTGTTTGGGCCCCATCTATATAAGACGTAAATGGAATAGTTGAGCAGGATTTCACTATATGCATGATCTAGGCATGTATGAATCAATGCTTTAGAGAACCCTCCAATCTGATGTGCGCTAAGCAATAACTGATGGAACTACAGCGAACCACCTTTAAAGAAGGCCTGCCCTGAAGAGGTGAAAACAACGGGCTTCTGCTATTTTTGCTGCTTTACAGTATACAGCGAAGGCTGGGTTGGTTAAAAAACAGGCAGATTCCCCCCTCCCTCCCCATTAACCTTAGAAATATCAAGTCTCGTCTTTCCTGTTTTGCCAGAATGCTTTTTACTGAGGATGCAGCACTGAGAACTGGGAGCACTCTCAGCCCTTAATTGAAGGAACAGGACTGTTTAAAGATTTAGCAAGAGTTCTTCTTTCTCCCACTGATTACCAGTAAGCAAATTAAAAATCCCCTCCCCTTCTCGTAAGCTTCACTCCCCCAGTATCTGATGTCATAAACCAATCTAGGGGTTGCATCCCAAAGGGCGCCAGGGGATTGTGACCACATTGCCCTTCCACCATTACTAAATGGGAGGAAGTTTCTGGAATAGAAAAGGATGTGAACCACTGTCATAACTTGGGGTTCTCCAGGGACCCACAGAGTCCACTAGGGGGAAAAAACCTAATGCAGACAAGATCTATAGTTCTTTAAAAGAACCTGCTTACTTTTTAAAAGGGAAAAAGCTCATCTTTCAAGGCCACCTCCTACACCCTAATGGACCAAACAAGGCACAAACCCCATTTGCTTTCTCTGGCAGATCGCTTTTAAAACTGGTAGGTTAAAGCTCAGTCCTCATAATAACAAAGTCTTTCCCTCAGCCCATCTCAATCGAACCAGTTTAGCACATGCCGCTGGTGACAGCGGAAGATAAATGAGCAGTTGTTTTGTTCCAGTCGTTTCGCTGTCCATCGAACTATGACTCTAGCCTTGCTAACTTCACAACTTCCTACTTGCTCCTCCTCTGAGCTTACAAAACACAGAAGACAAAAATGGATGATTGTGCTATTTAAATCCCTGTAAGCCTTGTGCTCATTAAAGGTAAAGACATGTAACTGTAGTCTTAGCCAGGATTGCACTAATTAGTGAGATTGGCCCTTCTGACCTCCTGATATCTACCTTGCTACGTTTGGGTTTTGCTGCACTGCCTTATGAAGCATGTACAGTATCTTCTTACACAGCAAAGTGTCCTTGAGAGAGTGGCATGTGAGCTGGAAAATAGAGGACAATAGCCTTTTGCGATACTTACCTGTAATTTTCTGCATTCTTCCACTGTTACTTAACAGATAAAGATTTCAGACATGTTATTTGTATTACAGGAACGCCCAGAGGTCCAAACTAAAACCAGGCGCCTCACTGTGCTGGCTGTTGTACAAACAGTAAGAAACAGCGCCTGCATCAAAGAGCTTTCAGTCAATGGTCCTGCTTCACTAGTAGCACTCAATCATATATTTAATTCTAAACATGTGGTTATGGCCCATTGACTTCAATGGGCTACAAGCACTAGCTTAAAGTTAAACGTATGTAAGTGCTTTGATGAATCAGCTCCTAAATAGATAAGAAAGGGTAAGGAGAAAGGAAGCAATTTTCTGCTTCCTTAGACACATTTCTCCCTTGGATTATCTTCTCCTTTTCTTTGATCATGCAGTGAAATCATAATCGTGTGTGAGAGCAAGTTATTGAACTACTGCCATAAAGAAGACTGTGATATCAATAACTCAGTAATAGGACTTCACGGAGCGGGGGGGGAGGAAAGGCATAAAGGAGTGGGGGGGAAAGAAAGAGAAGAACATTTATTGCAGAAGGACCATTGATGAAGTAAAATATTTTTGATAGCAGGCAATAATGGAAAGAAACTGTATGAAAGATGCATGAAAGATAAATGGATTACTGCTTAAATGAGATCTCTGCCCTCTTGTGGGGTTATTTTTATAATTTGATTTATTAGAGATTTGGCAGAAGAAAAATGCTTTTGAACAAAACGCATTACAGGGGTTCCCCTGTCCCTCCCCCAGTATACATCACTCATTGTCAGATACTGGGAAGTACTATATGTGTTTAAATAATGATTGTTAATAATTGTTAACCTATTTCTACACTGTCAGGCATTTGCTTAAAGTGCTGTAAAAGTTGTCCTGTGTTACTCTCACACTTGACATTTGTCGTTTCAGCAAAGACTACGAGAGATGTGCTTTTCTGTTTTTTAACGGTCTGTGGGATTTTCGCTTTATCCATTAAATATATATTTACCAATTTATTCATACCTGTTGAGTCAGAGTCAAGAGATCACTCATGGCAGAGGCCAAGGATAACCTTTAACATTAAATTGGAGGCTTGCCACTGGCTGTACTCTAGCTGTACAGTTTATTTCCTTAGCAAGTTACTCGTTTTCTTTGGGATTTGCACGTAATGCTGATACAGCAGAAGTAGAGGGGTTAGGCTATGGGTAGGGTGACTAGATAGCAAGGGTGAAAAATTGGGTCAGGGGATGGGGGGTAATTGGCACCTATATAAAACAAAGCCCCAAATATCGGGACTGTCCCTATAAAATCGGGACATCTGGTCACCCTGGCTGTGGGTGATGAAAGTGATTAGATGCATGAAGAGAGAGTGAAACAATTAGCACTGTTGAGTTCAGGGGAAGCCTAGAAAGGCTGGAAACAATAGAGGTATGTAAAGCAATGAAAGGTTAAATGGGAGCTCCTGCTCTGTACCAGTCTCATAACACTAGAACAAAGAAACAGCCAATGAAATTGAAAGGCAGTGCATCTAAAACTGAGAAAATTAACAAACAAAACAACGTAAGGCATGACTAGCACAAGAACTCATTGTCACAAGGTATCCTTGAGGCCAAAAGCTTGGTAAGATTCATAAAAAGACTGTACATTTATATTGATAATGAGAATATTCCTAGTTACATCAAACAGAATAAAAAACACAAGGGCTGAAAACCCTCAGATGTCAGGACACAGACCAACCTCTAATAGAGGAGATCAGGAACTTCCTCTGTAAGCAAGTTATTGTGTAGTTTCCCACTTCAGGACTCCTTGCACTTTTCTCAGAAGCATCTGGTTCAGGCCATTGTTAGTGACAGGATGCTGGACAAGAAGACCCACAAGAAGACTGTGATTCAGTCTGGCAGTTCCTATGTCTACATAATGGAGCAGATCTATTGTTAAGCGTTATTCCCAAAGTCTAATGCAGCCGATATCAAATGAATAATTTTTACGACTGATTAATATTTGATCTGCTGTTGCCTGTTCCTGTGCACACAAGGACCTCACTGTCCTTCAAATCCTTCTGCTTCCTCCCCCCTTTGCGTGTTTCCCCCCCACCCAGTCTGCTCAGGAGCGTTCAAGTGCTGCTGCTGCAGCTTGCCATGACTGGATCGTATAACTCATAAAAATCCTCCCCTAACCAACAATGTAGCCCTCTCTTCCTGGGGTATTGCACCATAGGCCCCACCCCTTGTGGCTTGATGGCCTTCCTTAATGTTATTTTGTTTCAGGTTTTACTTACAGTATCTGACCCCGATCTTGCCAACACTTATGTTCACACTTAACTCTATACACTTGAGTAACTTCATTGAGCCTGTGCATGCAGTTAAGCACACATGTAAGGGTTTGCAGGAACAGAGCCTTTGCTTGTAAGCAGGGCCGGCTCCCAGTTTTTTGCCGCCACAAGCAAAAAAAAATTTCCCGCCCCATCCCCAACTCCGCCCCTTCCCTGCCCCATTCCAACCCCTTCCCCAAATCCCTGGCCCCGCCTCCTCCCTAGGCGCACCGCATTTCCCCTCCTACCCCTCCCTCCCAGGCTTGCCACAAAACAGCAGTTCCTCTGCCCCCCCCCCCAGGGTTACTTCCTGCGGCCTTCCCCATGCCTCCCACTGCCGCAGCTCACCTCTGCTCAGAGCCGGCTCCCGGCTTTTTGTGCCCCAAGCAAAAAAAAAAGGAGCGCCGGTGCCTAGAGCCAGCCCTGCTTGTAATCTCCTGGAAGCAGAGACCTGGGTTGAAATTTCCAAAGCTTAGAAGGGTTTTAGCCACACAACTCCCAGCAATTAGGAGTTTCATAGATTTTAAAGCCAGAAGAGACCATTATAATACTCTAATTCAACCTGCTGCATAACACAGGCCATAGAACTTCACTTAGTAATTCCTGCACCGAGCCCATAACTTAGGTTTGAGCAATAGCATCTCTTTTAGAAAGACGCTGTCGATTTAAAGGCTGCAAGTGACGGAGAAACCATCACATCCCTAGATAAGTTGTGGGAAAGTTGGGTCTTATTTCTAGTCTGAACCTGTCTAGCTTCAGCTTCCAACCATTCGATCTCATTAGGCCTTTTTCTACTAGGTTCAAGAGCTGTCTACTCTAGGAAATCTTGTCCCCATTTAGGAACTTGCAGACCATGATCAAGTTCTCTCTTAACCTGCTCTTTGATTAAATAGATTGAGCTTCTTTAATCTAACTAGAAGGGATGTTTTCCAGACCCCTGTTATTCTTGTAACTCTTTTCTGTACTCCTTCCAGTTTGGTCAACATCCTTTCTCTCGTGAGAATTAGAGTGTAAATTAAATCCTAGAAGTTAGAGTTCTGCTAATGGAATTTATCACTTTAAATTAATACAAAACTCAAAAAAAAATTAGCTACAACCCTAACAAATCAGGGTTTAGTTTATCCGTATATTACCTTTAAGGTATTCATTAATAACTGCCTTGCAGAATGGAGGGCGGCCTAGGTCAAATTTAAAACCTTGTTGGAGATGTAGGGAAGTCACCTTGCCAATGATTGAAGGTGCAACCTCTCAACTCCTCCTACTGCAGGAGTGTGCATCTAACCATTCATCTGTTCAGAAAGTCCAAATGATTTATGCAGTATAGTGGCTAGTAACAGCTCCAAAATACCAGATTTATTTTTGTGTAAGTTCTCCATGGCCCTTCTTACCCAGTGACATCATGGCCATGACTAAGGAGTTTAAAATAGCTCCCTGTAATGCCAAGCACTGCCCCATTTATACAATTTACATGTCCTGGCTTCTAACAGCTGTCTGAGCTGTCCTGCCCTTTCTGATCTGCTCTCAGATTTCTAATGTGTTTCTAAGCCGCTGTTTGGAAGGTATTGAGACACAAAACAAAAGGGGAAATATTTTAAAGGTCGCTCATATCAAGAGTATGATACATTGAACCTTCGAAAGAAAAGGCTGATTTTGAAGTTGGATGAGTAGCAGATGAAGATAACGTAATGTATCATTTATGTTATATAATGTGTGTGTTTACTAAAAAAATTCATTGCCATAAGTGCCTCTAGAAAACCAAAGAATCAGAGTAGGACTGTAAACAAGAAAGGGGCTCTAAAATTTCCATACTTGGGCCTTATTCTGCCACAGGATACACACCCGAGCCCAGTGGTCCCCACACTTTTTATCTTGCACCACACCCTCCCCCTTTACCCTGTCCACACACACACACACACACACACACACCAGAGCCGGGAGTGGGCCTTTGGCTCCGGGGGATGCAGACAGGAGAAAGGGGGCCAAGGCTGGGGCCACAGCTGGGGGCAGGGGCAGAGCCAGGAGTGTACCAGAAGTTGGGGGCCGAGGCCAGCAGCTGGGGCCAGGAGTGGAGCTGGGTACTGTTCTCTCCCCACCCTCCTGTGGGGGCAGGCCCATGCCCTCCCCTTCTCCCCCAAATGTTCCTCTGCATTCCCTAGGGGAGCGTGCCCCACAGTTTGGGGACCTCTAACCTAGCCTCTTACTGAGCAGGCCCCTCATTCTCCCCACATGGCTTTGTAATAGGGTGGTCACTATCTGAGTCCCCCTTGTGCGGGGGTGAAAGTAAAAATAGGGACTTACCGGTACGGGGCTGGGTTGGGGCCGGCTCTGGCCCCCAGAAGGGGCGGGACCTCGGGTGGAAGGGGCAGGGATGGGGGCGGGGAGGAGTCAGAGCCAGCCCTGGCCCGCCCTGTACCGGTAAGTGTCCTCCCCCTCCCCGTCCCCCGCCGGGGTAGCAGCGGCAGCCGGGGGCTCTGGCAGCAGTTTAAAGGGCCCAGGGCTTGGGCTCCACTACCACCCCGGGCCCTTTAAACCACTGCCAGAGCCCCCAGCTGCCGCTGCTACCCCAGGGCTCCGGCAGCAGGGCTCCGGGGGNCTCCCCTGCTTCTACCGCCCTGGCCCTTTAAATAGCCCCCGGAGCCCTGGGGTAGCGGCAGCGGGGCTCCGGGGGCTATTTAAAGGGCCCAGGGCAGTAGAGGCAGTGGGAGCCCTGGCCCTTTAAATAACCCCCGGAGCCCCACCGCTACCCCAGGGCTCCAGCTGCAGGGCTCTGGCGGCGGAGCCCCAAGCCCTTTAAATTGCCGCCTGGGAAAGCTGGGCCATCCCGGTACGGCACACTGGCTCTTGCCGGCATGCCGTACCAGGGTGTACCGGCTTACTTTCACCTCTGCCCTTGTGGCCACGGTTTGCTTTGCAGGCACCCTGGCCGTTCGCCTCCTTAGCACTCCACAGTCTCTGTTGTAGCTCACAGCACCACTACCAGTGGCTTGTTTAATATCAAATAAGTTCATACAAACCTTAGAGGCCTTAGTCACTAAACAATCCAAAAAATCCTCAGTGGGTCCACAACAAAGTCCATAATTCTACTCCAACAGTTCAAACTTCGCTCCAGTTCTTCTGCCACACCCAGAGCTCTTCCTCTGTCAGTGCGCTCGACCTGAAGCCTCCAGTTGCAGACCTTTCTGACTGGAGCTCAGTTCTCCAGACCTGGCTTCCTTCAGGGTCTCTCTTGTGCTGAGGGAGAAGGCAGTCTATCAACTGCTTTCCTCCAGAGAGCTCCTGCTGATTGGCTGGAAGAGAGGGGAGCCCAGATCCACCACAGGGTTCCTAATTCTGGGCTCTTTTCCCCATCCAGCTCCTAATTCTGTAGGATGGCTTCCTCTCTTCTGCTACCAGGCCATTTCCTGGGCCTTTGTTCAGTCCAACTCCCTGGAACAGTGTCTTCTGTTATGTTCTTATGTTCTGTCCCCTCTACGCTTACAGGACCAGTACGCCCTGTTGAAGACTTTCATATTAGTTATTCTCAGTGTACAAGTCAAAGAGATTCTTCCAACTGCAGCTGGTGTCAGAAAACCAAGGTGAGCTCTATCTGCCTCTGAAGCTGATTCCGCCATCAGGACTTAGCTGATTGCTGTCTGCAATGCACAAGGCAAAATAGAAGTGGTCACAATCCCACAGTTGTATCGAATTGGCAGTGCTAGCAAAATTAAATAACTTGTTTTTGTCAAAGAAGCAAGCAGATTTGACTCAAAGACGTGGGGACTCTGGGTTAAATTACATTAACATTACGGCTTTCCCGTCTTGGCTCCAGATACCGTAACAACCGTTTGTAACTAGGGACAACCCCTTCCTAAGCATTGTTTTGGCTGGCAGTCTGAAAAAAACGCTAGTGAAAAATGAAAACCGCAGCTTACATTGTTACAATCTCTTCCTTTACAATAATGGTGAGAACATACCAATACCTTTTAAATTAAAATAACAAGAATAGCTTGAGACAGGAAACCCCCATCGAAACACAGGAGTTTGTGACAAGGAAGCAGTGCTCCACATTTGAATCAGTAAGAGAAACTGGGTCAAGTTCTATTAGAAAATGCTTCTTCTTAATCTAACATTGGTTTTTGCTATGAATATGGTGTATCATTTACTGCACATTTTGTCAAGTAACTATTAGAACAGTCTCCAGCTGTGCCTCATTTGCTCTCCCACTCAGCTGCTAATTAGTTTTTTCTTTATCACCAGCAGTGGCCTAGACTGTCCGCTTCCTCATGGGAGGGAATGTGCCATTTATGGTATGTCTACACTGCAGCTGGGAGCATAGGCTCCGATTCCATGGGTGCTCTGGGGCTCAAGCACCCACTGACCAAAAAAAACAAAAAACAAAAAAATATAGCAGGTGCTCAGATGGATTAATCTTTTGTGGGCCCTGCGTGTCCAGACCATGGCCCCACCTCCTGCTCTGCCCGCGCTCCGCCCCGAGGACCTGCCTCCACTCAACCTCTTCCCCTGGAGGCTCCACTTGCCGCTCGCATGGGAGGTAGGGGGTGGAGAGGAACACCCACCAGCAAAAACAAGAGTCATTGCCTGGGTAGACAGAATGGTGCTAGTAGAGCTTGAGCTAGCATGATAAAAATAGCAGTGTGGATGTTGGAGGTCGAGTGGGGATTTGGGCTAGCCATCCCACTGACAGCCTGAGTTGCCACCCAAGACACAATGTCCACACTGCTGTTTTTAGCATGCTAATGCAACAAGTGTCTACACCTGGGCTGGGAAGCTCGCTCCCAACTGCAGTGTAGACTTACCCCTAAGGGTATGTCTGCACTACAGTCTGAAGTGTGACTGCAGCATGAGACCCAAACTAGCTTTACCTGCACTAACACAGCTAAAAATAGCAGTGTAGCTGCAGCGCTATGGGATTCAGGGTGGGCTATCAATTCAGGGTCCCCAGACTGATTGTACAGTCCACACTGAAGTGTGTGCTGCCCTCATTGTTAAAAGTGTGCCTTATTTCTACTCCATTTGTCTAGGTTCAGCTTCCAACCATTGAATCTAGTTATGCCATTAACCGCTAGATTACAGAGCAGTCTACTATCAGCAGTCTCTTCTCTGTGTAGCCTGTGGTCACCTCTTCACCTTCTCTTGGAGAAACTAAATCGACTGAGATTTTAGTCTCCCTGTAAGGCAGGTTTTGGAGATCTGGAATTATTCTTGTGGGTCTTTTTACTGATCCCTTTCCAATTTGTCAACATCCTTTTTGAAGCAAGGACCACAGAACTGGAGACAGTAGCACAGTAAAGGTTTCACTAATACCACCTCCCTACCCCTACTTGTTACACCCTTGTATGCATTCAAGGATCAGGTTCTCACTCTTAGCTACAGCACTGCTCGGGGAGCTCATGTTCAACATCTGTGCTTGCTTCGGCAAAACATATACTAAAAAATTGGAACGATACAGAGAAGATTAGCATGGCCCCTGCGCAAGGATGACATGCAAATTCGTGAAGCATTCCATATTGGGGGGAGGGATAGCTCAGTGGTTTGGGCATTGGCCTGCTAAACCCAGGATTGTGAGTTCAATCCTTGAGGAGGCCACTTAGGGATCTGGGGATTACCTACTATGACCCCTAAGTCCTTTTCAGAGTAACTGCTTGTAAATGTAGTCCCCCATTTTTTAACTGTGACCTCAATTCTGTGTTCCTAGATGGAGGAGCCTGCATCTGGCTGAATTATGTTCTGCAAATGAGCCCATCTTAACAAGTGATCCAGGTTGGTCTAGATAACTGACCTGTCCCCATCATTTACCCTGTACCAATTGTGTGTGTCATCTGCAAACTTTACCAGCAGTGATTTCATATTTTCTTCCAGATAATTGCTAATGATATTGAATAGCATCGGGCTTAGAACAGATCCATGGAGGTACCCCACAAGATGATGATTCTTTGTTTAAAATTAGTTTTTGAGATTTATCAGTTAATCAGTTTTTAATCCATTTCATATGTGCTACATTGATTTTTGTATAGTGTTTTTTTTTTTTTTTTTTTTTTTAAATCAGACCATATAGGAATAAGGCAAATGCGTACAGAAGTCTAGGCATATTATCATCAACATAATTACCTTTATCAGCCAAACTTGTAATCCCATCAAAACACAGTATCAAGTTGGTTTGACAAGACTTTTTTTTCCCACATGACACTATGTTGGTTGGCCTTAATTATGCTACCATCTTTTAATTATTTACCAATTGTTTAGCTAACTGGTGTATAGTTATCCAAGTCCTCCCATTTACTCTTTTTAAATACTGGCAAAATATTAACTTTTTTCCAGTCCTTTCAAATTTCCCTAATATTCCAAAACTTATCAAAAATCAACATTAATGGTTCAGTGAGCACCTCTGCCAATTCTTTCAATACTCTTGGGTGAAAGATGGCTGTTCCTGCCAATTTAAAAATGTTTAATATTCAAATAATATCTATGGGTCCTACACATGCCTATCACATCATGTGGTGTACTTCATCCAGTGCACTAAATGCTCCAATAACTGTGTGTGTGAAATGAGACAATCACTATATTACTGAATTAATTCACACAGGAAAATGATAAAGACAAAAACACCACTTCACCTGTGGGTGAACACTTTTCACGAAGGGATCACTCCATATCTGACCTCTCAGTCCTCATCCTAAAAAGAAAACTGCACAACACCTTCAAAAGACGAGCATGGGAGCTAAAATTCATAACTTTGCTAGACACTAAAAATAATGGACTGGATTTATGGCTTATTACACCTCTACCCGGATATAACACAACCCGATATAACACGGTAAAGCAGTCTCTGGGGGGTGGGGCTGTGCACTCCAGTGGATCAAAGCAAGTTTGATATAACGCGGTTTCACCTATAACGCAGTAAGATTTTTTTGGCTCCCGAGGACAGCGTTATATCGAGGTAGAAGTGTACAACAATCTATAACCCACTAACAACCCCCCACAGCTGCCTTCTCCCCCTTCCCTTTCCCCACAGAAGGTGTTAACAAGGCACTTCACCTTGAATGGTCCCTTGAAATGTGTTGTTTACTTATGCGAAAATCTGTTCCACTTGTATTAAGATGTGACATCCTGAGTACATTTCCCATCCCAGTCCTGAAGAAGAGCTCTGTGTAAGCTCAAAAGCTTGTCTCTCTCACCAACAAAAATTGGTCCACTAAAGATATTACCTCACCCACCTTGTCTCTCCAATATTTAAAACTGACAGGTATTTCCAAGGAGTGTTTCAAAAATTCAGTTATGAAAAATGTTTAAGAATGTTATTAAATAAGCATTTTCTAGCCACCTCTTAAAATATTAGAACCAGTTATCTTTGAGGTTCCATGAAACATCACAGCCCCACTTAATCACATCAGCCAGCCTAACTATGTATGAAAAGAGAGAGAAAACAGAAAGGCATGAAGAACCAAAATGGATCCAGTTGTCAATTTATGCATGGCTGGAGCTGAAGTCCCCTAAAGGGGGTAAAGGGGTGCATCTACACAAGGATATTAGTAACAGGGCCCCTTCCCAGGAACAGTGAGTAGCATGTTCTCTCCTTTGAACCTGCAATGGTTGAAGCCATGCTGACCTTTTCAGGGTCACACATTTTCCCTACAATTGGGCTCTGTGGGGGTTAATAGAGCCCTTGGGAGGCTGCTCAGGAGGCATCCAGAGAGGGGCTGTGAGCAGCAGCCAATCAGGGCCGGGGTGGCCCATATAAAAAAAGGGCTGCAGAGCAGAGCAGCTTCAGTCACCCCCTGGAGCTGGAGGAGGGAGGAGGACCAGCTGCCTTGCAGGCTGAAGGCAGCAAGCACCATGGACAGAACAGTGCTGCAGGCAGAGACCCAGGGACCTAAAGGCAGCTCCTGGGGGGCTGCAGGCTGAGGCCAGGGCAAAGAGGGTGCTGGGGCCGCAGGGAATTGGCCCAGGGAGACCTACTGAGGAGTCAGAGGGGAAGCAGCAAGTAGTGGCCATCTACAGGGTTCCTGTGCAGGCCCAGGTCTCTCTCCCCCCTCGCCACTGAGGAAGTGGCCAGACATTGGGTTGCAGTTGCCACTGAGGGAAGTGGCTGGACCTTCAGACTGCAGTACATTCCCCCAGGAATGGGGTGAGCACAGAGTGCAATAAAGCCAGAGGGCTGTGTCATGAAGAGGATGTCACAGTTCTTGGAGGGATGTGGTTCCAGGAACAGAAGAGATGATGGGCAGAGCACCACCAGAGCAAGGCACACTGCCTACCAGAGCCAATTCCCATATTGGGCACGAGGAGGCGTTGGAGTGGACCCCGTTACAGGCTCTCAGAGTTTGTCAGGCTCTTACAGTTATGTTTTACCTCCAACTCATGGTCCCAGCATTGTGGCCACCATGCTTATAAAGATGGACATGAAGCCATGGCTTCCTTAAAAAGAAGCCTACACTCAATGAGATGGAGAGGTAGCAGTTGAGAAATGCATTGCGGGGCACTGACTTTGTCTCTCCTCTAAATGGGTTAAATGCACTATATTTACAGCATTCTGAGCCCTTATCAGCTTGGGGTGAGGGATGAAAAGAACCAGGGAGTGAGAGAAAGAAACAAACTTGGGTCTGGAAATTGAATCCTGTCTCTCTTGCATCCTAGTATCACCACTGAACCAGCCTCAGAAAGGACTGTTTTTGAGTCAGTTTCACACTGTACATGATGTTTTGCCAAAGATATTCCTTTATAAGTTGTGTGTGTGTGTGTGTGTGTGTGTACACGCACATGTCACTCAAGTCACCTTTGTTTGCTGCCTCAGCTGAAATTCTTCGTGTTTGCTGAGCCAGAAATCCACCAGACAGACAAATTAATATATTACCAGAAAAGCAAAGTACAAGATTAGCAGAGTCCTGAGAGGTAAAAATTTATTGATTTATATCTGATCAGCATGTTATGATATGGTCACACCTGCTCATACAGCTGACATTCTCATAGCCAAAGAGGGATTTTTTTTCCTTTTAAAAATACACTTTTTTCCAGCAGGAAGGAACTTTTTTTTTTTTTTTTTTTTTTTTAAACCCAAACATTTTCATATTAAGGAGGAATTAAAAACAATGGCTTTTTTCAAACACATGAGAACAGGGCTGGTCAGCACTGGATCTCGTAGTGTTTTAAATTCAGTTTTCACGTTTCCCCTCACCCCCTTTTTTCTATACACTTTTTTCACTGATCACAGAAAAACACAACATAGACAAAACCCAGAAGGGAAATGAAGAGGTAGATGCAACTACAACCATTGCACTGTTCTACAGATTGTGCAAGATGCCTCAGTGTATTCCAAAGAGTTCCATTTTTCCATTACCTATTACTGTATACAATATTTGTTAAAATGTTAACTTAAAACTAAAAGTGACACTTAGGGTATGGCTACACTACCCGCCGGATCGGCAGGCAGCAATCAATCCAGCAGGGGTCAATTTATCACGTCTAGTCTAAACACAATAAATCAATCCTTGAGTGCTCTCCCGTCGACTCTTGAGAGGTGCAGGCGGAGTCGACGGGGGAGTGGCAGCAGTCGACTCACCGCGGTGAAGACACCATGATAAGTTGATCTAAGTACATCGACTTCAGCTACGTTATTCACGTAGCAGAAGTTGCATAACTTAGATCGATCCCCCCACCCCAGTGTAGACCAGGCCTATGTAAGTGCTACTGTTAAGAGATATAGTCCAGGGCCATGGAATGTATGGCGCTGTGTATACTGCTTTGCCTAGTTGAAGTTGTTTAAAATGATGTGCTTCACACATCAGAAACATACAAGATGGCAACACTTTCTAGGAAAATGTTGAATTCCCATCTTTCTAGCCTGAAGGCAGTCCATGGCTTACTTAGGGGCCAGATTCTATATTCTTTACATGCTCTGAACTTCCATCAACTTCAAGGAGGATTTTAGATGTAGAAAGAATGCATAGCCTGGTTCTAGAATCTTTGGGCCAAATTCTGCAGTCCTTACTCCAGCAAAGCTTCCAATGAATATAAAGAAAGTTTTGCTGGAGAAAGGACTTGCAGAAGTTGCTTCCTCTCCCCACCTTTTTCTTTTGTTAGTTCCAAAAATTAGCTTCGGACACAGAAAGACGTCTCCAGAAACAGCAACTATCTGTAATTTTAAATTAATTCTGAAATACAGTAACATATGCACTAACTAAAACCCAAGCTGCACTGTGAGCAGAAACACAATTTTGCTACTTGATGTTTCCATGGTAAACACAGTGGACATTTAATATAACCTTACCCTCCCACATCAAACAAAAATATCACATCAACGAAGAAGGATTAAAAGCACATGGAATCTTGAAAAAGCAACTTTATTTTGTCACACTTAAACAAAAAGTGTCACCTGTTAGTTTCTGTAAAGAAAAATCTCTTTTGGTACCTATATCTAAATTACTGAAAAATGTCTAGGTTGTTGAAAAGATTTGATAAAAATATCCAAAAAAGAAATAAGTAAAATAAATCCAAGTGTGACCAGCCCTTTGTAAAATCACTTTTAGTAACTAACTACAAATTTTTGCATTCATTCTGACCATACGCAACAAAACGCAGATACACAACAGGGAGAGGGAAAATTCAGAGAGACTAACGTTAACAATATGGCATCAAAAAAACTAAATTTCATTGTACAAAATAAACACCCTTTTGTAGTAAGTTTAGAGTAAATCAACTCACTGTAACAACAGCTGTTCAATGTGTAATTGTTTTATTACCCAATGGTCAAATAAAAAGTTTAACTGTAAAATGCATAGACTCCTCACTTTTAAAGATTTTTCTCTGTATCACAGCCATGTAGCCTACAGTTGTACACAATAAAAATAAAACAATTCAGAAATGTTAACGTATGCAGACCTTGCAACTCAAGTACAGGTGGTTTTTCTTTTTTAATTTTGCTTTTCCAACTGTTTTAAAAACAATTAAATGTAAAAATTAACACATGCAATTTTGCAAAATACAACATTTTCTTTCATATGGCTGCATTATTTCCAAACAGTACAGTACCTTCATTTGTACAGTTACTTTATTCCATTCAATTTTGTTAGATCGGCACAAAGTAGTTCAGGCCAACTATCAAAAAAACAAACCCCAAACCTCAACCCCCCAAACAGTTTTGCAATTTGGAAATCCCAGATTTAAGTAGCTTTGGTCCCAAGGTAAATTTTATGCCAAGGTAAAGTGGACCAGCCTAATACCTGCCACACACAGTATTCGGTATTTTTATTGTTTTCTACAAACAGAAGTAAAGGTTCACAGCACTTGTGGCAATGAGGGGAGGGGGGAGGGGGGGAGAGAGAGGAAAAAAAAAAGAGAGAAAAAAAAACAGTGCCATCTTTTTGTGAAACGGGTGAATAATGAATACCACCACAACAGTAGTTATATTTTAGATGCAGTAAGTTGCTCCTTATTTCTGAGGACTTCTAGAAGAGAAGGATAAAAAATTTTCGACTGAGAAACGCAAATAAAAGCCTGGCTTTTTAAATATGTCTAAAGCAACTTAAAAAACCCTCTTTCAAGACAAATCATGACTGAAATAGTTGGTAGAACGGTTTGTAAGTTACAAGAGGACATGTAAGGAAAGGATTGTCACAAAAGGGAAAAAAACAACAGCGGTTCCATAATTTGTGAATGGTACGATGTTAATCATTTATGGGATCCAAAAAGCAGCAACTCTGAACTACTAAGGCTATATTGTTTGTTCACAAAGTGGTTATTAAACCGTTTTAAAAGATGTACGATCTAAAACATGGAACCAACATTTGCAATTTTTTTAAAATTCTCTTTAGTTCTCCCTCATGTTCTAAAGTAGTAGAGAAATTAACAGTTCACAATCTGTATAATTAAATTTCCTGCGGATATTTCCACCCTGCATTGTTTTATATATTCCGCCACAATACTGCTCCTTAAACTATCAATTCAAAGTTGTATTAATTATACTGCGACTTGGCAGGTCACTTTTACCATTAAATTAATTTTATACTAGATGCATTTTTCCCTCCAGAGAAAACTGTTCTGAACAGAAAACCCCTGGATGGCTTGCAGCAAAGTGTCCACTACAGCTATGATCACTAACCAGGTGCAGGTAACTGAACTATCACTCAAAGGAATTGCGTATTTTACAATATAGCCTGCTAATCTCCAAACAGTCTAGACCAGCCGGGTATTTAATTACCATATTTCCTATATATTACCTATATTTTATGTTTTTTCCCTTAATAAAAAAATCCTTTTATCACTCCTGTTTTATTCTCCTTCATAAACTAGCATCTAAGTCCATGATGGGATGGTACTTCTACTTGGAATTCCTAACAGCAGTGTCTTTCCAATGTCACCTAATTGAACCATACTAAGACACGACACTCTCTTTTCACATCTTCCAGTGCAGATAGGAGAGAACCAATCTAATGTGACTTAATCTCCCCATTGAAACTACAATCAGTGCCTTAAAACAAAAATATTTTGCAATATAAAAAAAGGGAACAGGTTGAATAATAACCAAACGGACTGGGTAAATCATATGCCCATCGCGGCACACTATTGCTCACTCCTACTATTTCATTAGGCAGCATGTGAGTAATTAGTGTGTCATGCTAGGCCACTGGAAACCCCATACTGCATTAGAAAAGCAATATACTCTTTGCATGCAGTATCAGGTTTATAATGAACAGTAGTCTGATGCATGCTACTGTTGTGCAACTTACTTAGACACAATCTTCCCTTTTTATATCAACCCCTTCATTCCCAATACAAAACAAAATAACTTGTTGGAATGTGGGTATCAATAACGTAGTTCCAACCAAATCATGTTAGTAAGACAAATAAAAACAGTCTGCCACTTGCACTCTGCAGATCATTTCAAGTACACTCTTGTCCAGACCTGGCCTGCTATTTACGGCCACATTTATGATGGCTGGCACTGAACTTCCCGTATACCTTCCTTAAATATGGCAGATGAAATACATTGCTTACTTCAGCTATAGTTTAACAAGAATGGATTAAAGTGTAAAGGAAAATTCTCAGGTTCCAAACTGGCCTCCCTTTGCAGTATTTTGTTTGATTTTGTTCTTACACTGCAATTCAGCTCAGAGGGTAGGGGGGATGTGGGTGTTAGTTATCAGGAAGTTGAGTTTGAAAACTGCAGCTTACATTGAACACTAAGCTAAACATTAACACTGTCTTCTGCATTTCACCTGTAGTGGTATCATAATAGTCAATGAGGTATTTCAGTTGATCTTCTATAATGCATCATTTTGTTATCAGCCACACTGAGTTACCTTATGATGAAGTCATTGTATTTTTTGGCGTACTTAACTAGGCCACTTTTCCCCCACTAAATCAGGGAAAATTCACATCTTTCCCTTTTTTGGTTTGTTTCCCCCCCTCCCCCCCAAGCAAAAGGAAAAATATGAAGCTATGTTTTATATTTTTATTCTGTACACTAATCAAAAACTGGTTCTCATGAGCTTAAGGAAAAACAGGGAATCTATACCACTAACTCAACATAGACAACTACTGTTGGCTTACTTTGCTCTCAGTAAAGTTACAATCCATGAAAGATAATACACCATAGTAACTCTAAGTTCTGACTACATGGTCTGTACTTATAAAGAGTAATGGTATTCTAGGAATAGTTCTTTTTATCTCTGTCATCACATGAAAATGATGCCAACTAAACCTGTCAGAAGTGAGAACCCACAGCGCTGACTTCCCATCAAAAGATTTGTAAGCCAGACATCGGAAAATCTGTTTTGGGCCAGGCTGCCTTTTAATTCTTCTTTTAGTGAGACTGACACTTTCAGCACGGTGGCAGCTTAATACTGCCCTCTGTATAGTTACTACTTTTTTTTTTTTTTTTTTTTTTTTTTTTTAAAAACAAGTAGGTTGAACATTTTCCTATAGCTTTAGGCCAGCACTTATACCCACTTTTTTAAAAGACACCAACTTCCTAATATTCTTCCTAAGCAAAATGTTGATGATTTGGCATTAATTTGCTTAAACCCTGCCACAAAAATGTATTTAGTGCTGTTAGAACAACTGGAAAAAAAGGTCTCTGTAAGCTATAAAACAGTCACATTGGCTAAAGTTTGGTATCCAACACAAAAGGGTAGCAGGAGAGTTAATGCCTCTTAAGATTCCAAGTTGCTATAGATAAAGCTTCCTTTTTTCCCTAAGCGATATATCTTTCCTTCACTGTATTTTCATCTTTAAAAGTGCATTTTGCAAAAAGACAATCATCAATTTATGGAACACATTTTAAACACAAAAGGGAACTAATCAAGTGATGTGACTTTTTAAAGTTCCCTCACAAGAAGGAATACACTGGAACATGGCAGATGTTCAATGGTAATGGGCTGATTTATCAGGTGCACATCATTTTTAAATACATTATGATACTGAAACACCTTTCTGAGCACTGTTTTCTCCCAAAAAAACATTGCTGACACTGGCTCTCACATGGGCATTGTCCTTAGGAATGGTGTGTCTAATACAACGATGGCTGATCAGGGAGCAGTTAAGATACCATAACCAGCTCTGCAGAATATGTTTAACAGATCCCAGCAGTAAAACTTGAGTTTTTGCAAATGAAGGATCTCTAACCACACAACTTGTAGTACAGACTACTAGAGAAACAAAGTTGCTGAATTTTCTGAGCTTTAACTACAATGCTGAGAAATACCTGTGGCGTTAGAACTTTCTTGTTGCAGACTTTCTTCTATGGTGGTTGTACAATTGCACCTCTTGTCCAAATGCTGAATTTGCTTCAGAGTGTGGGGGGTATACACCTTTTAAAAATACGGACAGTTCTTAAAATACATCATCAGGTCACGATATTACTGATCCTCACTTTTAGTGGAGTTTAAAATCTCCCCTAAGAGGGGTAAAAATCCATCCAGCATTTTCCTTTACTCTTGTATATTCACATTTGCACATATAAACATGATGCAGATTTGCAAGAGCCTGGCTTCTCAAAGTGTCCTCAGGTCCCTTTCAACTTCTAAAATAGGCAATGATAAAAATACTGAAGGATGCAGTACCACATAATGCCCGACAAAAATGCAAGGGACTGTATGACAATTAGCCACAAGTTGCTGAGGGTCATCTCTCGGGAAATAGCCTTTGCTTGACCCTGAAGAGGAGGAAATGCTCCTAGAAGACAAGAAATAGCATTGTTAATCCTTCTGCAATAGGAGCTATTGTTTCGGAGTGCACTATTCTTTAGCAGCACTGCCTGTGCTGACAGTGATGGTGGTTACAAGGAATCCATTGGTTATCTGCCTTAGAATATAATTTCCTACAGTACAATTTCTATCTGCACAGAGGGGGAAAAGTTAAATTAGTGTTCCTTCCATACTGGTAAAAAACAAGTACAATTAGGTGGCCCAACATGGATTTTTCTAGCTGTTATTTGTCAAAATGCTTTCCCTCCCAAAATGATCATTATCTTAAAACACATCTCTTTAAGTCTGAATTTAAGTCTTTGCTTTAGTTTCACTCAGTGTGAACGTTCTCCAGCCACTGTGGCTGCCAAGTGTCATCTCATGTGACAATCCTGCATTTGGCAATCCTGTGTCTGCCCACATCTCTGCCAGAATCTCACTCACTGAGTTGGGCTTTTGCTACAAGCGAGAGTTGCAAACATGCCTATGGCCACTAGAGGCTGCTATGGAGCCTGCACTCAGGCCAGCAAGTAGCCAGCTAGTCTTTCCTCTGGCTACTCCCAATGCTGGCTCAGAGTAGGGACAGAACAGCAGCAAGTGTTGGCTGGCCAATAGGACAGATGAGAGGACTCAGCACTACCCTCAGGTTCTTCCAACCAGACACTAGGAGACCTCTCAGACCCCATGCCTCCCAGTAAGACCTTAGCCAGATCTCTCTCTCTTTCCCAGACAGCACCTGTCCACCTACCCCAGACACCCCCACACCAATCTATAACCCAGCAATCCTAGACTCCATTTCCACCCGACCGCAGCCTATCCCAGAACCCTAGACTCCATTTCCACTTGCCCACCCTACACATGCCTAAAGCCTTATAACTGCCAAGTTTTGCACAGCTCTGTGTCCTACCCCTGCCACAACTTGAGGCAGGATAAAGTTGACCCTAAACTGGACTTTATGGTCATATGCAAAGTATTTGCAAATATGCAAGTTACTACATGAAATAATTTGCATAAAATGTCAGAGTTGCACAAAACTTGGCAGCTGTGAATCAGTTTTTTCCATTTTTCATGTGCAAAACTGGTATTGAAAAAACCCCTCATGATACTAGGAATTAGAAGTGCTTGCTTTGGCATTTTGGGAGCACCACTAAGTTTTGTCTAAAAGAAGTGGATGGATGTAAGAGGAAAGTCGTACCAGTACGTTACCTTTTCACAATAGATTTTACAAACAGCATAGATTTAGACATTGCAGTGAGTTTATACATACATACTACTGCTTCCACATTTGTTATCTCTGGTGGAACTGCACCCATAGAAATGGGTAAGAAAAAGCTTAGTGTAGACAAGGCTTTGCTCTCTCTACGCACACACTATGTCATATATAAACCTTGACAAATTACCTCCCACTAGCCTGGGGAGAATCTCAATCGCTCTCTCAGAAAACAACCTCTCCACCCCATTTATTCACCAACGCCACAGACTTGGTTACACACACATAATTCACCCTTTGCACATAGAATTATAGAATATCAGGGTTGGAAGGGACCTCAGGAGGTCATCTAGTCCAACCCCCTGCTCAAAGCAGGACCAATCCCCAGACAGATTTTTGCCCCAGATCCCTAAATGGCCCCCTCAAGGACTGAGCTCACAACCCTGGGTTTAGCAGGCCAATGTTCAATCCACTGAGCTATCCCTCCCCCCATCTATCTATCTACCAAGTCACCACTGCATTCACTCATTCTTATTCATCCTCACCGAAATAATCAATTCTCTCTCTTGCCCCAGTTCTCAACAAAGTCTCTTCAAAAGTGCTCCAGGGTTATATGATAGAGAGTTTCTCCAGTCTAATTTGAGAGTGCTTGATATCTAGTCAGCAAAAAGGAAAGTTTTGCAAAAAAGTGTGTGCTTTCAATTATTTTAAGATTAATTTCACCCACTCTCTCCAAATAAAAACATTCTAATACAGAACAGATATTATAGATCGCTTGTCTTTTTTTAGTTTAAAAACAGTTTGAATTATATTACTGCAGTTAAAAACAAAATTACATACGAACCCCAAACTGTAATTTTTTTTTAAATAAACACTGATAATTCACTGGGCTACTGTTTTTAATACCCCACAGTAACTTGCTTCTGAGTAAAGTTATTGCATGCCAAAATTCAGTCTGGGGAAAGTTTTACAAGCTGAGACATGAATCACTAAAATAGTATGTATAACGAAAGTGAAAGTGATGGAACAACCTTAGCTGTTGCAGCACACACAGTGATGTATAATGTGGCAGCAAAACAAAAAAAAAGCAAGTGCTTCACCGAAGCTCTGACATTCCCTTCACATTTGGCCTGAGGATCTACTGGCAGTATTGTCACTGAACTGAGAGCAGCTCTTATGCAATAAGACATCATAGGGTAAAATTATGGAAGCAAATCCTCCACTTGTGTAAACTGTCATAACTAAATTAAGCTAATTTAGACGAGCTAAGGGTCTGCTCCAAGATGTATTAATTTATGCCTACTTCCACTGATAATATACTAAGCATCAATTAATAAACGATAATCTAGCTCTTCGGAATAAAATGTTATTTAGAAAAATATATGTTTACATACATGAATGTACTTAGTACTAATAATTTTTGAGCAAGGAATTAGGAGGTTTTCATTTTGCTGCTCGGAATTCTTAGCTAATCAAATCATTTAGGTTTTTCACTGCCACAACTTCAAAGCACTGTCTATACAGCTGGTTTTAGAATACCAGCAGGAGCCCCGCTATCCTGAGTCTGTTGACCTGGGCCGGGAGAGTCGCTCCCATTCACTACAAAATGCTGTGCAGACATACCCTAAGGCCCCAATCTTGCAATGTACCTCATCCACACAGGGCTCCAATGAAGTCAGAGACTTTGTAATAGTGCAAGGTCTGCCCACATGCAACCCATCACAGGATCTGACCCAACAGAGATGTTTTTGGATATAAATACCCATTGTATTTGAGTATTTTGATGAATGAGATGAGTCTGATAAGGCAAAGAGCTAGTTATTCTTCTCAAAGTGAGGTGCATATGACATATTATAGTAGGATGTTATGAGATTTTACTAATATTTCAAGCATCCACTGTATTTACAAATAATTATGATATACTCTAAAGTTTATGAAATGATCATCCATTAGTATTAACAATGAATAATCCAATCTCTTTTGACCATAGAAAGACTTTGGAATGTTGAACTTAACTGAGTGGGCTGACTGGATGACTGTTTTAGGCAACTGCATAAGAAATTTAACAAAGAAGCTTTGTTTTCCTATAAAAAGGCAAATTTGCAGTATTTCAAACCCAGTCATTCTAATCAGGTAACATCACCGTCTGATAAATTTCCTTTCCTACATATAAATGTCTAAATGAAACTCAATGTTTTTCACTCATCCAGTTCTGTAAAGGAAAAACCAAAAAGCCCCCCAAAATAAAAACTAACAAAACTGTTGTTTTTTTATCATAATTAATTTATCTTTTCTCTATACGATACAAAAACACAGGGCTGTAAGAGGACAGCTGGTAAACTTCAATGTTTGTCAAATGGAAGAGGAAATGTATCCCCAGCTTTATTTTCAAAGGAGAGTGCATATAAAAATGAAGTTACAAAATGTGTGATACTTCCCAGTGTCCCTTCAGTAATATCACCACGTCCCATATTTGTTTAGAACTCTGTGGTCGGTCTTCATTTAGGATACTTTATTGTATGCTGTGTTGCATTTACAATATTCCTTCATGTTTTGAGGGAGTGTGTGGAGTCTGGTGCTTGGACTGGGACTCCCGAGTTCTAATGCCACTGATTTGCTATGAATCCAAGATAATACAAGAACTAGGAGTCACCAAATGAAATTAATAGGCAGCAAGTTTAAAACAAATAAAAGGAAGATCTTCTTCACGCAGTGCACAGTTAACTTGTGGAACTCCTTACCTGAGGAGATTGTGAAGGCTAGGACTATAACAGCGTTTAAAAGAGAACTGGATAAATTCATGGTGGTTAAGTCCATTAATGGCTATTAGTCAGGGTGGGTAAGGAATGGTGTCCCTAGCCTCTGTTTGTCAGAGGATGGAGATGGATGGCAGGAGAGAGATCATTTGATCATTGCCTGTTAGGTTCACTCCCTCTGGGGCACCTGGCATTGGCCACTGTCGGTAGACAGGATACTGGGCTAGATGGACCTTTGGTCTGACCCGGTACGGCCGTTCTTATGTACTTATAATCCTTGGGCACGTCACAACCTCTTTGTGCTTCAATTTAATAGGCACATAGGAAATGCCATCCTGGATCAGACTCACTGTCCATCTAGTCCATAATCCTGTCCCGAACAGTAGCCAGTTACCATATACATCAGAGGAAGGTGTAAGAACCAGCAGTGGATGTGGTTTAATTTGCCCCCCATAGAAGCCTCATCTTAACCCCTATTAATTAAAAATGTTAAGCCCTGAAGCATGAAGTTTTATATCACTTCCAAAACATGTGAGCATTAACTCTTAGTATTTTTGGTATACATATAAAGATCGAGTCCCTCTTTGAATCTTGCTAAATTCTTGCTCTTAGTGACATCTTGTGGCAATGAGTTCCATAGTCTAAGTATGTGGTGACTAAAAATGGGATTTTCTTTTAACAGCTTTGCATTTGTCACCTTTCAATTTCACCTGTGCTCTGAGGCAGGAAGAACAGAAACTCCTGATCTATCTTCTGTATACGATTCATTATTTTATATATTTTCCCCACACATAAAACATGGATAACAAATGTCTATTTCATAAGGGTGTTATGAATAGTAATTACATTTTCTTAAAATTATTCTGAGATCCTTGCATGAAAGCCATTATAGAAATGCAAACAATTATTAAGTATTCTCTTAAGGGAGACAACATGCTACCTGTTTTGTAAAAATGTGACAAGAGATCCTCTTTTTCAATGAACCGTTGATATAGCCAATCAGTGAGGGCTTCAGGCTCTGCAGGTACATCTTTAATTGGAAAAATCCTACCAAAAGAAAGAACAGAACAATGTGACTGGATCTATTAAAGTCATTCTATATGTCAGAAAGCCCCCCACTTTTCCCTCAAAAATACACAAGAACAGAATAAAACTGTTAAATTGGTCTGTGTTCCCTCTCATTTACAGCTCAAATAATACTTAACCTTCAAAACAGTGGAATATTCCACATCACCACTCAAATGAACGTAAGGAAATAGAAATCATCAGTACCTAGAAACTGCAGAACATAATCGAGGCTGCACAGAGCCCACACACCTCTGCAGTGTACATCGGGTTAAATGGGGTGGGGGGAGAAGCATGTAGTGTGGTATTAATTCCTGTTTTTCCTATAAAATGATCCACGGACAATAGAATTGGTGGATAAAAAAAAACAAACAAACCAACCCACCCCAACGCCACACCACCCTGAGAAGATTCTTCTAACCTCTTTGGGAAGGAATTTCTTTGGGGTTTGAGGATTTGTGAAGGATGTAGTTAGCATTAATAGCTTCTCTGTGTTTCAGAACAAATAGCTCTTTATGCCCAGCAATGAAGCTGTTCTGTCTGGAATTTATAAAGCAGGTTACACAAATGCTAAATCTTCAGCGTATAAGTGTACTGAAATATTGCTACAAGATTTTAATGAGCAACAATATGAGCTAAATCTGATTAATATTTATATATAAATAAGAGAGCTCACTGTATAAAGAGATCTAAAGTTGAGCCTATCACATGCATGACAGAAGGGATAGATAGAGGGGAGGGCAAGAAGATATTACCCAGTGATACCATTAAAACCATTTGTTTTGTTTTATGGTATAAACCAAATCCTGCCTACCTGAGCAGGGTTAGGTAGTTGCATATGTGGGTGTATATCCAAACCTGCCCCCAGAAATGAAGGACAATTTTAAGATTATAATAGGCTAGCCATTTAAAAATCACTGTCTTTTACAATTTTGGGGGTGGAGGAGCAAAATCAGAGAACATTATGGCACAACTGTTTACAAAGTTAACCGGTGATTCTTATGATTATTATGGGACACTACATGCAACAATTCTACATAAAGCAATAAAGTTGGATTTTTTTCGAGACTTCTATACCAGTACTGAAGCCAATATAATCTAATTTCCCAAACCGCCACAAACAAGCTAACTGTTTTAAGCCAGAATGCCAGCAGTAGATTCAGAAACATCAATTAAAATTTAAAACTATTTCCATATAGCCTACATCGTTTACTCCTGGGGAAGCACACTTCTTGCCTTCTGAACTTTCAGGATGCCAAGATAAGTGGATAGGTAGTTTTCTTTATATTTTCTATAGGACTGACAATAACAATGTCTTTGTAACCTTGTTACAGGGTTCCAAGCCTGGCCTCCCCATTTTGGTGCTTTTGTCAGTATATCTAAGTTGGATTCTAGATGTTCCAGTAACTTTTTAATATTTAACTACAGAAGTGGAACCAAAGAACCAATCTTATGTCAAAGTGTCAAAATGAGGTGGCTTATTATGAAGTACTTCTTAGAAGCATTTCCCCAGATGTATGAAGAGGATCACTAACTTTTAAACTATGGCCTAAAGGGCAGTGAAGATGCATAGGTTTCCCCATAAACTTGGCCTCTTATCTAACTAATTTGCTCATTAAACATCTTGCGAATAAAAAAAGCCACACTTTTCACCATACCAATTACCATCCCCATTATCTCACTTTCCCTTTCTCAGAGAGCATGTTTTAACCTCAGCAAGCCTGGAGAAAAAAAAAAAAAGGAAAGGTCAGGGAACAAATGCTCTCTACTCTCATTAGTGGACTCTCTAATGTAAGTGCCTTTCAGCTTCTCTTATATAAGACTGCTGCGTGCGCCTTGGCCTCCCAAGTAAATGCAAGAGACAACTGTATCTATGTGGCCTGAAAAAGGCAGTCTGAAGTGAAATTATTTTTATAATAGATTCTGTTTTCTGCTGCACCTTTCATTTGTCCTTCTCACGCTGTGCTATGCATTTATTCTCGTTAGTGGACTTTTCACTGCTATTTAAACATGGAATTCATTAGGCTGAAAAGGATTTGAGGTAACAGAACAACCTAAGGCTGATTGTGTAATGTTTTAAACAACATAGCCCTCTAGGGAAGGTTGGGAGGTGTCCGAATAGCATTATGAAATGCTAGGCAATGACTGTTTAAAAACGACCTTTTTTCATTCTTGCATTTTCTCTTGTTCCTTTGCTATGTCACTCATGCCTCTCTCCCTCCTCAATTCTCCCTGCTTAATAGCTCCTCATTGTCACAAAACCAACATGAAGTTTCCCAGACCCTGACTGCATTGCTGCTGCATTTTATTCCTCTCATTATTCCAACCACCACTTTTTTTGGATGCTACATTTCCATATCGGAGACATTCTAAACTGAAGCTATTAGTAGCAGTGTATCCCTCCTGTCCCCTTTCCCAAAAACCGTAACAGTCTCTCTTGCAACGTCTACTCATAATATCACAACACTAGTGAGTGTCTCTAACAAAACACTGCCAAACATACACTACTCTCTCCTGTCTCAGTGGTATCAGGTTGATAAGTCTTTCTTTGGTTTCTTTCTTTCAGTTCACTGGAGTGCCAAAACTCCAGTGAACTGAAATCTACACTATCCAACCTGATAGGAAATAAAGTATAGAACATTCCCAGCAACTTGTTTTAGAATCTACCAGCTGCAACATTTAATTCTCTTCAGTATTTAATTAAATGAATTTTACCAAGTAATTACAGCATAAACAAAAATCAATATATTCAGAAAAAGCACTGAGTATCAAGAATCAGCCAGCATTTATTTAACTTGCTTCATAATTCTGTATGGGTTTTCTCTTCACAACTGCTATTAAGGCAAATCTGATATCATCTAGTTTGTTAACCATTGGGTATAGAAGGCTCAAAAGAAATACTGTATGTTCTGATAAAACTATGGATGCTGTTCTATTGAGAGCAGACTCGGATAAAGTGTTAAAAAAATCAGAAACACCCAAAGGTGGCTGCATTTCAGTAGTACTGTATGCTTACATGGTACAGAAGCACAGTCTTCTAATTAAAGCACAGGGCTGGGGGTCAGGAGATCTAAGCTCTAGTCTCAGTTCTTCCACAGACTGTATTTGATTTTGGGCAAGTCACGTTAGGGCCTGCTATTTCTTGACTTCAACCAGAGGAGTCGCTGCTCAGCCTTTAACCTCTTTGTGTATCTGTTTCCCCTCCTGTAATATTGGGATAATAGTTACCCTGGCTAACAGGTAATTGCAGAGTTAATGTTTGCAATGTACCCAGAGATCCTCAGATGAACTATGTTATACAATTGTAAGATTAAAGACTTCTTCTAGATGTTTTAAAATGGTATTATGATAGTATATGAGAATCACAAACTGAGACAAGAAACTGATCATTAAGATCACAGACCGAAAAAGTAAAAAGCATTAACAGTGGAAGTTATATATTAAATTGTTTCCATGATAATAAAATAATTTTTTTGTAACAAGAGTTTTTAAAATAAGATTTTTAATCCAACATGGCTTCCATTATCAGTCAACAACAGCTGTGGCAGCAGGGGCAATTCTGCTGCAATATAACAAGATCACCAGGGTAGTAGAACAGTATGAGAAGACTCCCTTTAGCTTCAAGTGCTAAAGTCCTAGATTTTGGTGTAATAAAGCTTTTCTGTGCAGGAGCCACAGGAAGCATTCTAAGGTTATGCCTACACTCCAGAGACTATACTGGCACAGCTCCTTAGCATAGATGAAGCTTACGCTGATAGAAGGAATTTTTCTGTCTGTCAGAATGCCATGTCCCTGAACTAAATTACCTGTGTTGATGGAAGCAATCTTCTGTCGACACAGCTGCATCTACACTGGGAATTTTGTCAGCATAACTGCGTTGGTTGGAGGGGTGGTTTTTTCACATCCATGTAACTTGTCAACGTAGACTAGACTTAACTCTCTTATCCTTCTGTGGTGCTACAGGGGAGAGTAATTTAAGCCAGTCTACGCAACAAATAAAAATATAGGAAAGTAGGTTGCCGTATGGTTGTCTGCAGTTCTGATTATAACAATTCCAGTTTACAGTTAAATGGAACATTATCTGGGTCCTTGAATAATGTTAAGGACTTGGACAGTCCAAACGCAGCCCTGGTGTAACTGCATCCCATTACAGAATTCTACTTTTAGCGTAGAGAAGTCCTTTAGAGAGACCTGGGCTGAAATCCTTGTCCTACTGAAGCCAACACCAAAATACCCATTGACTTCAGTAGGGCCAGAGCTTGACCCCTGCTTACAACATGGTTAAATTTATTTAGAGTTTGTCTCTTTGAAAAAGATATGGGTATCACTATTAAAAGTATAATAAAAGCTACCTGGAAAAAGAAAATACAATTGACTCGGTGATTTGCAGAGATATTAAGAAAGCTAAAATCGATCAAGAAGCATGAAATTAGTTATTCAAACAGTTTCCAGTAAAACTGGCGGGAGAAGGTGGGTGAGGTTATATTTTTATTGGACCAACTTCTGTTGGTGAAAGAAACAAGCTTTCAAGCTTACACAGAGATCTTTTCAAGCTAGTAGCATCTCTACTATATTTGCATAAGAATATATTTTGCAAATTAAAACAGATCTGGAAAATATGTAGGCACTAAAGAACCTAGGCTTACAGGAGCATTTTGTGGAAGAGAATTTGCTTAAGATATTGTTAATCAGGCTAGTTGAAAAGTCTGAATACAGACTTTAGGTCTAACCTACTTTAAAAAGAGAAGGCCATTAGTAAGGGCACGTCTTCACTAGCAACGTTAAAGCACTGCTGCGGCAGCACTTTAACGTGGCTGTGTAGTCACTCCCAGCGCTATAAAAAAACCCACCTCCATGAGGGGAGTAGCTACCAGCTCTGGTGTTTTTTCACACCCCTGAGCGAGAAAGTTGCAGTTCTGTAAAGTGTGTAGACAAGCCCTAAGAAGCTTTATGCTTAAGTATTGTTCTCGCTGGCATGGTTTCCCTGGTCAACATAGACAGAGAGGCCCTCTATCTTAAGCCATTTTACATGCCCCTTTCTTGGCTATGGCCCTACTAAACCTGCTCTATCTGACACCTAATGACAAATATGACAGCATCACCTGGCTCTCCCCCAAAATGAATATTAAATGGTTGTTCCATTAGGGGGTATGGGAGTTAGAGTTCAATACTCATCATAGCAAAGCACAACAGACAGCAAAATTAGTTGATTAGCACACTTTGTCACAATGAATTTTGACATCTGTTCACCACATCCACACTACCAGGACTATTTAATACCAGCTTAGGGACGAGAAGGGTTGTGGCAGCTAGTGTCTAATCCAATGCCAAATTCAGCAATTTCTCAAGTGTAGACACCTTCCTAGTCCGTTAGCACCGTTATATAAAACAGTCTAGTTTTAACTATGATTCTGGTTAACAAACTTTCAGGACAACAGCATACGGCTTCAGACCCACCTTTTTCTTCAGAGAAAGCTTTCTAAACCATACCTCCAGGAAACTTTCAAAGTAATACACTCCCAGCTGAAAAAAAACAGCTGTTATAGTGACAGGAATCAGTACAGATAATATATACATCTCTACCCCGATATAACGCTGTCCTCAGGAGCCAAAAAAAATCTTACCGCGTTATAGGTGAAACCGCGTTATATTGAACTTGCTTTGATCCGCCGGAGCGTGCAGCCCCGCCCCCCAGAGCACTGCTTTACCACGTTATATCGGGTCATGTTATATCGGGATAGAGGTGTACATGATTGCCTGTGATGTGTGTAATGAAAGTTTTATCAGCATGAGTTTGGGGTTGTGGCCTCACCACTCAAATTATGTAGGTCATTCCAATGAATGCTGATAAAAAAAAAAAGTCTTTACACAGAACCATATATTCAGTATATACCACATATTGCCCAGGTGTTTTAGTCAGTTTTAAAAACCATTTGAGTTTTTTTTTTATTCATCTGCCTATAAAGCCTCTGCTTTATTACTAGAGCCCTGTGAAAATTTTATTTTTTAAATAATTTTCATGTGCTATTTTGGGGGAATTTTGAATTATTTTATTTTACCTATTTTATCCACCAGGAGGAGTGGGGGGGTTGCAGAGCAAGCCCACCCCACACTGACAGATCCTGTCCTGCAGGATGGGTCTTGCTCCCTGCTCTGGGCATTACAATTTGGTGCACAGGGTGGCAGCACTACTCAGGTTTTGGCTTGGTCGCCCCTATGCAATGCTATTCAATTAAATTTCCCCACTCATCCCATCACCATGACTGCAGAGTGCCCGGGCCAAATCTGAGCAGTTCTGCGACCACATATGCCAGGCTGCAACACCCAGAGGACAGGGGCCACTGCTGCAGGGTGAATTTTATTGTTTTTAGTTTTATTTTGTGTTTCAGATTTGCGAAAAACATGGGGCTCTACTTATTACCGTGAGTCCAATTGTAGAGGACTCAGAAGGAGCCATAAACATCTCTAAAAGAACTTTAAACCAATTTTTCTATACCTAAAAGGTCAAAACTTTAAATCTCCCTTTCCCCAGGGTATAAAACAATCCATTTCTACCTATGCCGAGTTGTGAGACAAAACCTCAAACCCACCACTGGCACAGAACTAAATACTGCCAATTCTTGGCTTGGGGTGAATGTAGCTTGGGCAGCAGAGCGGGACAATTCTATACTTCAGCGGGAAGAAAAGAAGGAAAAACCATGCCACAAGTACTCCTGTTCTTTTTGCGGATACAGACTAACATAGCTGCTACTCTGAAACCTTAAAAATAATGGAAGCTTTATGAAGCTGCTTTGAGGTTTGTAATCTAGGATGGGTAAGATGAATTAGTGAACAAGGGTTAGGTGAAATGGTCAAAGATGCTTGATAATTTGCAGAACCGATGATGAATTTATCGCATGGATGCACAATTTATTACATGTTCAGCACCGTCACATTATATTGATATAAGTTTAATAATCATTCCACACACACCCAACCTTGTGTGATGGTTAATATTAGTTATCGCTACATACATGAGTTACTAGACCTACCCCTCCTACCTACATAGGATTTACAATTCTGTTTACTCCACTCAGCACTTTTCAGGAGCCTTTGCTGTAATCTTCCTGCATCCTGTTGCCGAGTGTACATTTCTCTGCATTGTATCAGTGCCAGTCACAATAGAATGGTAAATAATGTCCCTCACTCTATATAAGCTATGATTTTCTTATAGCTGCCATTTTTGAAGAAAAGGATCTTTGGCCTAAAGAAATGATTATAGATTATTTGTTGGTCAAATAAAATGAGTGTACAAGGTAGTGATCGTGCGATCAAGCCATGAAAAACAAAGCAAAACAGAACTGCAGACAACATGGCAGGGGGTTAGGTCAGACTTCAATTAAATTCAGATGTGGTATACAGACCTAAGTGGAACTGTATAGAAAGAAATCAGCTCTAGGTATAAGCTGTATAGGGGAAGTGACTGTCTTGTGTGAGATGTCTAGAACAATAAGGCCTCAATCATGGTTGGGGCCCTAAGACATTATTTACATTCTCTTTTTTAAGTTGGTCTCAGGATATGAGCACTCAACACTTAAGCCATGAACAAAGAGAGTGATGATTCTTATGTTTCTTAAGCAATAATTTTTTTAAAAGACAACATGCTTGCTGGATCAAATTTGAAAGGGGCTCAGTCTTCAAAGAGAGAAAAATCAATTTTAACGTGTTAGATAACACATTACTTTGCTGCATGTCCTGCACAGCCTGGTTATTGAGGGGATCAACTACAGAGACCCAGGCATACCTCATTTTTAATTTCTACTTAAAGACATTCTTTATCATCACCCTCACTCCTCAGTTACCTAAGGGTTCTACCTCAATAACCCAGTTAAGCATGGTATATTCAGAGCATGTACCTAGTTCCTCTTGTTACAAGATTTTCAGAACAACAAGAAAATAGCTTGTGAATACTGTGGGTGTTTGTGACGTTCCCCCCTGGTGTTATTTGGACCTGTGATCTGCTAGGTCACTCCAATCCTTGACTCTGAGAGCCAGCCTTATACCCTGCTCTGCTGTGAGAACCCCCACTCCTGGGCTGTTCACGCACAGCCTCTGGCATGTAAGATGCTCCTAGCTACTTGCAACTGAATGACACTAGCCAGGGCCGGCTCCAGGCACCAGTTTGCCAAGCAGGTGCTTGGGGCGGCCACTCTGGAGAGGGGCAGCACGTCCAGCTATTCAGCGGACGGTCCCTCACTCTCACTTGGAGCGAAGGACCTTCCACCGAATTGTCGCCGCAGATCGCGATCGCAGCTTTTTTTTTTTTTTTTTTTTTTGCCACTTGGGGCAGCAAAAACCCTGGAGCCAGCCCTGACACTAGCCAATATCTCCGGTCCCAGACACAACCCTAGGAACCTCCATTTTGCAGAGTCCAGTTATGCCCGCTGGATGCTGCAAGCTCATACGAATTCGTCAATTTAACAAAGAAATTGATATGCACCAGGCTTGTTATCCCAAGGGGAGTCTCTGACATGTTTCAAACCAAACACACTGCTTCAGGTAGAATAAACAAGCAGATTTATTAACTATAAAGATTGACTTATAATCACTTAAAATCTTAGCATAACAAGTCAGATTTAGTCAAATGAAATAAAAGCAAAACACATTCTACACTGATCTTAACACTTTCGAATATAACCTGTAACATTACTATAACATCACTGTAACAATTACTAGGACAACCAAACTCAGTGCATCATGAGCCTTCCAAAGACACCCAATATGACAAACTTTGCATTGGATACCACACAATCATTTTATAAAGATGAACATGGGGGTGTAGGATGTTCCCCCGAGGTACAGAGCGTCAGTTTTTATGAGCCTACAATTTACTGGTCATGTCCAAAGAATGTATCATCTATCACACTAGTATTATGGGAGGCCTAGGGAAGGCTGTATTATCAATTTCCTGCTTTAATCTATCTAGATTATGAGGACCCTATCACCACAGTACCTGACTACTAGGGTGACCCGATGTCCCGATTTTATAAAGATAGTCACAATTTTTGGTCTTTTTCTTATATAGGCTCCTATTACCCCCCAGCCCCATCCCGATTTTTCACATTTGTTGTCTGGTCTCCCTACTGACTACCTTAATCACTGGACAAATTATTAAACTGTAACATTTATTGGATTATCAGTTAAATAAAAGTAATTTTGAATCAATATTAAATCAGGCAAGAGAAGAACTAAGGCTCTGTGAACCAGGGACTCTTGGTGCCAACTGACAAATGGCACAGGGGTGCACTGCGATTTACAGGGACTACCTGGGTCTGATATATGTATAATAGTTCACCAAAGAGTGACATGTGCAGTTTCTACCAAGAGCCCACTGGTTGTCAATCGTCATGAAATGTGTATACAAATAATATTTAATGAGTAATATAACTATTAGGGCTTATAACGATTAAAAAAGGTTAATCCTGATTGAGAGATTAAAAAATAATCACGATTAATGGCAGTTTTAATCACACTGTTAAACAATAGAATACCATTTATTTAAATATATTTGGATGTTTTCTACATTTTCAAATATATTGATTTAAATTACAACACAGAATACAAAGTGTATAGTGCTCACTTTATATTTGTGATTACAAATATTTGCACTGTAAAAAAGAAACAAAAGAAATAGTATTTTTCAGTTCACCTCATACAAGTATTGTAGTGTAATCTCTTAATTGTGAAAGTACAATTTACAAATGTAGAATTATTTGTTTTACATAACTGGACTCAAAAATAAAACAACGTAAAACTTTAGAGCCCACAAGTCCACATTTGTAAATTGTAAATTGCACTTATACGATAGAGATTGCACTATGAGGTGTATGCGGTGAACTGAAAAAAATACTATTTCTTTTATCTTTTTTACAGTGCAAATATTTGTAATCACAAATATAAAAAGTGAGCACTGTATACTTTGTATTCTGTCTTGTAACTGAAATCAATATATTTGAAAGTGTAGGAAAAATCCAAAATATAATAAATTTAAATTGGCATTCTAATATTATTTAATAGTGCGATTAAAACTGCAATTAATTCTTTTAATTGAGTTAGTTTGTTTTGAGTTAATTGCTTGAGTTAACTGCAATTAATTGACAGCCCTAATAACTATACTAAAAATTATGTTTTTAAATGCTGGGAGTTAAGGCAGGTCACCAGGAGGTAACATATCTCAGACATACTCCTTTCAGACAGGAGATAACAAGATGCTTCTCTCTCTGTCTGGCCAGGAGAGCCATGTCTGAATACTGAGCCAGATACCAGTTGAAAGATTTGTGAAATGAGATGCAGGTAGGAGACAGCTCTGGCTGAGCAGGGGCTTGTGAAGGTTGATTACCCAGCACCTCCCCCCGTGCTCCACCCATGGTAACCAGACTTTTGGTGTCCGGTCAGTACATCTGACCAGACACTGCCTGGTACTGGTACCCTTTTCTACCAGACTTGCTGGTCAAAAACTGGGCACCTGGCAGCCTTATGCCCCTGGCCAGGGAAGTTGGAGATCTGATCCTCAGCAGGGACAGACAAGGCTTCCTCGGGGTTAGCAAGGTGCCTCACAACCCTGGGTATCCCCGGAAAACGTCACCAGCTCCAATAATGTAGGAGGTCGTAGTTTGGTATCGTAGCAACCATACATACTAGTGTATTGTGACATTTTCAAATATCTTCTAGATAAAAAGTTATTCTTACTATTTCAGATTAATGGGTGTGATATAACAAAGAGACAATATTAGTTTTAATTTTTTTTTTTAAAAAGGTGGAACAAACCGCACAATGTGTCTTGTGAGCTGCAGCTCAAATTGGGTATTTATTTAAAAAAAAAAAAAAATTCACATGCTGCCACAAATATCTTTTTTGTCCACAAGGTGGCTCCCCTAGAATTTGTACTTCTAAAACTGTTCATTTTTTAGGATTCTATTAGCTCATTCTGTTTCAGTAGGGTGGTCCTTGAACAACTGTAAACCTTGAATTGTAAAAAAGTCTTCAGAATCTATTGTTACAGGAACCAAAAGATGGTCTGTGCCCTGCATTCCCGTAGGTCTTATCTGAACACTGCTCGTTTTTTGTGGCATCTCTAGTTAGTGCAGCACTGATGTTAAACTGGATTTACTTTCTTGTGCTACTCTCCTGTCTATTTGCAAAACCTGCCTTTATCTCCATTAATGAGGTTGGCGCTTACTCGTATTTCCATAACCAGCATTGCGACTGCCAACTAAAATTGATCTTCTGTTGAATTCCTCAAGAAGTTAAATGTAGTGAGCTGTCCTGACTGGAAACAACAAAGGAAGATTTAACATCTCACATTTTTTGAGTCTTACGTAGCAACTGCATCCTTCTAGGGTTTTTTTTTTTTTTTTTTTTTTTTTTTTTTAAACTATACTTATCTTGTTTTATCTTATTGGCATCTCTCTTCCCAGGACTGCAATTTCCTGATTAATAGGTTTAGATAGAAGGAAACAAACAAGACTAAAAAGCTCAAGCAGAATGGAATTTAATTCTTTCTTGATTTCCTTTTTATCAGGGGGAAAAACTGCTTTGCTATCAAACTCTACCCCTATTTTTACATCATTATATATCAGTGTTCAGCTGAGAGAGACTAGAGACTCACAATTAACTAGGCTTCAACTTCCTTCACTTTTGTAGAGAAATATCAAAGTCCATTTCACTAATTGCAGCAAGAACGTGGTCACGCAACTTTGCCTTCCTGGGAGTTTGGCCGCAACATGAAATAAGAGTCTAATGAAGTTGTCTTTATGTAATTATATAATCAATCTCCTTTTACCACACAGATGGTCGCTTATGCCAGATCAAATAATTATTTTCACTTTGGCTGCCAGAAGAATAAAATGTTAAACAGTTACACGTGTAGAACATGAATGAAATGCAGCTAATTGCCCAATGCCGAATAGTGTTCTTACCCCAAACGGGAAAAGCTGGGGGAAGAGGGAGAAGGCTAGAGATTTTTATGAACAGTCCTATTTTAGAATGTTATACTCTTAACGGCAGCATGCTCTGTCAACAACTGTGGATTCAAGAAAGTCAGCTATGTCCAGTAGAAAGCACTATACTTTTCACAGATTTGGATAGACTTCCCCCACCCCTCAAAAACACAGTTTAAGCAAGAATATGCACATACTAAGGGCCAAATGCTCTTCCACACCCACAAGTAAAGTTTTCTTCCTCTCCTCCCCGAAACCTCCATTTCAGACTCAAGATGTAGAGCAAATGCCAATGCTCAACCATTCTGTGGAGGCTGCAACAGGGACTGCATGTTGCCACCCAATCCCTACACAAGTTTTGGCCTGTGTATCTACATAGTGTAGAGAGCTACTGGCCCGGCCTCCAACACTTAAAACATTTGTTGTGTAGCAGGGAACTCACAGTTGGTTAAATGGCTCTGGTGTGATTGCACCTGGAATACAACAATAATTTCTAGGCAGCACTTTACCCACAGGATGGTGATGTATTGCATGGAAGGAAGTTCAGGGAAAAACAACAAAAATGGTAAGACCAGAAGATAGTGGGCCGAATTCAGAAAGGTTACATGTGTAAGTTAGCATAAACTGATATAAGTTACATGATAAGGGGAAGGAAGTGAAGCATTTTAACAGGGAAAAGTAACAAATAGGAGGATGTGAGAAGATGTAAAATGATAAATCAATATAAATTCAATAAAGACAAGTGCAAGGTACTACAGTTAGGAAGGAAAAATTAAATACAAATACAAAATGGGGGACATTTAGCTAGGCAGAAGTACTGCAGACAAGGATCTGGGGATTATAGTGGTTCACAAATTGATTATGGCTCAGTGTGATGCTGTTCCAAAAAAAGGGAAATGTCATTCTGGGATGTGTTAGCACGAATAGCTTATGTAAGACATGGGAGATAGTTCCGCTCTACTGAACACTGGTGAGGCCTCATTTGGAATACGGAGTCCAGTTTTTGGCACCACACTAAGAAAGTTGTGGACAAACTGGAGACAGTTCGGAGGAGAGCAACAAAAATAAGAGGGTTAGAAGATACGACCTATGAGGAAAGATTGAAATAATTGGGCACTTTTAGTCTAAAGATTAGGATTTGTGGGTTGGGGGGAGAAGACAACCATGATCATAGGATTTAAAATTATCCAGAATCACATCAGTATCAGAATTTGTGGCTTTACCCAAAAACCCCTCCCAGGGGTTCCTCATTCTCAAGACAAAAATCATTAAGTGGAAACAGACCAATTCTCTTATTGTCACAGATTTATTGGCCATCAGTGGGTTTAGTCCTTATGCAGACTGTGTTCCCAGTGAAGCCCTGTTCTGTGTTAATGCACACAAAACTCTCACTGAGTAACAGTGAAGTCACTTCCATTGAGTTTAGTGGTGGTTGATTCAAGTTTTAAGAATGCAAGAACAAGCCAAAAGTATTAAATGGGTTGCAAGTAAAATGATCATCAAAATTCTCTTTGTAAAAGCATTTTGAGATCTACTGATGAAAAGCACTATATAAGAGCTATGTATTATTAGTAGTAGTAGTAATATTAATAAATAAATAATAATAAATAATAAAACCATCATCTGTTACAAAAGAAGCATGGAAAGGATAGATGGAAAACATGGTTTCAAAGTACCAGTAGTTTTTATAAAAGTTTGAAGTTGTCAACCCTGAAAACAATTATGTTTTCACAAGTGCACTAAAAAAAATTTGCATATGAAAATCTTTATAGGCTTTCACCAAATTCTGACATCCCCTTCTCCACATAGTTGCCTAAACTATTGATCTGTTCTCCCTGGGCTTAAACAATTGTTCATATTATTGAAGAACATGCAATTATATATTCACAGGCAATATGCTTTCCTAAGAACAATATGGGAGATGACCAGAATTAAGCAGGATCCTAATAATTCATGTTCAGTAATCAAACCATGATACATAATTTGAGGATATTTTATGTTGCTGAAAATTTACTCCTTATCAACATACAGTTTCTTTGGATACATGAAAGCTGGGGGGAAGAGGTCATCTAGTCACATTCCATAAGAAACGGTAAGTAGACATTCCCCCCATGACATAGGCCTGGTCCCCACTAACGCCCCACTTCGGACTAAGGTACACAAATTCAGCTACATTAACAACGTTGCTGAATTCGAAGTACCTTAGTCCGAACTTACCACAGGTCCAGACGCGGCAGGGAGGCTCCCCCGTCGATGCCGCGTACTCCTCTCGCCGAGCTGGAGTACCCGCGTCGACGGCGAGCACTTCAGGGATCGATCCGGGATTGGTTTATCGCGTTTAAACTAGACGCGATAAATCGATCCCAGAACATCGATTGCCTGCCGCCGGACCCTCCGGTAAGTGTAGACGTACCCATAGAATCCTAACCCACCAAACTGCCTCTGCTATTGATGTAGAGAGGCTATGCCATCCCTACAAGTATGTTGTGTGAAGTTTGGATTTGAACAACCTCACAAGTCTCTAAACAAAGTTTTAATTCAGGGAAGTGTCAGTAACAAGTTTTTCTTTCTCCAAGATGACCCACTGAACCTAGATATAGAGAGTACCTGACCTCTTTAATAAATGAACATGACAAATACATATTATAGTAATCGAAGCATGAGAAATTCTTAGAGAGAACTGGCTTCCACTATCTGCTCATTGGTTCTACTATATATTAATCAAAGGATGATTTTTTATATATATACATATATACACACACACACACACACACACAGGACTGGGATATAATCCTGCTATGAGATACTAAGCTTAACCGGAAACAGCAGCTTTTAGTTCCATCTCAGTCTTGTCTGTTTCGCTTCCAAAACAGTTTTTCTTTTTAACCAGTTCTTAATCTGGATAACCTTCACTAATTTTTGGTATAACATTTCTTCCAGAATTTGAAGTTTTTGAAATTATTTCTCAGATTAAGGGTTGCCAGGGAATAAGAATTGTTTTGATGCATTTTTGTCTTTATATTGGGATAAATGGTAGTGTCACCCATTCCAACTGCAAAAGTTTATGGAAATTCAATAATCCTAATATTTCAGGTAGCCATTTAAAAAAAAAGTGTAGTTCAGGATTTTTGCCCAAATACAAACTAAGGTATCAAATCAACACAACATTCCCAATGTATGTATTAACTGTGGGTATGTCTACACTACCCGCTGGATCGGCGGGTAGTGATCAATCTATCGGAGATCGATTTATTGCATCTGTGATAAATCAATCCTCGATCGCTCTGCCGTCGACTCCTGTACTACTCCATGGCGAAAGGCGGAAGCGGAGTCAATGCGGGAGCAGCAGCAGTCAACCCTGCGCCGTGAGGATGCGAGGTAGGTCAACCCAAGATACATCGACTTCAGCTACACTATTCTCGTAGTTGTGTATTGTGACGTTGTGCAGTCTATATGGTTTTATAAAAAACTTGATAATAAGTCAATATAATGTAACTGAGATAGTTTTAGAGAAAATACGGTAATAAGTGAATGTAAGTAACTGGGATATGCCTCATGCAAAAGGTCTCTTGTAAGGTATCATTCCAAACCTTATAATCTACTGAATGTGATCATCTGATTTGTATAAGTGTACCACTCTTGTATCTAAAACTAGAAATATAAAATGTAACTCTGAGGGCCTATTGTAATTGTGTAAAGTGTGGACCATTAATGATGGTTTGGAATCTTGATGACTCCCATTGTCTGCAGATGGCTGTATTTACCTGTGAGTCTTCCTGTATATGTGTGTGCTGGCAAGTAAGTAATAAAGTCTTGCAGTGACATGTGATCATGTCACCTGAACTGGAATCCATCTTTAACCTGGTGCTTTTCCAGTGAGGGGGGGTGGAAACCCAGAGAGACAAAGAGTTCCCGCCTTATGCAAAAGATATATAAAGGGGGGAAGAGAACAGAGAGAGGGAGAAGCCATCATGAAGAATCCCCTAGCTACCACCTGAGCTGCAACAAGAGCTGTACCAGGGGAAAGAATTGTGCCCAGGCCTGGAAGGTGTCCAGTCTGAGAAAAACTTACTGAAACATCTCTGAGGGTGAGATTATCTGTATTTAGTTTGATTAGGCATAGATTTGCGCATTTTATTTTATTTTGCTTGGTGACTTACTTTGTTCTGTCTGTTACTACTTTGAACCACTTAAATCCTACTGTCTGTATTTAATAAAATCACTTTTTATTTAGTAATTTACTCAGAGTATGTATTAATACCTGGGGGAGCAAACAACTGTGCATATCTCTCTATCAGTGTTATAGAGGGCGAACAATTTATGAGTTTGCCCTGCATAAGCTTTATGCAGCGTAAAACGGATTTATCTGGGTTTAGACCCCATTGGGAGTTGGGCATCTGAGTGCTAAAGACAAGCACGCTACTGCGAGCTGTTTTCAGGTAAACTTGCAGCTTTGGGACAAGTGATTCAGACCCTGGGTCTGTGTCTGGAGCCAGACGGGAGTGTCTGGCTCAGCAAGACAGGGTGCTGGAGTCCTGAGCTGGCAGGGAAAACAGAAGCAGGGGTAGTCTTTGCACATCGGGTGGCAGCTCCCAAGGGGGTTTCTGTGATCCAACCCATCACATGTATCTTAGGTCGATCCCCCCCAGTGCAGACCAGGCCTGTGTCCTGTTTTTAAAAGATTAATTTGCCGGGGAACTCTGAATAATAAATACAATCCTTAAGATAACACTTCAAGCACTGAACCTTCACCCTGTGTTGCTGGAGTCAATCTTATGGTCAATGTGTGGGATTACTGTATATTGTTACGTAATCTTTTGTTGATAACTTCATTGTTAGCAATGAAGATGTCGGACAAGGCCTGAGAGAGTCGATTCAACACAACTTATGTTTTCTGTCTCATAATGCCCTCCATGAAGAGATAGGCAAATCCTTGCTGGCTGGGCAATTTGAGTTATTCTGGGACATTTTCCTTCTCTGCCATATTCTTGGTAGTTGAAACACACAGTCTAAAAAGCAACCCAATAGATAATAAAAATAATTGACTATAAGCTCTTTGGGGCAAGGACTAGCTTTTTGTTCTGTGTTTGTACAGCTCCTACTATAATGGGGTCATAGTCCACAATCCTATGGTAATAGAAAAGTATTGCCAAAAAAAGGAATACAAAACACCTAAAGCTATGCTATAAAAATTACACCTTACACAAATGTATTGTCGTACACACTTTTACTTCACCCCTCCTTCAACTTGTTTTCAACTTACTATAATTAGTGGCATCATATTCTTTTGCCAACAATGGCTCTCTTGGGCCTTCTCTACACTTCAGGGGGAAATCAATCTAAGTTACGCAACTTCAGCTACATGAATAACGTAGCTGAAGTTGACGTATTTAGATCTACCTTCCGCGGGGTCCACACTACAAGATGTCGACTGGAGATGCTCTCCCATCGACTCCCTTTGAGTTTCTTGTTCAGGTAGAGTACAGGAGTCGACAGGAGAGCGATCTGCAGTTGATTTAGCTAAATCGACTACCGATGCATTGATCGCCGCACGTCAACCCACCCCCACCCCCGTAAGTGTAGACAAGGCCTTAGTTTACATTCATTTACATAAATAACCTCTTAAAATAATTTTAAAAAACCATCCACCATTCATTCCGCAAACAGCCTCAGAAGAGCAGAATTTAGAAAGCTGATTTTGAGTTTTGCAAAGCAGACCTTGTTAGTAAGATAACGCTTAAGGAATGAATGCCATAATGGAGACTAGATAGTTTAACAAATCTGGGATTCTTTTTGCTATCTTAATTAGGATTCCTAGATTAATCCTTACTATGTTACCAGTTAAATTCCTGTTGGATGCACAGTGAATTAAAATCTGATTAGAACTGTCCTTGGTTTTGAGCAATACAAATAATCTGCAAAGGCAACTCCATCACACCAAACTATGTAGCAGCTGGCCTTTAATAACGATCTCATCTGCTAGATCACTGCACTTCACTGCACAGTGTCTAAAACTGCTCTGTCTCCCAAGGGGAAGTGCCTCGAGTTTGTGTTTTGGATTTTTTTTTTTTTAAAGCCAAAATCTTCTGTAGACTAAACAAATAAATACTCCTGGGGGAATTCTGCATCACTGCACATGTGCAGAGTTCATATCCTCCCCCCGCCTCCCCCCGCACAAGTTTTTATTCTCTGCAGAAAATACATTCTGCTTGAGAGGTGCTGCAGTGAGGCCTTTCGCCCACCGGGGCTGCTGTAACACTAGAACAGAGGGCAGCCAATCCCAGGGCAGGAGCAGCCAGCTGTGGATAAGGAGAAGAGGAGGCTGTGGTCCTCACAACACCCTGCCTTTGGGGCTACTGGGGGAGGGGTGTCACATAGACTGGAGTTCAGAAGGGCTATTGGAAGGGGACAGACTGGGGCAGGGGCTGAGTGGGGGTGCCAGGACAGATGGACAGGGCAGATGTGCCTGACTGAATGGGAAAGGCTAGGGGGTCAGCCAGAAGCTCCCCAACTCCGTAACAAACCCTCCGCCGACAAAAACCGGTTTCATACTTCTCCCACCCACACCCAACAACCCTCCACGTTTACTCCCAGGCTCCTTTCCAGCAATTACTTCCCTCTCCCTCAGCGCCTCCATTATCACCGGCTCCCCTAAGCCTTTGCACTGCTTCTGAGGGATGGGGGAAAACATATTTCTGTGTTGTAGTTTAAATGAATTACTCAAAGTTCTGCATTAATATGCCTAGTAAGGAATCTATTTGTTAAAAAAAACATTTCCTGAATTTTTTTTTGTCGTCTGTATTGTTTAAGACAGGGATAGGCAACCTATGGCACGCGTGCCGAAGGCGGCACACGAGCTGATTTTCAGTGGCACTCACACTGCCCAGGTCCTGGCCACCGGTCCGGGGGGCTCTGCATTTTAATTTAATTTTAAATGAAGCTTCTTAAACATTTTAAAAGTCTTATTTACTTTACTTAAAACAATAGTTTAGTTATATATTATAGACTTATAGAAAGAGACCTTCTAAAATGTTAAAATGTATTACCGGCACGCGAAACCTTAAATTAGAGTGAATAAATGAAGACTTGGCACACCACTTCTGAAAGGTTGCCGACCCCTGGTTTAAGACATACTTGTTGACAGATATTTTGAAATAAATTACCAAATTAATGGAAACTGGCATGATTATGTTGGGTTATTCTGACAAATAAAATATGCAGAATTTTAAAATACTGTGTGCAGAATTTTTAATTTTTTGGCACAGAATTCCCCCAGGAGCAAAATTCAAAAAAATCAAGTGAAAGCCTATTTTGTACGTATTTTTTTCTATTCTAATCTACTATCATTATCAGGGAAAAGTTCAGCAAAAACCAAAACCAAACAAAACAGGCCAAAAAACAGTTATGTTGCCAAAGGCTAAAAGTAAAGTAGCCTAAAATACGTTCAGTGGGTTTCAAGGAAAAAGCATTTACAGCACAAGTTCTGCCTTATCTGCAAGAATGGCTTGAGGGGGAAGTTTCCTAATATAAAATCAACAGCTTTGTTTTATCATGACCAGGTTAAATTAACAATTTCAGGCTACTCAGCTTAATGCTTCCTTTTCCAAATACTATAGGTTCTTAAAAGGTGCCAAGTCATTTTCATAGGCATGATATCAGATGTCTTCAGCAACATTAGCCAAGGAAGACCAAGTAAGATCCATCTAAATGAGATGCAATAATTCAAAGCAGAACTCTCCTACAATTTAAACTTCCAAATATGAAAAATCCATTTTTGAAAACTGTCTGCTAAATACTCTTCACTATCTATCCATTCTCCTTTCTGAGGCTTCTATATTCTCTTCTGCTCTTGCTAAATCATAAAACTGCTCACTGTTTCAATAATCCATTTAAAAAGCAATAAAATGGAAGGTGTTGATAGAACTCAGACTTGATCGGTGACAAGTGGTTTGTAGGTGGTCACCTGACAGGAAAGTTTACAGGGTGTACAACCAGCAAACTGGATGTGCCAAACTTTTGAATCCATTTACAGGAGAGTGGCCCAAACCACTGTGAAATCTCAATCATGACCACAAAGATTTAGTCAGAGCAACAAAGGGCACAGCAAACTGGTTTGACATCATGCAGTGTTGCGAATTTACATGGTTTCACATTGCATCAACTCAGCTTCTATGGAAAAAAATACAAATGACTGATTTTAATGGTTATGATGGGACAATCTCACTGGCAATAGCAGCAGCTGTGACCTATATTATGCCAATGTGGTTGTCTTTATGGGATGAAAGCTCCAGTAGTTTAGAGGTTAGTATAAAATTACAATTATATGTTATAAAAAAGTGATGATTGTATATTGACAGGATAACTAGGAACAGGCCGGCTCTGAATTATCTGTCCCCATGATATTTCCCTTGCACCCTCTGTTCAAAAAAGTATAATACACACTGAAAAAAATCACTTGTATATACATTACTAGCAAATATTGCTTGCAAAAGGGTATGTCAAAGTGATATTACAGTACAAATTAATCTATTTTGGCTAATATTCTGAAGTTATTCAGAGCAGCATTTTGTTAGCAGTAGCACTTAGGGGAAATGATGCAACGCAAGACAGTGTTGATCAGATGGAAGGACTGTATCATTTGCAGCTGTCCACTCTCAATTTTCCTGAATAAAGCTGTCTATTAGTAATCAAACTAGTATAAATAATCTGGGGAGAGGGAATGCAAACAAGTGAAGGAATTATTTTCTTCGTGTGTTTCTTAGTGGATGAGAGTGAGGTTTGTTGCAAACACACCTTGGCAAGACTGACAATGGCATGTTCAGTTCACAAAAGACCACCACTTGCCGGGGGGAGAGGGGGGCGGGGGGGAGAGAGAGAGGAGAGAGGGGGAAGGAGGGGAGGAGGAGAGGACCAGGCACAGTTATAACTCTGAAATTGTAAACATTAATCTGGGTGAACAGAAAAGTGCTCATCTCTAAAAGGTTCATTTGGTGCAAGTATTAATTTCACCTACTGCTAAACAAAAAATTAGGTCCTCAAGGCAGCTAAAAGCACAAAGCAATCTCTTCAAAAGTGATACTTCTATAGATTATGTTCTCCAGAAAATTGTCAAAGAAGAAAACTAATGAGTGTACTTTCCAACAGCACCTCATTATGAGAATCACACATTATATACACAAATTCACATTTTCTTCCCCTTGCTATTGTCCCTACTTTTAAACCATATATGGTTTACATCAAGAAAGCTAATCCATGAATTTAAAGAATTAGTCATGATTTTAGCTTATTTTTCTTAATTAGTCAACATACATGATGTTAAACAGCAGATGAACTGTGCCAAACAATAGATCTGCTCCACAGAGTTTACCATTTTCCTGGGCACAGCAGGTAAAATACAGTGCAGGTTAAAAAACAGAACAATGTTTGAACCTCATAGATGGGATGCTTTGTGGATGTGATATATAGGCACATATTTTTTTTAAAAAGGAAACTGAAGGAGCTTGGCATAATTAACGGAATGGTTTTTCCAGATGTACAGTGTCATATGATAGAGGGCACAAAGTCAGAAATGGTGACACAGCGATATGGGGTGTGCATTTAACAGACAGATGTGGGCATAACAAGAAATAATGGCACACATGCAGGCCAGGACAGAAAATTGTAAATAGTAACAAAGAGAAACCTCCTAGCCAGTTTTTCCAATATTAATCAACCTTGGGTTTCGTCAGATTGAAATGTGCTAGTGAGTAAGGCACCAAAGGAGAATTCTGCTGTTGTTGTTTGGGATGCTCAAAAGAGACTAGTTGAAGAATGCCAAAGCAGTGACTAAATAAAAGATTGGTTTGGCAACATCTAAAGGGCAGGTCGGTAAGAGATTACACTGAAAAATATAGCACTGTTGAACTGCAGAAAAAGTCCTGTTACCCACACCTCCAAGCTCTTTTTAACTTTTACGTAAAACCATTCAAGTTATTTCTATGTATTTCTACTGTGTATATCACTGTAATATCTAGGCATGAACCTAGAGGTATTTGTGCATATCAGGATTCAAGAGCAAAGTCATAAATTATATCACATTGAGAAAGCAAGAGAAAACAATGAACCTTTCTAGTGGATTCTTATAGGTTCGTAGTAGTTGCGGTAGTTACAGCTGTAGTTGAGGTTCCCCAACGTTTTCCATTGTAAATACCCTGTTTTCAGTTGCTTATAACTTTACCAAATAAAAAAAAGTTCAGGCAGGAATTTTGTCTGCCTCAGGCTGATTTTTTATTTTTTAAAGTTTCAGCAAGCAAAAAATTGTTGAACTGTTTCCAAGACTGAGATTAGAGAAAAATACACAGTTTTGCCAGTGTCAAAAAATTGATAAAACTTCTCAGCTAAAACAGTTGTAACATCTTCATGCTTTCAAGTAAGGACTTGAAAAAGGCAAACCCCTCGCTAAATTTGGCAGGAAGGTGTTTTTTTGTCATCTCTGTGAACATCCACCCAAATACAGAGACATTATACGTGTCTGAAAATAGTCATTTACCACAACTCAGTAGAGTCTCAGAGTATGAAAGCTAAATTTTTCAAACATTCCATACAAACTAAGCATGATCCAGCCCAAGGCTACACGGCTGAGCTGAACTTTCCCTGCAATTGCTCTTCCCAGCTACAACAAGTGCTCTAGCATTTGGTAGGGGCCACTGTGACATTTAGCTTTTGAAAAGGTAGCAGAGAGGCGGTCTCTTCTGTACTCTCAAGGTATGCCTACACAGCAATTAGACACCCACAGCTGGTCTATGCCAGCTGATACAGGCTTGCTGGGATTGGATTAAGGGGATGTTTTATATTGTGGTATAGACCAGTAGCTCTCAACCAGGGGTCCGGGCCCCCTGGGGGGCCACGAGCAGGTTTCAGGGGGTCTGCAGAGCAGGGCCAGCATTAGACTTGCTGGGGCCTAGGGCAAAAAGACAAAGCCCCACTGCATGGGGCTGAAGTCCAGGGCCCTGAGCCCCACCACCGGGGGCTGAAGCCGAAGCCTGAGCAATATAGCTTCACAGAGGCCCCTGGGGCATGGGGCCCTGGCTTTTATATGCAGAAAAACAGTTGTGGCACAGATGGGCTGTTGAGTTTTTAATAGCATGATTGGGGGGGGGGCCTCAAAGAAAAAGGTTGAGAACCCCGGTGTAGACAGTCAGGTTTGGGCTGGAGCCAGAGCTCTGGGACCCTCCCCCCTTCCAGCCATAGGCACCAACTTTCCCCGGTGCCAATGGGTGCTCGCGCCGCCCCGCCCCTGGCCCCGCCCCGACTCCACCCTTTCCCCACCCCTGTCCGCCCCCATTCCATCCCCTTTCCCAAAGTCCCCACCCCAACTCCGCCCCCTCCCTGCCACTATTGGACCCCTTCCCCAAATTCCCTCCTCGGCCCCGTCTCTTCCCCAAGCGCGCTGCGTTCCCCCTCCTCCCCGCTCCCTCTCAGTGCTTGCCACGCGAATCAGCTGTTTCGCAGCGCAAGCACTGGGAGCCAAGAGGAAAAAGCGGGCACACGGTGTGTCCAGGGGAGGAGACTGAGGCAGACCGGAGGTGAGCTGGGATGGGGAGCGGGGGGCAGGACAGTGCCAGTTGGTGCTAAGCACCCACCAATTTTTCCCTGTGGGTGATCCAGCCCTGGAGCACCCACGGCACCTATGCTTCCAGCCAGTGTCTGAACATCTATACCACAGTTAAACAACTCCTTATCCCAAGTCCCACGAGCCTGAGTCAGCTGGCACAGGCCAGCCACAGGATTTTAATTGCAGTGTAGACATACCCATAGAGTACTATATTATGCTAAGCACTCTGAAAAAATAGTCAGATTCTAGACATCTCAAATTGGGCATCCAAAATTGGTGGACATTTTCAGCAGTTTTGGATTTAATCTGTGCCTCAGTTTGCCATCTGTAAAATGTGTGTAATAATACCACCTTCCCTCTAAGTTCTCCAGTAATATGGTGCTCATCAGTAGTGCCCTGTAAAAATTCTTTTTAATTTTAATAATTTTTCATTTTATTTTTTCAGGAATTTCTTATTTTGTTGTCTCCATTAAAATAATGTTATAAAAAGAAATAATACATTTACATTAATAAAATACTTCAAATGACCATATATAAATAAGGATAGCATAAAAATCACTAATCCCATGGGACTACTACAAATCTTCCCAACCCCTACTGCTTCCTTCTCCAGCCCCCGCACTTTATATCCCCAGGGACTCCTCCACAAGCTCTCCCATACCCCCTTATATATATACACCCCCTCTCCCATTGAACCTTATCCCCCCCACCTCAAGTGCCCATGAGCCCCAGAAACAACTCTCTTATTTCTCTTAAATATTCCCCCCCCACACTGAGCTCCAGCACCCCTCTTAGTCCTAGGGACCCCTCCCCGACCCCCTTACATATTCTTCCTCCCTCACTAAACCTCAACCCTCCAGTAGCTTTCCTCCCGCAGGGGGTCACCTCCTGCCCCTGCAAGTGGGGGTTTGCAGAGCGAACAGTTCCTGCCCCACAGAGCTGGGCTTGGCTCCCTGCTCCAGCAATTGTGATCCGGAACACAGTGCCACACAGGTCTGGCCCAGCTGCCCCTCCATCACAGCCAAACCTGATCAGTGCTTCCCCCCTCGTTTTATTTAGTTTTTTTAACTTTGATTTGCATTTTATTTCGTGTTATTTTGCATTTGCAACAAAAGATAGGGCTCTGCTCATAACTACAGAAAAACTTATGAGGAAAGGAATAATTCTGCATTCAGTGCAGGAGTTTGGATAGTGTGCAGTAATGCAGGAGTGGGACCATGCATTGAAGGACAAGGATAAAAAAAAGATACTGCACCATCCATTTTGTGTACTGATGGAGGCAGGGGTCCTGTGGAAAAATTAGAATGTGACCATGAAAGCCTATTAAAATGCATATGCATAAAGGAGATGAATTAAGGATGTGCAGGCAGCCTCAATTCTGGTTTGCATGCTTGATTTTGCAAATTTTACTGTTCTTTTAACAGTTTTTTTGCCTGTAATAAATATATGAGAAGGACAATGGGTCAGTGGAACGTTTAGATGTCACCCGTACCAGTTTTAGATGTATCGTTCAGCCCTTTTGCCTCTCCACTTTTATAGTCCAGTATAGCTCAAGAATTAAGCCCATACCAGAAAGCACGGATTATAAATAAATAAAATAGATTAATAAAACAGGAATGGCAAAAAGGCTCTTATCATGGTCTCTTGAATAATAAAGCCCATAAAGACTGTTTGGGAGAGAAGTGGAAGGAAGTGGAGGAAACAGTTGTGAAATAGATGCATCTGAAACAAACCGCACTACCACCACCTCTTTCCTCCTACCACCTAAGAAAATATGAAAATTCACTCTTTTACATCTGACTATTCACCCCCTCTTCTACAGCACTAAAATACTTACCACCACCACTCTCAGTTTTCATAAAATGGAGATATTTTTAAAACTTACAAATTGGAAAAAAGAAAAAAGAAATAATGCTGGACTTTATTCATTTTATTGCACCTTGTGGCATAAAGGAAAAGAGACAGGAAAATTCAATTTAAAAAAAAAAATCATGAAAAATTTAGGTAAGGTGTTCCATTTCCAACCCTTCAAAATGCTAACTTTTATTGCAAATTTATATTTTTTTTAAACAGCTCTATTGAAGATTAAAGCAAATTCTATGCACTGCTTCTCTTTATCCACTATGCTTGTTGTGTCAGAGTTAAACAAGGTAGACAGATACAATTTACACTTAAAAGGGGGCTGCATAGCTCAAGGAATAACAGAACATGGAGCCCTTTCACTTCTTGGTCAGTGGTTTGAATCTTGCCCAGGTTATTAGAGACCAAAAGTAGTTAACATCTGATGGCTGTTCAGTGGCCTATAACTCTGACAGTGACTCAACTTCTCTACCTATAAAGTAACTTTACTCTTAAAAAAATCTAGAGTATTCTAATTTAACAATCCAAAATGCTGTAGCCAACAATAGCATTACTGCAATGTTTTGGTCCCTATTGTGAAGATCAATTTAAAGGAGTCATTATGTTTCCCTGCAACATTATCACCTTCGATTACCCTTTAGCCACTCATGGTCTAATACAGGGGTCGGCAACCTACGGCACGCATGCCAAACACAGCACGCTGCCTGCCCAGTGAGAGGAGGAGGAAGAGGGGCCGGAAAGCACCACGCTGGGGGAAGAAGCGGGGGAGGGGGGAAGCTTGGTCCTGCGGCAACTAAGCTTCCCCCCTCCCCCACTTCTTCCCACAACTTGGTGCGATCCGGCCCCTCCTCCTCCCAGAGGAGCAGAGCAAGCGCAGCATGCTCGCTGCTCCATAGAGGAGGCAGAGAGAGATAGGGACGGGCCTTGGGGAAGGGGGTGGAACAGGGCATATCCCTCCCAGCCCCCTGCCATGAGCCACTTAGGGCAGGGGGCTGGGAGCACCCCCACGAGCCGAGCACCCCAGCCTTCTGCCCTGCACCCCCCACACCCAGTCTTCTGCCCTGCACCTCCACACATACCCCCAGCCCTCTGCCCTGACCTCGAGTCGCCCCCAACACCCAGCCTTCTGCCCTGCACCTCCACACACCCCACCCCTCTGCCCTGAATCCCCACTACCCAGCCTTCTGCCCTGCACCTCCACACACCCTAGCCCTCTGCCCTGAACCCCCCCACACCCAGCCTTGTGCCCTGCGCCTCCACACACACCCCAGCCCTCTGCCCTGACCTCGAGTCCCCCCCCCAACATCCAGCCCTCTGCCCTGAACCCCCCACACCCAGCATTCTGCCCTGCACCTCCAAACACCCCAGCCCTCTGCCCTGCCCTCGAGTCCCCCCCAACACCCAGCCCTCTGCCCTGAACCCCCCCACACACACACCCAGCGGGCTGGGCAGGCTGGCGGCGTAAGATCAGCATTTTAATTTAATTTTAAATGAAGCTTCTTAAACATTTTGAAAACCTTGTTTACTTTACATACAACAATAGTTCAGTTATATAATATAGACTTAGCGACACCTTCTAAAAAAACGTTAAAATGTATTACTGGCACACGAAATCTTCAATTAAAGTGAATAAATGAAGACTCGGCACACCACTTCTGAAAGGTTGCCTACCCCTGGTCTAGTAGGTCCAACTCCATTCAACTAAGTCTAGATGAGAAACTCCACTGCATTAAAATGTCTACAATACATCATCTAGCACAATAGAAGGAAATATTTCCCCTTTCCAACCAGGGGTAGAAGTTGGGGGGCGGGGGAAGGAATAATGTGACAGGGATCAGGCTGGCTGTTAAAGGATGGGCAGAAATGGGCAAAATAAAGTTGTGTAAGTGGGTCTAAATCTATTTCAGAATGGTTTCTGGTTAAGAACTCACACAGTGAACACGAGACAGCTGCAACCTTTGTATTTTTGGACAAGTGAGGCTGCTACAAGAATATATATATGAAACACTTCACAGGCACACAATCTGGCAACAGTTTAAATGGTCCAGCTGCCTATCTCAAAACAAGTAAACAAAATCAAAAGAAACAGATGCAAATTCACTGGGCTTCAATTAACCTGAATTCTCATTTCTGGAACAGTTCCAATATTGTGACAGTAGAACTAACAGATTTTCATTAACACTGCAAACTACCTCAATGACAACAGTTTTTCTAAACTGTGATCTATTGTTCTATTACTCTCTCTGTCTCCACAGGTTCTCAACAGTTCTGACAATTGCTGTTCCTGAAAAGATTTCAAGCGGTCAAGAAAAGAGTTGTCATTGAAATGCAGCTGTGCAACATCCAGCCAAAAAAGTTCTAGAAAAGTAAAGCCAATAAGTGACCTGACAGAGGATAACTGGTGTGCTGGTAAGCGACAGACAATACCTGGAATCAGGTCCAAATGGAAGTATTACTGTACATGCATAGCACTAGCTACTGAAATGGGTCATGTTGAGAACTCGTTGAGAATTTGAAAGTAGAAGGCAGCTTGGGTGAAAGTGATCATGAAATCAGAGTTTGCAATTCTAAGGAAGGGTAGAAGGGAGAGCAGCAAAATAGAGACAATGGATTTCAGGAAGGCAGATTTTGGTAAGCTCAGAGAGCTGATAGGTAAGGTCCCATGGGAATCAAGACTGAGGGGAAAAACAACTGAGGAGAGTTGGCAGTTTTTCAAAGGGACACTATTAAGGGCCCAAAAGCAAGCTATTCCGCTGGTTAGGAAAAATAGAAAATGTGGCAAAAGACCACCTTGGCTTAACCACGAGATCTTGCATGATCTCAAAAATAAAAAGGAGTCATAAAAAATGGAAACTAGGACAGATTACAAAGGATGAATATAGGCAAACAACACAGGAATGCAGGGGCAAGATTAGAAAGGCAAAGGCACAAAATGAGCTCAAACTAGCTACGGGAATGAAGGGAAACAAGAAGACTTTTTATCAATACATTAGAAGCAAGAGGAAGACCAAAGACAGGGTAGGCCCACTGCTTAGTGAAGAGGGAGAAACAGTAACAGGAAACTTGGAAATGGCAGAGATGCTTAATGACTTCTTTGTTTCGGTCTTCACCGAGAAGCCTGAAGGAATGCCTAACATAGTGAATGCTAATGGGAAGGGGGTAGGTTTAGCAGATAAAATAAAAAAAGAACAAGTTAAAAATCACTTAGAAAAGTTAGATGCCTGCAAGTCACCAGGGCCTGATGAAATGCATCCTAGAATACTCAAGGAGCTAATAGAGGAGATATCTGAGCCTCTAGCTCAGGCCTGCACAACATACGGCCCGCGGGCCACATGCGGC
>NC_048300.1:42725753-42735874 GCF_013100865.1 Trachemys scripta elegans | reverse complement strand
GCAAGCGGGCGGGGGCAGGGGGGGGGGGACAATTGGGAGAGAGGTTTTTGTGTTACAGGTGCAGCTGAAGAGGCAAGCAGCAGGGGAGGGGGGGCAGGTGACCTGGCAGGGGAGGGGTGGCTGAGGAGGCAAGCGGGTGGGGGCTGTGGTGGGAGGGGCAATTGGGAGAGGTTTTTCTGTTGCATGTGCAGCTGAAGAGGCAAGCGGGCGTGGGGCAGTGGTGGGGGAACAATTGGGAGAGAGGTTTTTGTGTTGCATGTGCAGCTGAAGAGGCAAGCGGGCTAGGGTGACCAGACAGCAAGTGTGAAAAATCATGACAGGAGGTGGGGGGAGGGGGGAGAATAGGATCCTATATAAGAAAAAGACCCCAAAATCGGGATTGTCCCTATAAAATTGGGACATCTGGTCACCCTAGCTGTACTTCCATGGGGTGCCCTGCAATACCCCAAGAACTGTTTAAGGTGTGAGCCGCAGATAACCTTGTTTCATGCAGTCACCTACAATTGCTGCATTTAGTTGCTTTCGCTGCTTGTGCTCGGGAGGGGCGCTGGCAAAAGGTTAGGCGTTCTGAGAATGAGCCCCGTTCTGTTGGTGCGGCGGCGGCAGCCCCCAGAGGGAAACACGCCTGCGCACTACCTGCGTTCCTGTAGGAGTGACGGGCAGCCCATCCCGCGCCCACCCGCTCAGCCCGAAGGGCTTCTCAGCGGGAAGAACGTGAGCCGGCGAGGCGGGTCACTGCACGCTGCAGAGCGAGCGGCACTCTCTGCCCGGGGTCCGGGGACTTTCCCCTAGGCGGGCTCAGGAGCCCTTGGAGGAACCAGCGTCCTCAGTATGTGGCCTAGAGAGCAGGTCTTCAGAACGCCCTAGTATAATCTCACTGTGCGGGCTCCCTTATATCGGTCTGCATGTAATAATGCTTTACGGTCACGGTGAGCAGTGAGGCAACGGGCCACAACCCCACACGCCCAACCTGTTTATCTTACAGTGCCCCAGAGACCCACACAGAGAGCGGTGCTCCACGTCCGGCTTAAACGAAAAGCAACTGCCCCAGCTACAGACAAACATTTACCTCAGACCATAAGACTTTGTTGTACACATCACATGTGAATACATTATGCAGATTAACATCGCCATGGCTCCCTCCCTTCCCAATGGGGTGGAGCTGCAGAGCAGAGTTTGCAACGGAGGGACGGGGTTGGGAATATTTTTGTGTCCCACTACCCTGTAAGGACACAAACAGCTCCCTCTCCCAATTCCCTACTGTGGCCCACTGCTGCCGGCAGTCGGGGGCGGGAGCTGAGAACAGCCGAGTGCTGCGGGCAGTCAGAGGAGATTATGCACCCTTCCTTAGGTATGCATACCTTCAGCCTCTGGTTTTTAGGAGCAGGGGAAAAAAAACAGTGGAGAACAGCTGAGTGCTGCCGGCAGTCAGAGGAGAAGAAAAAAAAAAAAGCCGAGAACAGCTGAGTGCTGCCAGCGGAGAAAAAAAAAAAAGCGGAGTGCAGCGTCCCGACCAAAGATCAATCAGGACGCGGGACAAATACCTAAATATCGGGACGGTCCCGATTTTATCGGGACATCTGGTCACCCTACGTGGGGCAGTGGTGGGGGGCAATTGGGAGAGAGGTTTTTCTGTTGCATGTGCAGCTAAAGAGGCAAGCTGGGGGGGCAATTGGAAGAGAGGTTTTTGTGTTACATGTGCAGCTGAAGAGGCAAGGGGGGGGGCAGTGGTGGGGGGCAATTGGGAGAGAGGTTTTTCTGTTGCATGTGCAGCTGAAGAGGCAAGCAAAACCCCTTTTCTGAAGGTTACCAAACCTCCCAGACAAATCCTACCTGGCCTAGGAGAGCTCAGGGGATCTGGTAATTTTTTGGAGAAGTTACAGGGAAGTTAAAAATGGATCTTAGTTTTAAGTTGTGATCAGTCTGAACTATGGAGTGGTTACCACTGGCCCATTACATCCAGGTGAGCATCTCTATATAACAGCATTGGGCTTGATCTGGCTCCCATCCCCTCTCTAAGGGTTGCAGCTGTCTGGAGGTGCTGCCTTCCCTGCCTTCCTCATTCACACCTCATTCATTCAACAGGACAATCGATTACAAAGTGGGGGGAAGATCTTGTTGCCGAAAAGAGATGTAATATCTCTCATTAAATTTGCAAGATAATTATGAAAAGTACAAATGTTTCCTTTCAATAAAACCGTTTTTTTCATTTTTCCATTGTTCATAAAAAAATTAAAATAATTTTAAAAATTGTTTGCTTTACTTGAAAATTTTTTAATAAAGTATCACACACACCCAAAACCTTCCTTTTCGGCCCACAGCTGTTTCAGCGGGGTGGCGCTGGGGAAGGAGGGTTTGTTTCCGTGGTGCAGGTGGCACTGGGGCGGGGGATGTTTCGGGGGGGTGTAGCAGGGTGGTTACCCCGCTCCTGCCCTGAAGGGCTTAAAACAGCCCTGGGGGAGGGCTGTGGCAGGGGAAAAGCTGGGCTAATTGGGGAAGCTGCTGCAGCTGGGCCATGCCCCAATCAGGCCCCAACTGGCCTGTATAAAAAGGCTGTGAGCAGAGGCCCAGATGAAGTCTCCCTCGGCTTCTGGAGAAAAAAGGGCCCTGCTGCTAGGGAGCTGAGCAGGGTACTGGGAGTGGAGCAGGGCTGGGGGAAGGCTAGAGGAGCCGGGGAGCTCCAGCCTGGAAAACCCCCAAGCTATGGCCCTAGCTAAGGGCCTAAGACCAGTACCAAGGCTGCAGAGGGGCAGCCCAGCTATAGAGAGAAGCAGCAGGTCCAAACGCAACCATGCCTGTGATGAGTGGCTTATACTGGAGTCTGCCCCAGGGCACAGGGGCTAGTTGCTGACTGGCAGTAGCCTTATACTGAGGCGAGGTGGGGAGAGGGTTGGGGGTTCCCCAGAGAGGGGAGACCTAGAGCCAGAGTGTGGGGGTATTGCCAGGGGGCAGCATGCCAGATCAAAGGGCACAGGGGTCTGGGAGGAACGCGGGGCCAGCGGCAGTGGGACACTGGCCTGCAGAGGGCGCTCCAACGGCTGGATGAGCTAATTCCCAAGAAGACCATCAGGAGGCGCCGCCTTACACGAGTGCTGGGGGGGCTGTTTCGGCGGGGCTGGGGCGGGGTTTCAGCGGGGCTGGGGGGTTTTGGCCCTCGGCTATTTTCTTTGGAGTAATGTGGCCCTCGCCGCTTTATGAGTTGTGCAGGTCTGCTCTAGCTATTATCTTTGGAAAATCATGGGAGACGGGAGGGATTCCAGAAGACTGGAAAAGGGCAAATATAGTGCCCATCTATAAAAAGGGAAATAAAAACAACCCAGGAAACTACAGACCAGTTAGTTTAACTTCTGTGCCAGGGAAGATAATGGAGCAAGTAATTAAGGAAATCATCTGCAAACACTTGGAAGGTGGTAAGGTGATAGGGAACAGCCAGCATGGATATGTAAAGAACAAATCATGTCAAACCAATCTGATAGCTTTCTTTAATAGGAAAAGGAGTCTTGTGGATAAGGGAGAAGCTGTGGATGTGGTATACCTAGACTTTAGTAAGGCATTTGATACGGTCTCGCATGATATTCTTATCGATAAACTAGGCAAATACAATTTAGATGGGGCTACTATAAGGTGGGTGCATAACTGGCTGGATAACCGTACTCAGAGAGTTGTTATTAATGGTTCCCAATCCTGCTGGAAAGGCATAATGAGTGGGGTTCCGCAGGGGTCTGTTTTGGGACCGGCTCTGTTCAATATCTTCATTAACGACTTAGATATTGGCATGGAAAGTACGCTTATTAAGTTTGCGGATGATACCAAACTGCGAGGGATTGCAACTGCTTTGGAGGACAGGATCATAATTCAAAATGATCTGGACAAATTGGAGAAATGGTCTGAGTTAAACAGGATGAAGTTTAACAAAGACAAATGCAAAGTGCTCCACTTAGGAAGAAAAAAATCAGTTTCACACATACAGAATGGGAAGAGACTGTCTAGGAAGGAGTACAGCAGAAAGGGATCTAGGGTTTATAGTGGACCACAAGCTAAATATGAGTCAACAGTGTGATGCTGTTGCAAAAAAAAAAAAAAAGCAAACATGATTCTGGGATGTATTAACAGGTGTGTTGTGAGCAAGACACGAGAAGTCATTCTTCCGCTCTACTCTGCTCTGGTTAGGCCTCAGCTGGAGTATTGTGTCCAGTTCTGGGCACCGCATTTCAAGAAAGATGTGGAGAAATTGGAAAGGGTCCAGAGAAGAGCAACAAGAATGATTAAAGGTCTTGAGAATATGACCTATGAAGGAAGGCTGAAAGAATTGGGTTTGTTTAGTTTGGAAAAGAGAAGACTGAGAGGGGACAGGAGTTTAAGTTTTCTACTGGATTAAAATGTTTAAAGTACCCATTAAAACGACACTTCAGACTATTATTTCTGGCTCTCTGAACACTCAGGAAGACACCAATGTATTGGTCATATTTTAAAGGGATTTTTAGCCATGACAGCTAGATACTATTTTTAAGTGACAGCTGAGCTCTGGAGAACAATTGAGATGCCTGTGTCACAGTTCAGGGAAGCTGCACCTGTATTCTCCTCCCCTTCCCCCACCCCGCTATGCTGCGGCAAGGACAACTGCTCTCAGGCTTTAGGTGAAGATATGCCTCCAGGCTGAATAGTTCCCTGCCTTCACTGTGTTATTCCCAACAAAAGACAGACTGCCTAAGCAAGTCTGCTTGCTTCTCTTCAGAGACGAACATCTAACAGTCTGCAGTTAAGCTGCCACACAGCTTTTTCTATGCAAGCTTATTTATTCTTAAGTAAAAGGCATTACAGAGAAAACATCTTTAAAACAATCAAAGAATCTACACACTCATAAGCTTACCAGACATCTACCCGAGCCCATGTCGGAGTTGGGGTGGTGATCAGTCCTTCAAACCCCACAAAGGTGTCTCTTCTAGAGTCACAAGTGGGTAACAGTCTAAGCTCAGAACTAACACATTCATGAAAAGTTCAGTCCCTCCTTTATGCAGTTCAGGGGTCTTTGATCTGGAATTTCCAGGAGCAGGTAATCAGTAGATAATAGGTTTTTCTCCCCAGAGCATAGCTTCAAAAGGCCTCCCAATAATCTCCTAGGAAATCCACTTCAAAGAACTGTTTGGGATAACACATGTGAAGTTCCTAACTTCCCCAAGATTTACATTAGTCAGTATCCTAGAAAATTTTACATACAATCCTACAATAACACACAAACAATCAAGCCTAGCAGTATTAAACTTAATTCAATAAGGTTTCTCCAGGATATTGCAGGTAATTGCCCTAGTGCTAGTTAGGAGGGTCCTGGGGGTGCCCACCAGCACTTTGGTAGATGCTGCTTTACACAGTGGCTTTGCTGACACAAAAAGGTTATGAAATATTACAGCTTGAAAACTGTTTGTTCAACAATATCAGCTATGTAAAACAAAAGACTGTCCTCTTCTACCACAACTGCAGAATTTATTTTTGAGGCAAGGTGAGTTGCAATTTAAATTAGCAAATCATGAATCACACCTCTATCATCTAGCTCTAAATTAAAATCCACCTTAAAATAGCCACGATAGTTGCAAATTAAACACTAAGCATTTAAGAAGGAAGAAAAATCATTGTGTGTAGTAGCTTGCAATCTTTCTACTCTTTACTGTCTTGAGCAGGGATTGTCATGGGGAAAAACCATCCTAGGCTGATAGGGGCTGAGAGGTTGCATACTCTAATCCTGAGGAGAAAGAAGCGGGTACCAGTCCCTCATTTTGACCATGCAGTCAATTATGTAATAATATTAGCTGACTCCATGGAACCACTATGGTAGAGTGAGGTAAAATAAGAAGTGGGGGGACAGTCCTCTGATCAGAGGATGCCCAAGGGGAAAAAGACATTCACTATAATGGGTGAAATTGGTGTTCCCTCAGACTGGAAATAAGGTGTACATTTTTGACAGTGAGGGTAATTAATCACTGGAACAATTTACCAAGGGTCATGGTGAGTTCTCCATCACTGGCAATTTTTAAATCAAGATGGGATTTTTTTTAAAAAAACATATGCTTTAGGATCTTAGGGGGCAGGGGAAGTCCTATGGGCTGTGTGATAAAGGAGATAATCACAATGGTCTTTCTGGCCTTGGAATCTCTGAATCTTTAACTAATTTGTTCTTCTGTATTTATCATTCAGAAAAGTCAATATTTAAAATTATTAACCTGATCTCATTGTGCAGAATAAATGCATTTTAAATAGGTGCTGAAAGTGAGAAAGAAAGTTGGGGGCATTTCTGAAGTGCTACAGCTCCCGACAATGCCATTACTCACATTACAAGGAGATATATGGGATAATTTAGAGTATGCACTGCAAAAGAAATCCCCTTGAATCTTTTATTACTTAATTATTCTTTTCAGGTCTTTCAGACATTATTTCCTTTGATCTTCTATTCCATTCTTTCAATATCAGCATAATTTTTAACCAAATGAAGGCTGTAAATTCTCTATCTTTCCGAAATAGTGCAGATCAGAACTCACTTTGACCACTATATGAAGGTATGGGGTAAGGTCAAATACTAAGAACCGAACTCTCTCTGAGCATAAATAGCACATTTTAACAAAGATCAACAATTCTAATCAGTTTTCAAGGTTTAAAATCCAACAAGCTATGGAACATTAAAGTTCAATCTGAGGAAGCTTCCAACATTATGAAATAGAGGATTCTGATCCTAAAACTATATTTTGTTTCCAATATAAACTAGTTCACAGGAATAAGATAAGTCTTTACAAGCAATAAGTTATGTACTGCAAGAAAAACTGTTTTTTGTTTTGTTTTTTTAAACAAGTACTGTTGGAAATACTTTCACAGGATAGAACACTAAACACGAGTTCAGAGGCTTAGTTAACCCTTCTTCTCGTTAGAAATTCTAGCATAACCACCCACACACACACACACCCCTTAATGCGCACAGCAAGTGTGAAATTATCTGAATACTGGTGTTGCAGCCAGCCTCTTGGGTGGCCCCAGGACCGGCTACACCCAGGCAGCTGGCCTCAGGGCCCACTCAAGCAGCAGCCGATGCGACTGGCCCTGGGCACCGCTTGAGCAGTGGTCCTGGGACAGCCAGAGCAGTCACCAGTGACCCCCATGGGCTCCGCTCCCCGCAAGGCTTAGTCAGGGTATTTATGATACATGTCATGGACAGGTCACTGGCTGTGAATTTTTCTTTATTGCCCGTGACCTGTCCATGACTTTTACTAAAAATACCCATGACTAAATTGTAGCCTTAACTAACCCACTAGAAATACCAATAATACTGACAATAGCCTATAGTTAACTAGTTTTCCAGGTTAGATCACTAACTATTGCATGAAATGCAGTCAGATTGTATGCGGTACCTTTCAAAATCAAATGTTATTTTAAATATTGTGGTTGCATAGCATGGCTGTAAAGTTCCTATGCCAATATCTCCTGGTACCTGGTATAGGAGGAATAGACCACAAGAAAATGGGACCTAGTCAGGGCACCCCCAAACATTGGCCAATTGCTAGCTGCCACTTTTTGTGCAAGGTATAGCTCGGGACATTATGCAAATGTCCAAAACCCAGGAACTGGAAACAATGGTTTCTTGCCCCAGCAACACTTAATTAACTGATTTCCCTCTGCAACTGCATTCAAGTAGGATGGTTCAATTGAACGTTTCTGATAATATAATTAAAAGCAAAATAATCAACAATGTTGATATTTAAACTGTCTCTCTCTGTAGGTACTTTTTATGGCTCCTTCCTCTTAACCTTTGAGCCCCTCCCAGTAATAAACTTCACAACCTGAGTTAGGGCCTCTGAGTATAATGAGACCAAAGCAATACAATCAAGATCAAAAGAATAACTGCTTGACTGTTTTTCAACCCAAAATACAGAGCACAGAGAAATTATTATTATAGTGCAATCAGTGTTTGTGCCAACCATAATTTTATGTCTCCTTACAATCTAGTTTCATCTTATGAAACTTAAGAATATAAAATGAACGTTCAAGATCAACTACATTTAACTATAACGAGACTAAGGTAGCTCATTTCTAAATTTCAATTCTATTGCTTATGGGGTCTTCAAAAGCAGCTAGTTTGCCTCATTCTGCTAATGGAGCTTTTATTTAACAGTTTACATTAAGTCCTTTTGTCTTTAAAGTCCGTATTTATTAAAAATGTCCTGAATATGCATTAAAATTGAACATATTGTTAGAATAGTGTATGAAAGACCACCACAAGCAACAATGATAATTTTCTTGTTACAAAAATATCTTCCCCACCTCTCCTTTCCTTGGGCCTGTGAGCTGCTCCACACTGCCACAATAGTTACAGATGTGTTTTCAGTACAGAGGGCAAGCCCAGTGACAGCATTTAACAGAATACATAGTGCAGTTAATAAATGCCAATTTAATTTTTCAGGAAACCTATTCCACTGATTAGAACAAGCAGTAAACAAAATCCCCCTTCCTCCCCCCTTTTGAATTTGAAGGATCATTTCAAAGCAGGTGCCAACCTGGTCTGTAGTCAATTGTTTACCCAATGATACGTATGCAATCTGTTTTCTGGGAAACGGGGATTAATAGCTTTTTCACAGCCAACATTAAGTCACAACACTATTGACAATTTCCTTCCAATGAACCCATTCACAGAAGAATTGTGCCCCCTCCTTCCCCACACCAAGCATTAGGGAAATACCCGGCTTTGCTTCATTGATGTAGAAGTGGGAGAATGACTGTGTGCTTCCAAAGTCAGTGGTTTCATTTTGTGTGTGCGCGCACGCACATGCATGCGCCCGTCCGGGGATGGAAGTGTACTGCAAAACTTTTAGGGGAAAGGTTTCTTTTCTGAGCTATCCAGCCAGGAGCCTCACATGACAAACAGACCAAGTGAACAACCTTAAAATAAAACTATTCAATTTTCCTCTTTCATGTGCACCCCTTAAAATTGAATTCTATCACCTCTCTCTCTCTCTCTGGAAAAAAAAAATCCAGACAAGTCACCAGCAGATAGACCTCTTCCCTCATTCACTAAGCTGTTCCCTTAGAGAAGGGGCTCGCACAGGAGGAATTCTCTTTTACCAATGTCCCCACCTAGGCTCTTATGGGATGCTGTCATTTCCCTAATGCTACTCTGCTAGCTCCCTTAGCACCAGCTTTTATCCAGAAAAGGGTTGTCTTGGTTAAAAGATTACATGGAAATTGAACTCAGCTTTCAGCAGCCATGTTAACAATCACAACGTTGACTGTGTGAGCAATTCACATACACAGGTTGTGTTCAGTACCATGTCAGCTGATTCTGGGTAAACCGTGGGATTTAGTCATGGTCCAGCTAGCATGATATTGAATCTGATTTTTCCATCTACCCCCACTGCAAGGTCATGGTCCACATCTAGTTAGTTAACACTATTCCTCAAGACTGTGTTTTAACTACATACTTTTCTAACGAAGACAAATGCTTCCTGGCTGAAAGCAGTGGCTATGAGCATTGAGTAGCATCGGGAACATAAGAACAGCCATACTGGGTCAGACCAAAGGTCCATCCAGCCCAGTATCCTGTCTGCCGACAGGGCCAATGTCAGGTGCCCCAGAGGGAGTGAACCTAACAGGTAATAATCAAGTGATCTCTCTCCTGCCATCCATCTCCACCCTCTGACAAACAGAGGCTAGGGACACCATTCCTTACCCATTCTGGCTAATAGCCATTAATGGACCTCCATGAATTTATCTAGTTCTCTTTTAAACCCTGTTTTAAAGCCCTGTCATGGGTTTGACAGTGTGGAAGAGGGGGCTGGAAAAATCCAGAGTATGACCATAAACTATTAATTTTCAAGCAAAATAAACCCAGATTCAAGTTTACTTAATGGAAGAATCTTATACTTAAACAAATTGATTGGTTATAACCTCTTTTAAGAAGACAATACAGTTTAGGTCAGGGGTGGGCAAACTTTTTGGCCTGAGGGCCACATCGGGGTTGCGAAACTGTATGGGGGCGGAGGGGTTTGGATGGTGGGGTGGGATCCTGGGGGGGGGGGGGGGGGGGGGGGGGGGGGGGGGGGGGGGGGGGGGTGGGGGGGGGGGGGGGGGGGGGGGGGGGGGGGGGG
>NC_048300.1:42445154-42725665 GCF_013100865.1 Trachemys scripta elegans | reverse complement strand
AGGGGCAGGGGTGTGGATAGGGGTTGGGGCAGTCAGGGGACAGGGAACGGGGGGGTTGGATAGGGGGTGGAGTCCTGGGCAGGGGTGGTCAGGGGACAAGGAGCAGGGAGGATTGGATGGGTTGGGGGTTCTGAGGGGGGCAGTCAGGGGATGGGAAGTGGGAGGGGGCGGATAGGGGGAGGGGGCCAGGCTGTTTGGGGAGGCACAGCCTTTCCTACCCAGCCCTCCACACAGTTACTTGACTTTCCCCCAGGACCCCCTGCTCCTTATCCAACCCCCCTGCTCCCCGCCCCCTTTCCATGCCACTCAAGTGGCAGGAGCTTGCAGCCCCACTACTCGGCCGGAGCCAACCATGTCACCACGCTGCCTGGCAGGAGCGGCGGCCCAGAGTGCTGGCGACGCGGCGAGCTGAGGCTGTGGGGAAGGGGGGACAGCAGGCTAGGGGCCGTCCGGGAGCTCAAGGGCCAGGCAGGACAGTCCTGCGGGCCATAGTTTGCCCACGTCTGGTTTAGGTGAAACTTAATGAGCAACATAGAAGGGAAGCCAATTACAATACAACTGCAAACAAACCAACACAGTGAGGTAAAACCCATATCCTGTAGAACACAGTTTTAATAGTTGTTGCGTGTAATCAGTCAATGAGCACAATACATCACACTATTCAGAAACATAACTGCCTCCCAAGTCCTATGTCTAAACAACTAGACAAACTACTTCTAAATACAGAAAGTATTTTGAAAGATTTTACTACCTCTCTCCAACATTCTGAAATGTGCTGTGCAGGACTCAAACTGATTTTTAGGCCTTAATTCAACTGTGTACTAAAACTTTATTTCCTACCTGTAATGTACATGTGTGACTGTCGGTCGTCTGTAGCCAAGAATCCAGGTCTGGATGTCTATAGGTTCTGCATTAGGGTAAGCAATGGTTGTATCTATCACCCACTGAAGACCTTTTGATTTGCTCTCTATGAATAAAGTGGAAGAAATAAGATGGGGTGTTAAAGTTAGACCAAATTATACTCCATTAGCTTGACATCCGTTCTAATTTTACATTTTCTTAATATTACTGTATATACTCGTTCATTAGCCGGTTCGTTTATAAGTTGACCCCCCAAAATGGATAGGTAAAAATAGCAAAAAACTGTATGACCCTTTCATAAGCCGACCCTATATTTCAGGGGTTGGAAAACTTTGGCTCCCGGCCGTCAGGGTAAGCCGCCAGCAGGTCGGGACGTTTTGTTTATTTGAAGCGTCTGCAGGCATGGAGTCCCTCAGCTCCCTGTGGCCGCGGTTCGCCGTTCCCAGCCAATGTGAATGGTGAACCTCAGCCACAGAGAGCTGAGGGACTCCATGCCTGCAGACGCTCCAAATAAACAAAACAACAAACAATGTATTCGAATCTTCAATTCAATTATTCCAGAGAGTTTAAAATCATCAAATTTTGGCAGACCCATTTATAAGCCGACCCTCGCTCTTTGATGAGTCACTTTTTTTTTTTTTTAACCAAAAATATTCAGCTTATGAACGAGCATATACAGTATATCACTTAATTTGTACAAACATTACTTAAATCCCCAAAAAAACAGGTAGATCAGGAGAAAGACTAAGGACATGGTGAATTTCATTATACGTAAAATCCCAGAAATATGGTCAAAATCTCAATGTAATTCTCCTAAACAGTCTCTAACAACTAGTATAATTTTTATTGACATGATCTATGCCTTGTGTCCCAGCATGCCCACTGTTTCACTTTGTTTTGATACTTTGCTTTTTATATGTATTTATACAGAAAGCCACAATATTTCTTTTAAAAAAATTTAAAAAGTCCCCTTTCCTACATTATTAAATAACACCACCATAGATTATCAAAACTGATAGTTTTTTTAAACCTAAAGTCATATTTAACTATTTATGCAGTTTACTTTTTCATTCAGTTCATTCCGTATTTCATTCAGTTTGGGCAGTTTAATTTGCTGCTCTCTCCTCCACGAGCACAAAGTTGCAACATTTAGTTTGCAAACAATGCAGACAAAAATATACAAAAAAAGTTTAAAAAATTCATTTCTTTTAAAACGTGTCAGGAGAAATATGTCTGTTAGCGTTAGGTTTTTGTAAAAGCCCTCCTTCCCCTACACTACTCCAAAAGACGGGGAAAAAACCATATCTAAGCCTAAATTACCTTTTAGATTAATATATTTATTGGCTTTCCTACCGCATTCACCACAGTATTATCTGAACATACATAAATTATTAATTAATTTACCCTCAAGACACCCTTGATAAGTAGGGAAGTATTACTGTCCTCTATGTACTGAGAGAGGGGAATGGAACCACAGAGATTAAGAGATCTGCCTAAGGCCTGGTGTACACTACGAGTTTAGATTGAATTTAGCAGCGTTAAATCGAATTAACCCTGCACCCATCCACACAACTAAGCCATTTTTGTCGGCATAAAGGGCTCTTAAAATCTATTTCTGTACTCCTCCCCGACGAGGGGAGTGATGCCGAAATCGACATTGCCGGTTCGAATTAGGGTTAGTGTGGAGGCAATTCGACGGTATTGGCCTCCGGGAGCTATCCCACAGTGCACCATTGTGACCGCTCTGGACAGGAATCTGAACTCGGATGCACTGGCCAGGCAGACAGGAAAAGCCCCGCAAACTTTTGAATTTCATTTCCTGTTTGCCCAGCATGGAGAGCTGATCAGCACAGGTGACCATGCAGTCCCAGGATCGAAAAAGAGCTCCAGCATGGACCGTACGGGAGGTACTGGATCTGATTGCTGTATGGGGAGATGAATTCGTGCTATCACAACTCCGTTCCAGAAGACGGAATGCCAAAACATTTGAAAAAATCTCCAAGGCCACGATGGACAGAGGCCACAACAGGGACTCAACACAGTGCCGCATGAAACTTAAGGAGCTGAGACAAGCGTACCAGAAAGCCAAAGAATCAAACGGACGCTCCGGGACAGAGCCACAGACATGCCGCTTCTACGCTGAGCTGCAGGCAATTCTAAGGGGGGCCGCCACCACTACCCCACCCCTGTCCGTGGACTCCGATGGTGGGATACTCTCAGTTGCCATGCCTGAGGATTTTGCAGACGGGGAAGATGAGGAGGAGGAGGAGGAGGTGGTGGTTGAGGAGAGCACACATCACACTGTTCTCCCCGACAGCCAGGATCTTTTTCTCACGCTGACTGAAATACCCTCCCAATCCGGTATCCCGGATCATGAAGTCCTAGACGGGACCTCTGGTGAATGTACCTTTGTAAATATAAAACATGCTTTAAAAGCAAGCATTTTTTAAGGATTAATTTGCCCTGAGGACTTGGGATGCGTTCGTGGCCAGTATAGCTACTGGAAAAGTCTGTTAACATGTCTGGGGATGGAGCGGAAATCCTCCAGGGACATCTCCATGAAGCTCTCCTGGAGTTACTCTAAAAGCCTTTGCAGAAGGTTTCTGGGGAGAGCAGCCTTATTCCGTCCTCCATGGTAGGACACTTTACCACGCCACACTAGTAGCAAGTAATCTGGTATCATTGCATGACAAAGCCTGGCAGCATATGGTCCCGGTGTTTGCTGGCATTCAAGCAACATCTGTTCTTTATCTCTCTGTGTTATCCTCAGGAGAGTGATATCGTTCATGGTAACCTGGTTGGAATATGGGAAATATGGGACATTCATAGGTGGCCATTCCTACTGGGCTGTTTGCCTGTGGCTGAGAAGAAATCCTCCCCGCAGTTAGCCAAGCAGTGGGGGGAGGAAGGGGGAGGACACCATTGACGCTGAGCTGTTCGCGTCTGGCTAGGAGGGATCTTCCTTGATACCAGCCACGCGGTGCGGTGGGGGGAGGGTTAAAGCAGTCATCCCAGAGAAAAGGATGGGGGAGGGGATTCGTTTGGTTTCTGCTGCTGCATGTTAACACGAAAACCGCAGCCCTAAATGGACAACTCAACAGGCTTTGCTTGGTATAGGCAAGGAGGGCGCTACTGTTATGAAGGTTGCAGAAGCCAAAAGACTATGGCTTACCATGGCCGCCTGCAAGCCGAATTCTGTTCCCCGGCATGTTTGATCTCTAACACCAAAGATGCAGGTACTCAATATAAGATGCAAAAAATGACCTTGTACCGAAATCGCATATGCTACGTAACGTGAATAGTGTTGTTCACCATGAAAGAGTATACCCATTGTTCTGTAAAATGTATCTTTTTAAATACTTCTCTCCCTTTTTTTCCCTCCCACATCTTCAAATGTTTCAAGCCTCTCTCCCAAAGGCTCTCTCAGATAAGGCGGCAAAAAAAAAAAAAAATTTTAAAAGCATGCACGATGAAATGTTCTCTGAGCACTTGCAGGCGTCCCGCACGGAAAGAGCTCAGCAGAAAGTGTGGAGGAACTCAATCGCACAGGACAAGAAAGCAGCCAGTGAATGTGAGGAGAGGTGGCAGCAGGAAGATCAGAGGAGGCAGGATGAAATGCTGGGACTACTGCGGGAATAAGCGGACATGATCCGGTGTTTGGTGGAGGTTCAGGAATGTCAGCTGGAGAGACTGCTGCTGCAGCCACTGTTTAACCGCCCTCCCTCCTCCCCAAGTTCCATAGCCTCCTCACCCAGATGCCTAAGAACGCGGGGGGGGGGGGGGGGGGGCGAGGTGGCTCCAAGCACCCAACCACTCCACCCCAGTGGACAGAAGGCTGTCATTCAACAAGTTTTGAAGTGGCCTTTTCCTTCCCGCCTCCCCCCCGGGCTACCTTGTCAGTTCTCTCCCTATTTTTATAATCAATTAATAAAGAATACATGGTTTTTAAACAACAGTGACTATTTCCAAGCTGTGATCAAAGGGGGGAGGGTGGTTGGCTTACAGGGAATTAGAGTCAACCCAGGGGGCAGGTTTTCATCAAGGAGAAACAAATAGAACTGTCACACGGTACCCTGGCCAGTCATGAAACTGGTTTTCAAAGCTTCTCTGATGCGCAGTGCTTCCTGATATGCTCTTCTAATCGCCCTGGTGTCTGGCTGCACGTAATCAGCGGCCAGGCGATTTGCCTCAACCTCCCACCCACCATAAACGTCTCCCCCTTACTCTCACAGAGATTGTGGAGCACACAGCAAGCAGCAACAACAATGGGGATATTGGTTTCGCTGAGGTCTGAGCGAGTCAGTAAACTGCGCCAGCGACCTTTCAAATGTCCAAATGCACACTCTACTACCATTCTGCACTTGCTCAGCCTATAGTTGAACAGCTCTTTACTACTGTCCAGGGTGCCTGTGTACGGCTTCATGAGCCAGGGCATTAAGGGATAGGCTGGGTCCCCAAGGATAACTATAGGCATTTCAACATCCCCAACAGTTATTTTCTGGTCTGGGAAGTAAATCCCTTCCTATAGCCATTTAAACAGACCAGAGTTCCTGAAGACACGACCGTCATGAACCTTTCCCAGCCATCCCATGTTGATGGTGGTGAAACGTCCCTTGTGATCCACCAGTGCTTGCAGCACCATTGAAAAGTACCCCTTGCGGTTTATGTACTGGTTGCCTTGGTGGTCCGGTCCCAAGATAAGAACATGGGTTCCGTCCATCGCCTCACAACAGTTAGGGAATCCCATTGCAGCAAAGCCATCTACTATGACTTGCACATTTCCCAGAGTCACTACCTTTGATAGCAGCAGCTCAGTGATTGCGTTGGCTATCATGACAGCAACCCCCACAGTAGATTTGCCCACTCCAAATTGATTCCCGACTGACCGGTAGCTGTCTGCCATTGCAAGCTTCCAGAGGGCTATCACCACTCGCTTGTGAACCATGAGGGCTGCTCTCATCTTGGTATTCTTGCAGTTCAGGGCAGGGGAAAGCAAGTCACAAAGTTCCATGAAAGTTCCTTTACACATGCAAAAGTTTTGGAGCCACTGGGAATCATCCCAGATCTGCAACACTGTGTGATCCCCCCAGTCTGTGCTTGTTTCCCAGGCCCAGAATCGGCATTCCACGGCATGAACCTGCCCCATTAACACCATGATGTCCACATTGCTGGGGCCCGTGCTTTGAGAGAAGTCTGTGTCCATGTCCTCATCACCGCGCTGCCATCGCCTCCTCGCCCGGTTTTTCAGCTTCTGGTTCTGCATAAACTGATAATGCGTGAGGTGTTTACAATGCTCATAACTGTTGCGGTGAGCTGAACGAGCTCCATGCTTGCGTGCTATGGCATCTTCTCGGGCAATCCAGGGACATTTACCTATAACCACCCGCGACAAGTTTTTGGCCCCCTCAGGCATTGGGAGCTCAACCCAGAATTCCAATGAGCAGCGGGGACTGCGGGAACTGTGGGATAGCTACCACAGTGCACTGCTCAGAATGTCAATGCTTGCCACGGTACTATGGACGCACACCACCGAATTAATGTGCTTAGTGTTGACACATGCACTTGTCTTTATACAATCTGTTCCCAAAAATCAACTTCTGTAAAATAAGAATAATTTCGTAAAATAAGAATAATCCCGGGATCTGACATCAGGAATCTGGTCAGGTAGTTATTTCTGTGTTTTGTCCGGACTGAGGACTGTCCTGTCTCTGTATCTATTCATCTTCCTGTGGAGTGTTTGAGTCTGGGTGCCATCTCCGTCCGGGGATCAGCCAACCAAGGGGTTCCTGTCCCCGTGGTCTGAGTGAGTGAAATCTGCACAATCGCAGCCACACCGCACCTTGGGTAAAACCCTTGGTGTGAAAGCAAGGGCTATTGAGGCAGTAGCCTATGGGCTCCTTTTGTGTGTTGCACCAGGCATCGCTCTGGCGAACCCGAATTTCCTTCTTGTGTGATTGGTGTGTGTAAAGTCCTCCTGTATTGGTAACCAGACAGGTAAGACGGGACAGTTCCCTAAAGGAACGCCAGCTCTGTATTTTCTATATTTTAGGAAGGGTCCGGACTCCTGTAAATTTCTGGAAAAATGGTCTAGGCTAACTCAGAGAAATCCCAAAACTCAGTGGCCACTGTTCAAATCTTGGAACAAAGACCGAGTGGACGTCTTAAAAGACAAAACTCGGCCAACATAAAACTAAATTGGCTAAAGAAGAGGTTAATTGTTTCATGCAATGGTGGGAAGAGGCAAATCGTAGGTGGACAAAATCAAAACTCGCCACTCTCAAATATTCAAATAATAAGTTAAAAGCTTTATTAAAAGCCTCCTCTCTCACCACCAGACCGAGCGTTCCTCTTTACCCCGTTCTCCGAAAGAAAAAACAACAACCCCGGATCGATCCCAACCCCCTTCATACTCCCCTCTCATTGTAAAAAGGATAAAACGCCCCTTGTTCTGTTCCCCTTCATTGTCTGCCTCAGAAACTGATTCTTTAGTGTTCCACTACCAATTCAGCAAGGAGGGTGGGCTCCTCAACTAGCCCCCACCCTTCCTGTTCCCTTTCCTTGAACATTTCTTTCAAAATTGTGAAATGACCACACTATCACTCAAAAAAACAACAACAAAAAAACGGTTCATTGGAAAAAGCAGGATCAGGCCCATACAAGCAGGCAAGCGACAGATAAAGAAACTGAAAAACAGGTTGGAAGCCCTAAGGGCATAGTGTCAGGAGTAAGTGCAAGCATGAACCTCTGGAACAATACTTAAAATGGTGAAATCTGAGTTGATAAAGTTGTCATTTTGGGAGATAAACAAGTGATTTAAGGAAAGAGAGTGAACTGGAGAGAATTAAACAGTTAAACTTTGTGAAAATGTTAAAAAGGACCTTGTTAAAAGAATTCTTGGTTTCTTTGCAGCCATTCTAAAGGAAAAATGGGCCCTTTTCCAGAGGAATGTCTGTTAATAATCCAGGTAAAGAGACTATCTAATTAAAATCATTTGACTATGAACAATTTAGTCAAATTTGTTAAAAGAACATAAGGGAGGGGGTTTTCTATTGGAACTTAACTGCCCCAAATGTATAAAGGTAATGTAACCTATGTAAAAACAAAGCAGTGCAAAAGAAATGTTAAGGAAGAGAAAATGTGTATGTATCTGTCTGTGGGAATATGTGAGGTTTGTAAAACTCCTGTTTTGTAGGTTTATGATAAATTGGTTTTGTTTTGTTTATAATGCCACTAAAATCCATTTGACTCTTTAATTCAAAGTTGCAAAACTGACAGACCTTTTTGCCAGACACAGGTAATCAGTGTTGGTTGGCTTTGGAATTTGGTAGTTAACCCTTAAGGGGTAACTTAATTCTTTACAAAATTTAAAATGTTTTTAAACAAAGATCAAGTCATGGCTGAAGCAGGACAGTCAAAATCAGAAGAATAGGAAGAGATTCTGGATTATTTTTGTTTGGTTGGTTTTGTAACAAAATAGCAAATGAGAGCTGTAGTAAAAGAATAAAGACAGTGCCCCTTTGAAGCAACAGTAGGGGTCAGGTGCACAAAACAAAAAGAAGCAATGTTAGAAACACTGAGCCTTAAAATGGCTCTGTGTAATCAGACTGTCACTTTGATAAGGATACATAAAAACTCTACCTTATGTAAAAATTAATATGGCTAATGTTTTAAAAGTTAAAGTATAGAAGGAATGTGCAGACATGTTCAGTGTATATTATAGAGGGGGTAAAAGAAATGCAACAAAACATGCTACTTAATTAAAATCCTATTAGGGCTCCAAAGGAGCCACAATAGATCGTGTTTTCTTTTTCAGCTCTGTGTGTGTTTTGGAAGCAAGAGTTAAAAAGTTATCAAAACTCTGGTAAAAGTTAATTGTGTTCCTTTTAAGACAGAGTCTCTGAGCTCTGCTGATGGCTTTGAATCCAAAAGCCAAGCCTGTTGATGCAAATTACCTAACTGATAAAGGAAGGAGAGAACTGCCAGCACAAAGTAATTGCAAATAAAGGACATACCTCGTCAGCAAACAAATTGTCTAAATAAACGGCACGGTATAACAAGATACCTTTAATTAAAATAAATTTAATGTTAATAAGTACTCCTGTAATAATGTATAGTGTGTATGATTTTTGGAAATATCCTTTATGGTAATGATGCTTTTCAGCTATTACCTGTGAATAAACTTAAAGCTTAACACAGCAGGAAAGACATTGTAAACTTGGTCTGCTGTAAAGGAAAAACTGAGGTACACCACCTCATGGATTTAATGACTGAACAGTAAAATAATTTCTCCATAACCCTTAAAAGATAGCAGCCATTAAAACCTGGCCTGTCTATAGAACAAAAACACAGGAAAATATGGAGGTAATTCCTCTTGTTTTGCCTGCAATCAGCAAGGGTATTTGTAAAAGAAAGGAATATTTTAAGCAATAATAAATGCCACCCCAAAAGGGGTAGAAAAATGTTATTTTTGTCTTTCAGAAAAAGCTGATACCAGCTACAGGACAACTTAAGTAAGTACTGTATTTTTAAAAAGGTAAAAAGGTAACATAGTTCCTAAAACAAACAAAAAGGCAATGTGGGAAACCCAACCATTCATATTATACATGTAAATGGCAACATATTAAGAATTGCCACTGCAGAAAGACATAACAGCTTACCATTGGTATAACATTTTCTGAATGGTCTCCCACAACTACTGGCATACTAATGTTACTAACCCTAATTGTTTTTGGTTTAAAATTGTATGTGTTTAATTTAAATGTTTGCAATGTGCTGTTGGATAAAACAAATGTATGCAAAGCTAGAGCCATAGGCCCAAATCACCTCCCAGTATTTTCTATTATGTGGACTAAATAAAAAGTGACACTGGCGATTAATAATCTTAGTGTCAAAAGGGGGATATGTAGGAGCAGGATTTTATAATGTCCCATAAGAATTACTGTATGATTTGATTTCAACCTGTCAGCCACCCTTTTTGAATAGCAGAAAGGAATGACAGACCAGAACAATCCTTATGACTTATTATGGTCACCCTTTTGTTTTAGAATAAGTTATAATGTCTACTATGGTTTCCTATATGTATTACAAAGTGGGCTCTCTAGTTAAATATACATTTCTTTCTTTTAAGGTTTAGTAAGAAAGAAACAGGATTCTCTATTTGTCTATGTTAAGTAGATTAGAGGAACATTAAAGGCCTGGGTCTCAATGTAAATTGTCTTGGTTATTGATTGTAAAACTTAGCAAGGTTTTAATTTGCAATGCCTTTTTGCTCGTTATAAAATACTACTGTTTGTATTCTGAATCTGTTTGTGTGAATGAGGAATGTATGCATCAGAAAAAGATACGGTGTGAAGGCCATTGTTATAGCCAGAGTCAAGGAAGAAAGAAGAAGAAGAAGAAGAAGTAGTGAAGAGACTTAAAGGACATCAAAGAATCATCAGGTACTGCTTACAACCCAGACGGCTGTTAAACTGTGTGGCATCGCAGCGTGGATACATACTTCGCAGTGTAAGAAGGCACCACCCTCAGCAAACCAATCATCACCTCAGGACCACGCAGAGTCAATTTTGACTCCAGAAGAAGACGTAGAGGAACAGCCTGCAATACCTTACCATCTACGCTCTCGTAACGGTTGCCAGACGCAGCCGACGACCTGCCTGGTGGATGTAAAACCGTGACTGCGGTTCCCTCAGTTGAGGTTGTCAGAACCAGAAGGGCCTTGCCTCCAACATGCGCCTCTGGTTGTGCCTGTTCCTCGGCTGCTGGTGTCTTAAGGTCTGGGGAGTCCACAATGACAATTCTTTTATCCAGCAGCAAGTGTGGATAGCTCAAACCCTTAATATTTCTAATTGCTGGGTCTGCAGCCACATCCCAGCTCACTCTCAAGCTGGTGTTCCTGTCCTTGCAATCCCACTCAATTCCCCAGACCTCACTGGAGGACCTCGTCCGTTTGACAAAACATGGAACAATAATGACACTTGGGAAACAGTGGGAATAAATGTATCTAAATGGATAAGTGTGGTGGAGGAAAAAGGTGATTGGTGTTGGGTGTGTAATGGGACAGGGCTGGATCTGGGAAAAAGCCGTTGCCTTCAGCATATTGTGGCCAATGGTGTATGGGATTATTCTAATAAAACTAAGAAGTGGCGGGCTGGGTATGGGGATATGAATGTTTTCTTGACCTGAGGATCAAACAGAAAAATCAATTCATGTTCCCCCTACAGTAACCTTAGTGAAAACAATACAATCTTTCAACACCATGCAAAAAGGCTCCTAAGGTTACAAGCAGTAGTTAAGATAATGGCAAATAAAACTGAAGAAAGTTTAAGAGCTCTGGCCAAAGAAACAGGTGCAATCCGACAGATGGCCCTCCAAAACCATCAGGCATTGGACATAGTGCTGGCGGCCAAAGGAGGGACCTGTGCTCTCATTGGAAAAAGAAAAAATATTGTGTGTATATACACCTGACAACACCAATGAGGTAATAGATTGTGCTAGTCACTTAGGCCTGGTCTACACTAGGAGATTATGTCGAATTTAGCAGCGTAAAATCGAATTAACCCTGCACCTGTCCACACAACAAAGCTATTTAGTTCGACATAGAGGTCTCTTAAATTCGATTTCTGTACTCCTCCCCAACGAGGGGAATAGCACTAAATTCGACATGGCCATGTCGAATTAGGGTAGGTGTGGATGGAAATCGATGCTAATAGCTCCGGGAGCTATCCCACAGTGCACCACTCTGTTGACGCTCTGGACAGCAGTCTGAGCTCAGATGCTCTGACCAGCCACACAGGAAAAGCCCCGGGAAAATTTGAATTCCTTTTCCTGTCTGGGCAGTTTGAATCTCATTTCCTGTTTGGACATCGTGGCGAGCTCAGCAGCACTGGCAACGATGCAGAGTTCTCCAGCAGAGGTGACCATGTAATCTCAGAATAGAAAGAGGGCCCCAGCATGGACTGATCGGGAAGTCTTGGATCTGATCGCTGTGTGGGGCGATGAGTCCGTGCTTTCGGAGCTGCGATTGAAAAGACGGAATGCAAAGAAGATCTCAAAAGCCATGACGGAGAGAGGATACAGCCGGGATGCAACGCAGTGCCGCGTGAAAATCAAGGAGCTGAGACAAGCGTACCAGAAGACCAAAGAGTCAAACGGACGCTCTGGATCCCAGCCCCAGACATGCAGTTTCTATGAGGCACTGCATTCCATTCTAGGTGCGGCCGCCACCACTACCCCACCACTGACCGTGGACTCTGAGGATGGGATATTGTCGACGGCCGCTTCCTCGGAGATGTTAGCGGACGGGGAAGATGAGGAAGAGGACGAGGCAGTCGACAGCGCTTACAACGCTGATTTCTCAGATAGCCAGGATCTCTTCATCACCCTCACAGAGATCCCCTACCAACCGTCCCCAGGCGTTAACCCAGACCCTGAATCAGGGGAAGGATCAGTCGGTGTTTTAAACAAGTAAACATTTATTTTGAACAGAACAGGAATATTAACAATGGGTTTTTCATGATTAGTTTGCCCTAGACGCTCTACTTTTTAGTCCTTGCCAGTGCAGCTACTGGAAAAGAAGGTCTATATATCCAGGGATAGAGCTGAAATCCTCATGGGACATCTCCACGAAGCTCTCCTGGAGGTAATTGGAAAGCCTTTGCATGAGGTTCCTGGGGAGAGCGGCCTTATTGTATCCTCCGTGGTAGGAAACTTTTCCTCACCAGGCTATCATCAAGTACTCTGGGATCACTGCCTTGCAGAGCATGGCGGCATACGGCCCTGGTTTTTGCTGGCTTTCATGCAGCATGCGTTCTTTCTCGGTCTCAGAAATTCTCATCAGAGTGATGTCGCTCATGTGACCTGCTTAGAATTAGGGGAATGTTACTATTGGGACTGCTTGCCTGTTCCTTTACAGAACTGTCACCAGCAGTTTACCGTCACGCGGTGGAGGCGGGAGAGGGGCAGCATACAGGGATCTTTCCCGGGGACAGCTGCGAGGGGGTGGGACAGGGGCAGAGTTCATGCTTGCCGGATTGCCGGCAGCAGAAACTGGCCAACGATAGGAGCATTGCTTTGAACGTGAAAGGAGGGCACTGCTCTAATTTAAGTTTTAAGCAGCCAAAAGTCTACGGCTTACCATGTCAGCCTGCTACCTGAATTCCGCTGTCCTGCCCCGCTTGTCTGATCTCCACTGCAAGACCCCAGGCACTGAATGCGAAGGCCGAAAATTCGACCTTGTCCTGAGTGCACATGTGATAGGTGCTGTGCATTGTCTTGTTCACAGAGAAAGACTATGTTGATTGCTCACAAAAAATTATCTTTGTGAGAAATTCACTCCCTTTTTCCCATCCCACAGCTGTGACTGTCTCCCGACCTACCCTGGCATCCCCCTCGCAGAGGCTGGCGCAGATTAGGCGGAGAAAGAAAAGGACACGGGACGACATGTTCTCAGAACTTATGGGCTGCTCCTGAGCCGATGCGGCCCAGCAGACCCAGTGGAGGGAGAACATGTCGCAATACCAGTGAGCACACAGCGAACGGGAGGAGAGGTGGCGGCAGGAAGACCAGCAGGCGACAAACGCTGCTTGAACTAATGAGGGAGCAAACGGACATGCTCCGGCGCCTTGTGGATGTTCTGCAGGACCAGAGGCAGGAGGACAGAGCCCCGCTGCAGTCTATCTGTAACCACCCTCCCCCGCCACAAAGTCCCATACCCCCCTCACCCAAAGTCCCAAGAAGGAGGGGCGGCAGGGGCCGTGAAAACTGTCACTCCACCCCTGCAGACTGCTCAAGTACCAGAAGGCCCTCATTCCCAAAAATTTGATAAGTCCTTTCCTTCCCGCCTCACCCAAGCCCCCGTCCCAGTTTCATCCCCTAACTGTGTAGTTGCTAATAAAAGATACGTTTCTGTTAATTACTGTTTCCATCATGTTCTTTTAGGGGCGAGTGTGTTGGAAGGGGGGGAAGGGGGTTGGTAATTGGAGAGGACAGTCACCTTTACCAGGGTACAGACACGGGAGCAGGTTCAGCAGAAGGTCACACACACATTGCAGTCACTAGGCACCATGGTCAGTCTGGGAGGTGGGGGGGAGGGGGCATGTGACTTTGTGGCGGGGTAAGGCGGATAGAGATCTTATGCTGCAGTCCTTATCCTGGATCACAGAGACACGCAGCAGGGGATCTGTAACCGTCCTCCCCCGCCACAAAGTCACAGAGCCCCCACATACAGAGTCCCAAAAAGGAGGGGTGTCAGGCTCCGTTGAAACAACCAGTCCACCACTGCAGACCTGTCTAGGAGCAGGAGCCTGTCATTCCTCGAGTTTGGAAGCGTTCTTTCCATCACTACACCCGCTCCCCACCACAGTCTGCGTCCCAGTTTCAACACTTTACCACAAAATCCGTAATAAAGAAAACGGTGTTAATGAACAAAGTTCCATTTATTTTATTTTTAAACGTGTGTTGGAAGGGGGGATGGGGTGAACGGGGTATGTAGCTGGAGAGGATAGTCAATAGTAAGTGGGTAAAGAAATGGGGGCAGGTTCAGCTTCTGTTTAAACAAACTTAATAGTCACAGGTTACCCTGCTCACTGAGGAACCTAGCTTTCAAAGCCTCCCGGATGCACAGCGCGTCCCGCTGGGCTCTTCTAATCGCACAGCTGTCTGGCTGGGCGTAATCAGCAGTCAGGCTATTCGCCTCAACCTCCCACCCCGCCATAAAGGTCTCCCCCTTGCTCTCACAGAGATTGTGGAGCACACAACAAGCTACAATAACAATGGGGATATTGGTTTCGCTGAGATCAGAGCGAGTCAGTAAGCTTCTCCATCTCCCCTTGAGATGTCCAAAAGCACACTCCACCACCATTCTGCACTTGCTCAGACGGTAGTTGAAGAGTTCTTTTTCAGTGTCCAGGGCGCCTGTATAGGGCTTCATGAGCCAGGGCATTAGCGGGTAGGCTGGGTCCCCGAGGATCACTATAGGCATCTCCACATATCCAAGAGTTATTTTCTGGTCCGGGAAGTAAATACTTTCCTGCAGCCGTCTAACAGACCAGAGTTCCTGAAAACACGAGCGTCATGAACCTTTCCCGGCCATCCTACGTTGATGTTTGTAAAACGTCCGCTATGGTCCACCAGTGCTTGCAGCACCATTGAAAAGTAGCCCTTTCGGTTAATGTACTGGCTGGCCTGGTGGTCCAGTCCCAGGATAGGAATGTGAGTTCCATCTATAGCCCCACTGCAGGTTGGGAATCCCATCGCGGCGAAGCCATCTATGATGACCTCGACGTTTCCAGGGGTCACTACCTTTGACAGCAGTACATCAACGATTGCGTTGGCCACTTGCATCACAGCAACCCCCACGGTAGATTTGCCCATGCCAAAGTGGTTCGCGACTGACCGGTAGCTGTCTGGCATTGCAAGCTTCCAGAGGGCTATAGCAACTCGCTTATGGACAGTCAGGGCTGCTCGCATCCGGGTGTCCTTGCGCTTCAGGGCAGGGGACAGCAACTCACAAAGTTCCACGAAAGATCCCTTCCGCATACGAAAGTTTCGCAGCCACTGTGATTCATCCCAGACCTGCAGCACTATGCGGTCCCACCAGTCCGTGCTTGTTTCCCGGGCCCAGAATCTCCGTTCCAAAGCATCAACATGACCCATTGCCACCATGATGTTCACGGCGCGGGGTCCCGTGCTTTGTGAGAGGTCTGTGCCACTCTCAGACTTCATGTCCTCACCGCGCTGCCATAGCCTCCTTGCCCGATTTCTCATCATCCACCTTTTCCAGAGGCAGATGCTAAGGTGCGAGGTGTTGACAACGGCCATAACTGCAGCAATGGTCGCAGCGGGCTCCATGCTCGCAGTGCTGTGGCGTCCGCACTGTCACTCACCAGAAAAGTGCACAAACTGATTGCCTGCCGGCGCTTTCAGGAAGGGAGGGCGGGAGTGACGGTTCGATGACAACAGTTACCCAAAACCACCCTCGACACATTTTTTTCCCCAGCAGGCATTGGGGGCTCGACCCAGAATTCCAATGGGCAGCGGGGACTGCGGGAACTGTGGGATAGCTGCCCACAGTGCACCACTTCCAATGTCGACGCTTGCCCCGTTAGTGTGGACTCACAAAGTCGAATTACTGTCCTTAGTGTGGATACACACATTCAACTTTGTAATATCGATTCCACATATTCGATTTAAGTACAATCGAACTACTCTCATAGTGTAGACATACCCTTAGAACAAATCGCATATTTTTCCCATGAAGAGCCAAGTTCTTTATGGAAGTGGCTAAGTAACCTGTTCAATTTCTCTGGCATAGGAAACTGGTTGTTTCAGGGAGCCCTGACTATCCTGTTTGGAATCCTAATGATTTTTGTATGTTTTCAGTTAATCTCCTATTGTATCCAGAATTGTATAAGGTATGCCACACCCAAGTGACTGCCCCAAAACAGAATGCTCATATGATGGTGTTAAATATCACTGATGAACGAAGAGATAAAGAACAATTAAAATGTGGAACCCAGTAATTGTTGGTCTTTGCGTAAGCTTGACCAAAAGGAAGGATTGTGAAAGTGAAATGAATTATATTAAAGGAATAGAATGAATTAAAGAATTCTGTATGTACCTTTAAGTAAAAATGAGAAATGCTGCAATCCATGTGGCAGGAAAGTAGACATTAACTGCTTAATGAATTGCTCCACTTAAGGGCAATTGGTGAAGCATTAGCTTTAGGTTGATAAGAGTTAATAAGGAAGCAGGATATGTATATTGTGCCCCGTGCAAATTTTACAATTTTGCTCTCTCTGTCCCTTTGTTTAGTTCGCACCCTTTTATCTGTATACATAAGACTGTTTGGATCTTGCAGGGGGGCTCACATTATCTGAATATATTAGCAGAGCACTGTGCTAATAAAACAGAGTGGTCTGACAAACTATGAGTCCTGAGTCTAACTTTGACAAAGGTAAGCAGGTGTTATCATCATACTAATGAGATAATAGGAGACTAGGTTCAAAACCCAAAAACATATTTATGAAACAATTCTTATAGTTTTGAAAATTCAAAACATTTCATCCACGCTATAAAATTAGTAAACACAAAAAACAGCAAACATCTTCTGCAAAACAATTCAATTTCTTTACAAGGAATTTCAGAGTTCCAACCAATGACAGTAAATACTGATTGTAATTCTGGCCCAAATATCAAACAGTTGCCACTATTATTAGCTGGGTAACATGAACAAATAATTTAGAAAGATGAAAAGAATAACTCTCAAATAATATTTTTAATGTTAGCAGTGAAATTCAATCTAATGCTAAAGTAATTCATAGCAAATCCAAAGCAGTTCTCTCTTTTTATGTATTTTATCATACATACATACATACATACATACACACACACACACACACCTGAAAAATAAAGATAAATTATATTATTTTCCATAGCGTGAAATAAAAATGAACTATTAACACTAGTCTTATTATGGGGTGGGAAGCACAAGTCATTACTAGTAAGAAGTGCCAAAAGAATACAAAATAATATTTTAACCAAAATCTTTTGATTTTACACAAAAAATTGTTCCGAGCTATTTAACAGAAAGTAAGTAGTGGTTTCAAACTGCTGTCTCAATACCTGATGGTTTGGACTCCATCACTGCAGGAAGGCCACTGCTGCCTCCACCCCTCTTCTGTGTTGCTTTCCTACTTGCTTGCCCTAACTTAGTAGCAACTGAGGGGCAGTGCTGTGTGGCTGCCTCAAACCAGCTCCACCTCAACACAAAGAAACCATAGATCTGAGTCCTAAGACAAACCACTAGCCCTAATTATAAAAGGTCTTGCACCCTCTCAGCCTTTCATAGACCTCAGCTCTTCATTCAATTAGTTACTATTGCATCCCACCACAAAGATACCAACTTGTCGAAGTCCGAGATACACTTTAAATCAGGACTGTGAAGGAATCCATGACTTCAGCCTTATTCTTTCATTTGAAAACTTATAGACACTGTCAACTTGAATTTTCTAATAGTCTTCTAATAGAAACAGTATACATTTCTGGATGTATAGTCAGTTTCACTGGTTTTATTGAATTGCACTATTTATGTTCTCCCTGAGAAAGTGTTTCCAATAACAGCAAAGCTCAAGCTGATACTGAAACTCCAGAGGAAGCAGGCCCGTTGCACAAAGAGAGAGCAGGGCTATGCCCGCCTGAGCATATTTGATGGTGTTGCTCTCAGGTCCATCCAAACAGACTTCTGAACCCAAGAAATTATTATTATTATTATTATTATTTTTAATCAGGGCACACTATTTGCTACATCAGAAAACTGATCTTTTTGAAATAAGGTAATTTTTTAAAAAAATGCAAGCTTACCATGTCATTTTGGTTTTGTTATGCATTTGAATCGAAAAATCATTCTTAGATGGCACTGAATATTCACCATACCTAAGGGAGAGTACGGTTCTGCTTTGCTTAAAAAGGTCTTGGCAATTTTCACTACAATTCTAGTCCACCCAGCACCAGAATTTAAAATCCTGATGGTTGAAGGCCAATTGGACTTTCTAACACATATATAAGGCACATCTACACAATAAATGCACAGCCCCATTTTTAGGATGCGCAGAACCAGGCTATAATTTTGATTCAGTTTTAACCTAATTCAAAGTTACACACCCATTTAGACGTAAAAAAAAAAAAAAAAAAAAAAAAAAATGGGGAAGCGTTGTAATTGGAGTCCAGATAATTTGTAGTATAAAGAAGCTTTACATGCGCCTGTTCAAGAACCCCTCCCTCCAGCTTTGGTGTGACCAGGGCAACCACAATCATCCCTGGCAGCCAAGCTATTTTGAACTTTCCATTTCTATTAAAAGACTCTCAATCTGCCTTTTTGGTAGAAGCTGAAAGATCAAACAGCTTGACTAGCAGAGGGCTCTCTGAAGCAGCAGCTAGCTAGAACAACTTTGAAATTGACCTTCCTGGGGCCTTGTGTTTTCTCCTTATGAGTTTTCTCCTGGGCTGCAACTTTCCAAACATTTTACTGTGAGCCATATTATTTTAATCTTTTAGTTTCTCTTCGAATAATTGGGAAACATTCACACCCCTGATCCTTCTCTTTTAATAGAGGATGAATGTTCAAAATAGCCTGCAGGCATTCATTCATACACAAATCATGTAGAAGTAGGTTACCTTGTGAGAGGTACACACCATGCACTATTGTTTTTTCCTAGTACTTGGACACACACACACAAAAATAAGAATAATCAACAATCGAGGGAATATTTGTTTGGCTAGGAAAGCAAATCAAAGGAGAAACTAAGCCGTCTCAATGTACTTTTTCTTCTGAAATAATAGCAGCGGTCAATTTTCATAATTATTTCTTCCCTGTTCTCATTCTTTCAGGGTGGGTGGATCCTTTGATCTTCATATCAGTGCCTAGTGGTGCCCAAAACTTGGCCTGTGGCAGTGGCTCCCCTTAAGATCTTCCTTTATTGCTCTACCTTCCTCCCACAGACAACAGTGACTGGCTACTATGAGACAGATTCAGTGGGATTCAAAATTCTCCCTGCTGGCCTAGTCCAAATGCTTATTAGTTGAGTTTTAACGCTGACCATCTGGATCCACCAAATTTTGGGCCCCTCTTTTTTCTTTGAGTCATTTGGCCTTGACCAGGAGCGGGAATTTTGAATCCCTTGGAATGCATGTCTCCCAGCAGATGATCAGCATCAACCATGGGAATAGGGTAAAGCAACAAAGGAGAATGTGAAGGGGAGGGACTGCCTCTGACTAAGAGTTGGGTGACATGCCATCGTTGGGCTCTGATCTGAAAAACAAAGAGTCCACCATCCATGGTTAAACCTGAAGGCTACTATTTCTTCTTGAAATAGCAGTGAAATTAACTGGTGTGCGCTAACACCTAAAATTACTACAGCTGAAAGCGCTTAGACCCGAAACAATTTTACTCTATTGTTTTTCAGCATATTTACTGTGGCTATTTGACAGCATTTTGTTCAAAGTCAAGTTTCAGTGTGTCGTTGATGGGTAATTGTACTTCCCGTCTTATGCACGTTGCATGTTGACAACATGTGCAGTTCAGAGGGAGCTAATGTGCACACTCATCCCCCAAGCCTGATAAGAGGTTGTTTACCAGCAATGACAGCAGCACAAATGAAACAAACAGATGTGTGAACAGAGAGGAAGGTAGGGGGACGGAGGGATGGGCCCAAGGTTTGGTGTTTTTGCTCTCTGGCTTGCTGAAAAGACCCCCTTCTAATCGTCATCAAGGAAGAAAAAAGCCCAAATAAATGCTTTTCTTTCCAATGATTTTTTTAAAAAATAGATCATACTGTTTAAAAGATGTGTCAGAAAATATTTTAAAAAATTAGTGAATTAAAAGACAGTGCAACAGTGTCTATCTTCTGCATAAATTAATTTTTTCTCTCTTTTGAGTACTCTAATAAAGCCATTTCTGAAAGTTAATTAATAAAGATGAACTGCACTACATTTGAAGGCCCTAAGATCCAACTTCAACAAAGATAGAATCAAATGCATAGAAGAAGCCCGTTATCAGAGTCTGCTATACAGTGGATTCTTACACTGCCTTATTTTACCAAAGCAAAGTTTGTTGAATTAAGGTCTGGAACATACATCTTCAGTGAACAATGGGCCCCAAGCTGCCATGATTTGCTAGCTTTTGCTTAGTAATATTCAAATGCAGAGACTTCTAAACCAAACAAAGTAAAATAAACCTGAGTTCTACCAGAACATTTTTCTGGTTTTAGAACCCGTCAGAGAATTGAGTCCAGTTACTTGAAGAAATATAGCTTTGCCAACAGTTCAGAGAGACAATCTGAAAGGGACTTTTATAGTCCCCCTGAGCATACATCTAAGCACTTGTTTCCTCTGAAAGAAAATCAGTCCATGGAGAATCAGATTGCTGGTGTATGTGCAGCATGTATTTTACCTATTACTCTCTACAGATTCCTCTCTCTGGCCAGAGAGCTCCAAGTACAGCATCCTGAGGTGGGACACTCTGGATTCCTCAGCAGGATTGCTTTTATCAGGTGCCAAAATGAACACATAAATCTTTCTGTGTGCAGACAGGCAGACGGCACTTCCTTTCTAGCATCAAGGGCTCTCACTCTTAAGGACAACAAGCTATCAAGCCTTGGCACCAATTCCACTAGATATTTTTCCTTTTCACTCCTGGAAGAGAAGTCCTGTACTTTCATTGTGGTTCATTAAAAAATAAATAAATAAAGTTTCTCCAAAAAGTGCAGTCCAGGTACAAGAGGAACACCTCACTTGTACTTACATAATCTAGTACCTAAAGAAACTAAGCTACATTTCTACATAGATGTAAGCTATAGGATTAAGGTTCTTGGATCAGGCTGAAGAAGAAATACGATCAGAGACCTGGAAAAATTCTGTTCATGTGAACAGAAATTGAAAAAAAAAAAAAAGTGAGATTTCTTACCTTAGCAAGAAGATAAATAAAAGGGGATATGATAGAAATATATAAAATAATGAATGGTAGAATGAGAATAGATCAGAATCTTCTATTCTCCGTCTCATAACACAACAAATAGGGGGCACTTAAATTAAAAAGTAGAAAACTCAAACCTTACAAAAAGGAAATATAAAGCGTAATAACACTGTGGAACTCATTACCATAGGATGTCCTTGAAGTCAAGAACTTAACAAGACTCAAAAAGGGATTGGATATTTACACAGATGCTAAGAATATCCAGAATTGTTATAATTAATGACAATAAAAATTTTGGATGGAGTTTTGAAACCTTGAGTTTCAGGGTTTAAGCCAATCTCAAACTACTGGAGACCAGATGAGACCTACGTGTAGGGCAGATTATCCCACATCTTCCCACTGTGGGTTCTTACACCTTTCTCTGAAGCAAATGGTTCCAACTGCTGTCAGAGACAGGATACTTGACTACAGGCAAAATAATGGAACAGCTGACATGAAACTGAAGAGTTTTAAAGAAGAGCAATATCATTAATGCAAATTAACATGGGCTTATGGAAAAATAGATGGCAAACTAACTTGATAACTTTATCAGATTACAAGTTTGGTTGATAAAAATAATAGTGTTGATGTAAATAGATGTCTGTGATGCATCCGACTTAGTACCACAAAACGTTTTGATTGAAAAATTAGAATGATGCAATCAACACTGCACACAATAAATTGATTAAAACTGGCTGATTACTAGGTCTTAAAATGTAATTGTGAACAGAGAATCATCATCAGACAGGGTGTTTTCCTATTGGGGTCCTGCAGGGATAGGTTCTTGATCCTACACTATTTATCATTTTTATAAGTGACCTGAAAGAAAACAAAATCAGTAGTAATCAAGTTTGCAGTAGACAAAAATTGAGGGTGTGGTAAATAACGAAGAAAGGTCACTGATAAAGAGCAATCTGGATTGCTTAGTAAACTGAGCACAAACAAACAGCATGCATTTTAATATGTCAAAATATAAAGTCATACATCTAGGAACAAAGAATGTAGCCCATACTTACAGAATGGGAGGGGGGTCTATCCTAGAAAGCAGTGTCTCTGACAAGGACTTGGAAGGTCATAGTGGATAATCAGCTGAACATATGCTCCCAGTGCTACTTCTAGTGTGTCCAGAAGGGCTAATGTGAACCCTTTGGATGAATAAACGGGAATATCGAATAAGATTAGAGAGGTTATATTACCTCTGCATTTGGGACTGGTGTGGTCACTACTGAAATGTCATGTCCAGTTCTGGTGTCCACAATTCAAGAAAGAGGTTGATTAATTGGAGAGAGTTCAGAGGAGAGCTTTGAGGATGATTAAAGGATTAGAAAGGAAATGCCTTATATTGAAAGGCACAAGGAGTTAAATCTACTTATCTGAGGCCTTGGCTACACTTCGAGTTACAGCGCTATAAAGGCTCCCCCAGCGCTGTAACTGACTCCCCATCCACACTGGCAAAGCATTTGCAGCGCTGTATCTCCGTGGTTGCAGCGCTGCATGTACTCCACCTTTCCGAGAGGAATGGCGAGTATTGCGCTGCCACTGCAGCGCTGCGGCGCCAACGTGGCCGCCCAATCCACTGTGAATGGCCTCCAGAATTATTCGGCAGCATCCCACAATGCCTGTTCTAGCCACTCTGGTCATCAGTTCAAACTCTACTGCCTTGGCCTCAGGTAACCAGCCATGTGACCCACCCTTTACATTCCCCATGAATTTTAAAAATCCCCTTACTGTTTGCTCAGCCCGGCGTGGTGTGGAGTGCTATCAGCGAATCTTTCCAGGTGACCATGCGTCCATGCACCAAGCGAGCCCCAGCATGGAGCAATGTCGAGTTGCTGGACCTCATCAGTGTTTGGGGGGAGGAAGCTGTACAGTCCCAGCTGTGCTCCAGCCGTAGGAATTACGATACCTTTGGGAAGGTATCAAAGGACATGATGGAAAGGGGCCATGACCGGGACGCCCTGCAGTGCAGGATTAAAGTGAAGGAGCTGCCGAGTGCCTACCGCAAAGCCCACAATGCAAACGGCTGCTCGGGTGCTCCCCCCACAACCTGCCGATTCTACAAAGAGCTGGATGCGATACTTGAGGTTAACCCCACCTCCACTCCGAGCACCACCATGGACACTTCAGAGCCCGGGGGGGGGGGGGAGGAGAGGGGGAGGGAGAGAGGAGGAAGAAAACGGGAGTGATGGTGGTGGGCTGGATGAAGACACCCCGGAATCCCTGGAGCCATGCAGCCAGGAGCTCTTCTCGAGCCAGGAGAAAGGTAGCCAGTCGCAGCAGCTGGTACTTGGTGGAGGACAAACAGAAGAGCAGATTCCCGGTAAGCGGTGTTTTTGGTTTTTTTTTTTTGGGAAGGAATTTTTTCGGTGAGGGCTCTTTGGGAGAGGAGGGTTAGGCATGCATGCCTAGATGTGGAATAATACATTGATGTGGTTTATCACATCGTGGTAATCGGCCTCGGTAATCTCTTCGAATGTCTCATCCAGAACATGTGCAATGCGCTTGCGCAGGTTTATCGGGAGAGCCATCGTGGTCCTTGTCCCAGCCAGGCTAACGTGTCCGCGCCACTGTGCCGCGAGGGGTGGGGGGACCATTGCTGCACACAGGCAAGCTGCATATGGGCCAGGGCAGAAGCCACATTGCGGTAGAAGAACCTCCCTTTCTTCCCAGGTCACCCTCAGCAGCGAGGTATCGTCCAGGACAAACTCCTGTGGAAAATGTTGGGACGCTGTTCAGTGTAGGTGCCCCCTGAAGCTGTTGGCTCTCCCCAAGGCACAGAAACCCAGAGGACAGTGCAGCCCTGAAACAATTAGTCCCCCTTACTCACCATTTTGAGGCTCCCGGGGTATGTGTGCGCTCTGTTTCGGACGGGAAAAATTGTTATATTGTGTAGACCCTGTGTGTTTTCTACTCCTTAAGTGCGGGGGGAATCATTACTCTGTCTGGTATAAACAATGCTGCCTCTGTTAAATGTTGCATTTTGCCTATACAGCTGTATCAACCTTGAGACCTCAGCCATCCCTCTTATCGCCTGCTCAGAGACTGCAAAGACTCAGGAAGAGACTGCAAAAAAGCAAAGAAGACATGCTGCAAGAAGTGATGCGGCAATCTATTAAAGAGAATGAGAAAGCACATAACTGGAGGGAGAGAGAAAGCAGGATCAGCCAGGAAAATGCAGCGCACCGGCGGCAAAGCACTGATAGGCTCATAAGCATCCTGGAGCACCAAGCAGACGCTATCCAGGACTTGGTAGCCATGCAGAAAGAGGAGCAGTACCGCAAACGCCACCCCCCGACTACAGCCCTTGTCCCAAAACTCTTTCCCTTTTGCCCAACTGTCCCTCTAACCCACTTTTCCCAACTTCCGTGTTCTTCACGCCACCCGCTGCCTCCAACACCAGTATCTTCACCACCCACCCCTGAAAACCATGACCCTTACCCTCTGCACTCAACCCCCATCACCAAGCAGTATAGCTGTCCTGAAGTGCAGCACTCACTGCACAGCACACCAGACAGGACATATGCGAATCTGTGATTGTACTGTTCCCTACTCCACCCCCTTGTTTTTTTTTCCAATAAATAATTTTTTTTTCCTTTTCAATAAATGGATTCTTTGGCTTTGAAAACATTCTTTATTATTGCATAAAATAAAAGACTCTTTAGCCCAAGAAATAAACAGGCACTGCAAGTTTTCTTGTCTGCTTAGCAGACACTGATTCCTAAAGATTGGAACTACTGCACTTCACTCCCGTGCAGGGAACCAGATACATCTGCTGATTTTCAGCCTCAAATTGCTCCCTCAAGGCATCCCTAATCCTTGCAGCCCTGCGCTGGGCCCCTGTAATAGCCCTGCTCTCTGGCTGTGCAAATTCAGCCTCCAGGTGTTGAACCTAGGAGGTCCATACCTGAGTGAAGCTTTCACCCTTCCCTTCACAAATATTATGGAGGGCACAGCACACAGGTATAACCGCGGGGATGCTGTTTTCGGCCAAGTCCAATTTCCCATACAGAGATCGCCAGCGGCTCTTTAAACGGCCAAAGGCACACACCACAATCATTCGGCACCGGCTCAGCCTGTAGTTGAACCGTTCCTTGCTGCTGTCAAGGCTCCCTGTGTAGGGTTTCATGAGCCACGGCATTAACGGGTAAGCAGGATCTCCAAGGATCACAATGGGCATTTCAACTTCCCCTACCGTGATCTTCCGCTCTGGGAAAAAAGTCCCGGCCTGCATCTTCCTGAACAGCCAAGTGTTCCGAAAGATGCGTGCGTCATGCACCTTTCCGGGCCAGCCTGTGTTAATGTCAATGAAACGCCCACGGTGATCCACAAGTGCCTGGAGAACCATAGGGAAATACCCCTTCCGATTAACGTACTCGGATCGTAGGTGGGGTGGTGCCAGAATAGGAATGTGCGTCCCATCTATCGGCCCTCCACAGTTAGGGAACCCCATTTGTGCAAAGCCATCCACTATTTCCTGCACGTTATCCAGAGTCATGGTTCTTCTGAGTAGGATGCGATTAATGGCTTTGCAAACTTGCATCAACACGATTCCAACAGTCGACTTTCCCACTCCAAACTGGTTTGCGACCGACCGGTAGCTGTCTGGAGTTGCCAGCTTCCAGATTGCAATAGCCACCCGCTTCTCCACTGGCAGGGCAGCTCTCAATCTCGTGTCCTTGCGCCGCAGGGTGGGGGCAAACTCCTCACACAGTCCCATGAAAGTGGCTTTTTTCATCCGAAAGTTCTGCAGCCACTGCTCGTCATCCCAGACTTCCATGACGATGTGATCCCACCACTCGGTGCTTGTTTCCCAAGCCCAAAAGTGGCGTTCCACGGTGCTGAGCATGTCCGTGAATGCCACAAGCAATTTCGTGTCATACGTGTTACACGGCTCGATAGCACTGTTGGACTCCTCACTCTCACTGTCACTTTGGATCTTAAGGAATAGTTCGACAGCCAAACGTGACGTGCTGGCGAGACTCGTCAGCATATGCCTCAGCAGTTCGGACTCCATTTCCCGCAGACAGATCGCGCTGCTCAGAAACCGTTGAAAGATGGTGCCAAAGGTGGATGGAAACAAAGGGATTTCTGGGATGCGAAGCGATGCATCATGGGGCATTGGGACAGGACCCAGAATCCCCCGCACCCACGCCCCCTTCCCACAACCCACGGCGCCAGAATGGGAAAAGGTGCTCTGTGGGATAGCTGCCCATAATGCACCGCTCCCAAAAGCGCTGCAATTGCCGCAAATGTGGCCACGACAGTGCGCTGGGCAGCTGTCAGTGTGGACAGACTGCAGCGCTTTCCCTACTCAGCTGCACGAAGTCAGGTTTAACTCACAGCGCTGTACATCTGCAAGTGTAGCCAAGGGCTTCAAGAGAAAGCCAAGGGCACGTCTTCACTAGCAACATTAAAGCACTGGCCACGGCAGCACTTTAACACGGCTGTGTAGTCGTGGCACACAGTGCTATAAAAACAACCACCTCCACCAGGGGAATAGCTACCAGTGCTTCACTAGCATATTACAGCGCTGAAACTTGCAGCGCTCAGGGATATGTTTTCTCACACCCCTAAGCGAGAAAGTTGCAGCGCTGTAAAGTGCCAGTGTAGACAACCCCTAAGGGTTCACTTGATCACAGTCTATAAGTAGAAGAAAAATTTGATAAGGGCTCTTCAATCTAGCAGACAAAAGATATAACAAGATCCTCTAGGAGATCAGACTTGATCACAATCATTCCTTCTGAATGTATAATCTATGGACAGACTGCTGGTCTGAACCTGTATAGCAATTCCTATACTTGTAAATAAACGGGTGACCTAAAGTTCCTTTGAAGACAGATAACTAACCTATCAAAATTTTGAGACACTACATAAACATTCAAAGTTGTCAGGGTAATTAATGTTTAATTTCCCCTAATAAATCCATTAATTCCTTAACAAATGGAGACTCCTGTGGCTTCAGTATCTGAATTACTATAACATTGTGCCCTATTCCATCACAAAAAATGTCACAACACAAAATTATAAGAAAGTCCAGAGATTTCTAGCAAGCATATCTGATTCAATGTATTACATCTATCATTAGTCTATTTAATGTTAATTGAGATATAATTTTACTGAATATGAACATACGCAGTGTTTGCCACTGTTTTTTCCATTATGAAAATTGCTTTCCTGTAATTCTTGTTCCCTGACATATACCATTTCATCAGATTAACACTCTTGGATCCATGCTCCCAGACCAAGACTAGCCAGGGACTTCAATAGCTTGAAGGTTTCTGAGCATCTCAAGTAACTGGGATGTACCTCACCAGATACCGGTACCTATCGTGGAAGCAAAAAAAAAACTAACAGAAAGGGAATGCAATGCATGACAGTTCATTAGCAAAAGTCAGGCTAACTGTAACCCTAATACCGCAAAATTTGTAAAAGCAAAAATTGTGTAAGGCGAGTGAAAAAAACGGTGTAAAAAGTTGTGCGACCTTGTGTAAATAATGTGTAAAAAATATTGTATGTAGACTAAAGTCAAGAAAGAAAAATAAAATATCAAAATGGCCTATGTATAAACAAAATGCAGCTGTTGCTTATTATTGTCTGTAATGAAAGGTATAAAGGTTTGCTGTAATTGTTCACCTGGAAAAAGACCTGTTTAGCTCTCTCCCTCTAAGCAATTGTTAAAAAAAAATAAATAAATAAAGTATCTGACTTGCTGTACCCAAACAAAAAGTGAGAACTCTTATTCTCCGACAATTTGGGGGCTCGTCCGGGATGGCAACGCCCGCAAAGGTACCGGCAACTGCTACGAATAGTTCCCTTTCAAACCCCATGGCGCCACAATAAAGGTAAAAAACCTTTTAAAATCTCTATTGGGGTGTCAAAAAAGAACTGTCCGTGGGGCCGTCTGTCCCTGTTGGGCTCATGCCATCCAAACTTATTAACTGTGCAGCAAGGTCAAATGCAAAGCGGTTCTAAAAAATTGTTTTGCCGCCCCCAATAAGGTAGTTGTATGCGGTTCTGGAAACCTGTTAGTTTGGCCGCCCCCATATATGCATATAAAAAATGCATGGGTATGCACCGGTGCTAAGGGGTTGTTACCGCCTCAAAAGGGGTTGTTACCGCCTCATAGTGTAAATGCATCGTGGTACTTAAAAATAGTACCTGAAAATAAAGGCCTCTGACCCCCTAAGGGTATCCCAGCTTATTTCATGTATGTACATTATGGTCCTAAAACCTGCAGGTATTTAAAAAATTTAAATCATTACAAGCGTAAAAATTCATCTAAACAATGCCCACTAAAAGGTACCCTCAATCTAAATAAAATCATACATCTCAAAGAAGCTTTTAATCACCAAAATGCCTCTAACACACAATAAAAGCAATATGTCTATTAAAAAAAAAAAACGGGTTAATTTAAAATTCAGCTTGGTCCAAAAATAAAAAAAAAAGTTAATCTGCGTTCAAGGTCAAAAACAAGTAAGAAAAATAAAATATCAAAATGGCCTATGTATAAACAAAATGCAGCTGTTGCTTATTATTGTCTGTAATAAAAGATATAAAGGTTTGCTGTAATTGTTTACCTGTAAAAAAAACCTGTTTAGCTCTCTCCCTCTAAGCAATTGTTAAAAAAAAAAATAAAGTATCTAACTTGCTGTACCCAAACAAAAAGTAAAAACTCTGTTACTCTCCAACACTATACTGTCCTCAGGCTCCACAGGAGTTATTCAAATGGGAGACAAACTCCCGATAATAATCACTTGAACAATAAAAATCAAGAAAAATCCTCCCAAAATCTGAGAGGTCAGTGAGTGAGTGGTAATTTTGGTTTGTTTTCTGGTAAGATGCGCAAGTAAGTTATTTTCTTTTCTCAAAGATACAAATCTTCCATGATGTTCTCAAGAGTGGAAATCCATGTCTCAATCTCTACCCACCCCGGAATCAGGAAGGATTCCAGATGTACAGATGTAGAGCAGCGCCTGGTTTGGAATGATCATTTCATGGTCAAAAAAAGCCAAACATACCTGTTTCAGCTAATATAGGGCTTTTAGTATCACTGACATTTACCTGTCAAGAGATTTGCCTGTCCAAGACTGGTCAGAAACCTTTCAGAGATACTGGTGGGAAGGCATATGGGAGCTTCCTCTTACTGACACGGTCAAGTCTTTTATATTAAAGTAACATGAATTAAAAAAACAAACAAACAAAACGGACTTTTCAAAAGGCTGCCATACCACATTAAAAGTTCCAGTAAGGTTTTGGTTTAATTTAGGTGATCTTTATCCCTTAACATGGGACGGTCAACAAGGGGGCAGGTTTCAAGACAGGAAATTATCAGGTGTGAACTAGAGTATGAGCAATCAAGATTGAAAGGAAGGGACAGATTTCAGAGATGCTGTAGAGAAAGCAGTGAACACTTCGGTAACTGCTTGGGTGCAAGTATAAAAAAGGGGGGGCAAAAAGGAGTCAGATCTATTTACGTAATCTAAGAATTTTTACAGTGCCCATCATTAAAGTGCAAGATGACACTATAATTGTGACCTTGAATGATGGGAAAGGACAGTGACAGAGCAGAGGACTGAGGAAAGATCAACTCTGTTTTAGCCATATTGAGTCGGAAATGACATGAAGACATTCAAGAAAGGTACAACAGAGAGGGAAACTGTACTTGTTAATGATGGTAGTGTCTACTATATTAACAAATCCACTTCTGTCTTAGAGCCTCATCCAAAATTAATTGCAGTCACTCAGTGTAATAGCTCCCATTAACTTCAGTGGGTTTAGGATCAAGTCCTTAGTAAATCTTGAGTCAGACAAACCTGAGCAATATTACTGTCAGGTTGGTACGCTTCCTTTATTCCTTTTAATGGGGTCCTTCCGAGTCTAGGTGTGACTGTCAAATGCATGCACAGCAGTAGGTAATGTTTTCCTCAATGTAGGTAGGTTCATTTATCCAATTAATGTACAGGCTTAGCAGTCTGTGAAATTTTACTGCAAAACTTGGGTAGAGCTAGCTACTTTTATTCCAGAGCTGGACTACATTTACTAGGCCACATCTATTAGAGAGATTCTTAATTACAAAATATGACAAGCTGTGACAAATTTAGGAGACAGCATGTAGATCCTAATTAGAATAGAATTCCCTGGACTCTTCCTTTTACATGATCTTTGCCAGATCAGTAACCTCTGTAACTTCTTTCCATTGTTACAGTATTAAATGAACACCTGCTTCCCTTTACTTTAGGCCGATACTTGTGCATGATGATATAGCAACATCTGAAAAGTCACATGCAGTTTAAAACAACAAACCTGACACTTGGATTGCTGCCCAGGTAGTTAAGCATGTCTTCCTTGAAAACAGAGAAAGTATGTTGCTGCAAGGCAGCCCTTTGGATTTGGCAAAACCATGTCAAGCTTTAATTTTAATTAAAAGCCAAGTGTTACTTCAGTGTTGGTTGTTAATCTATTATACTGAATGTTGTGCCTATTCTTTGTTAACCAAGGCCAGCTTGTCTGAACTACCAAATCTTAACTGCATAGGGAAAAAAGTTTAAAAACTAGGTAACTGTGGCCTGTTAGTACCAACTTGTTGCCTGCACATGATCAGACAATGCGAGAGGCAAAAGGGAACACCTGTTGTCCTGGTAGAAACCAGGACACTGATGCAGTTTTGAAGTTTCTAGTTTGTTTCCATTTAAAATTAGTCTCTTAATAGCATTTTGTCATATTATGGTGTACTAGTCTCCCGCAACCTTGTTAGTTATACCAAAAAAAAAAAAAAAAAAAATACATTCATTATGGAAAGCTTATGAGTGTTCTGATCTTGAGCCTAAAATTTATCAGGTCACATTTCATCCCAAAGAAATATTTCCAGAAAGAATGAACAGCTGTGTTCTTTAAACATAAAGTATGCTAGTGCAGAAGACTCTCTTTAAAAGTATTTTGTTTCTCACCTGATTAACTGTATAAAAAGGGACTCAATATGCAGACTTATCAGACAGTGCACAATATTTCCTAACAAGTGTCTATAATATTAATGTGACTACAAAGTCCACAGTCTTCATAGAAAGAAAGGAATAAAGATATATTAGGAAGAAAACACTGCAATGTATGAAATAGCTACTTTCATTGTAAGTAATGTGTATATTTTAGGGCTAGTCTAAACTGGCAATGTTAAAGCACTGTCACCATACGGCTATGGCAGGTCTGGTTCTCTAATGTTAGAAACATGTTTATAGATTGTCCCATGGGATCCATTGCCTTCAATCTGAATCTGGGCCATTAAAAAAAAAAGAGGTTGCATTTGCTGAGTGGAAATAACCCCCCTTTTCAATGGACCAGGGCCAGGTTCAACTGCCAAATTCTGTGGCCATACCTGAACTAAAAATCATACTACAATGCACCAGCTGGTGCTGTTTGTCCATCTTTCTTTCAACCTAGTGTTCCTGTAGCCAGTCTGCCTGTCCCAAAGTGTCACAAAAATCCCACTTGTTTAATCACCAGACAACTGGCAAGGCTCCCTGCATGCCTCATGCAGTGTTAGTTTATAATTTAACATGTATTAGGTTTACAGCATATTCCTGTACACTAACACATGACTAATTACATGATAGTTATTGGCCAGGGACACAGGGGCAGCTGTTGAATAATTCCATAATTAATCAATTTATTGTAAGTTATGTACAACATACATTAAGGATTGGATAGCTTCCTTGGTGCTCCACTCATATTAAAATTTCTGAGAACATTTACTCTGTACACACAAGCAGATTATATTACCACTTAATATATCTTTATTTTTTTAATATTTCTTCTAAAATCTACTAAATAAAGCTAGACAATGTTGAGACTAATTCCTTATTAAACAACTGGACTGTAAATTATTTATATCTTATCTATTTTTGAGTTATGCCATTATTATGTTGTCATATTATCAGGTGACCCTGCATGAATAGCTAGCCTAACATGGGTGAAATTCCATTAGGAGTTGAAGGTCAAGGTCACTGGAAAGTCAGTTTTCCCTCTAGATTTGATCGGCAACCTCAATATTACACAAGATCACTGATCTCTAGACAAGAAAGCAAAGGCTATTTTTGTTTACTTGTAAGAATATTTATTTACAAGAACACATTAAGAATTTAATGTTAAACATTCACTTATTTTAACTAAATATTCTCCATTCTTATAGCTCCTGCCAGTTAACAGGATAACCCAAAGGGGCAGATATTTAGAAGACAGTAATGTGAACCAGACAATAGCCTCATACGGATATAGATTAGGGGAGATTTCACCCTAACCCACATACTTTTTCCATAAAGATAAAATAAGCCCTTTTCTCTCCTTTTTTATTTTTAAACAGATACCTAATGTATAACCTACTAAAATATGAAATTCACATACTGCTTCTGTTCTCCCCCCGCCCCTTTTTTATTTTTTCCTCTCTCCACATATCCTTTTCCTCTGCCACTTATTCTCCTTCACTCTGCAACAAATAAGGAAATCAATGTAAAAAATATTCTTTGCCTCCTACTGCCCTTTATTTAAAAAGTTTCCAAAGGCAGGTGAGAGGGTGCAGGAATGTTGTTCAAGGATTCCTCCAACTAGTTTTTCCCTATTACTCTGCTCTTCTCCCCAAAAAGGACACACACCCCTTCCTCTGACATTCATCTTTCTGGAGCTCTATTGTTGCTGCTCTTAACTTAATTGGAAAACCAAATCTGTCCCTTTAACTGCAAAACTTTAATTAACATCAAGAGGAGCAAATTTAAGCCCTCAAGTGTCCTGAGTTGGCTATTCAATGCACATCTTCCCCTAGAAAAAGAGAGAACACTAACTAGATCATACAGTAAGCCCTTGCAGGCATGAGGGAGAGGTCTGGTTCTGAACTCAGATGTGTTGCCACTGGACCAGCCCAGCCCGTTTGTTCAAGTTTCATCCCACTACACCTCCCCAGTTTCACATGCAGGAATAACAGAGACAGAGCACACTGTGGCTAGCACACTTGGATGGGGATGTAAAGTGGGAAGGATGAAGGAAAATCTTAATCTCCACTTTACATCCTAACCTCCACCCAGTTCCCCAGCAGTGGGAAATTATGGCTGCGATTTGCTGCATATGGGAATACCTGGATGGCTGATTAACGCGCCCCCACCCCCAAAGCATCCTACTCCACAAACAGAACATTACATAATTGGCAGGTTGCCTTATTTTCAGAAGCACTGAGCAGTAACCACTAGTCAATAGGAGCTGCAGGTGCTCAACAACTCTGAATGTCAGGCCCTATATGCATTATATTTCAGTCCATGTTCCCCTAAATGTCTAGTACTGGCTAGTGGCAAGATGTTTACTTGACAGATCAGCAGTTTGAGTAGTTATGTCAAATCCTATGTTCCAAATAAAAGGTAAAGTACAGTTTAGCTGAATCATTAAGAATGTTTGTAGGAATAACAGAAAGGGTTAAATTTGCTAATACGAAGCTGTTCATTTAGTGTTTTCAGAGACCTCCTCTAAGAGACAGATGATAGACCTAAATATTAGTGATATTTCAGAGTGAGAGGTAAATCAGTGTTCCTGTTTACAGGGTTTTCTATATTCTTTGTTTTATGTTAATTAAAAGTGCAATACAAACATAAGCTTACATAAGTACTCTGTTGTAGAACTAGAAAAGAAGTTTGAGAACAAAAAAAGTCTTCCTCCTTCCTTAATATTAACTTATCTGCTTAACAATTACTAGCACTAAGCAGTCTATGAAAATAATCTAAGAGCAGAGTAAGTAATGGATAATAGCACTCTTCAAATATAAAGACAGAAAAGTAAAGACTGAAATAATAAGTTAGTTGGCAATGTTACATTCATTAAAGTAATCTACAGAATCATAGAAATGTGGGACTGGAAGGGACCTCAATAGCTCATTTTGTCCGGTCCTCTGCATTGAGGAAGGACTAAGTACTATCTAGACATGGGGTGCTCAAACTTCACTGCACCACAACCCTTTTCTGACAACAAAAATTACTACATGACCCCAGGAGCAGGGACCGAAGCCTAAGCCTGCCCAAGCCCCATGAGGGGGCCAAAGCCAAAGCTCCACCACCCTGGGTGGAAGGGGGCAAAGCCGAAGCTCAAGGGCTGTAACCTGAGCCCTGCCACCCAGGGCTGAAGTGGGGTTCGGACTTTGGCCCTGGGCCCCAGCAAATCTAGGCCAGTCCTGGCGATCCCATAAAAATGGGGTTGCAACCCACAGTTTGAGAACTGCTCATCTAGACCATCCCTGACAGATGTTTGTCTAACCTATTCTTAACTTCCAAACTAGGTAATTTGTTCCAATGCTTAGCTACCCTTACAATTAGGAAGCTTTTCCTAAGGTCTGACCTAAAATCTCCCTGGCTGCAATTTCTTGTCCTGTCTTCAATAGAGAGAACAATTTATCACCCTCCTTTTTATAACAACCATTTATGTACTTGAAGAGAGAGTTATATCCCCCCCTCAGTCTTCTCTAGACTAAACAAACCCAATTTTTCAGTCTTTTCTTGCAGGTCATGTTTTCTAGACCTTTAATCATTTTTGCTGCTCTCCACTGAATTTTCCCCAATTTGTCCACATCTTTGCCAAACTGTGGTGCCCAGAACTGGACACAATATTCTAGTTGATGCCTCATCACTGAGGAGTACAGTGGAAGAATTACTTCTTATGTCTTGTTTACAACACTCCTGCTAATACATGGAGGGTTGCGAGCTGTCAACTTCCACCCCAACCCTGCTTGCCTCCAGCATTTATAATGGTGTTAAATATATTCAAAAAAGTGTTTAATTTATTGTGGGGGTCGCACTCAGAGGCTTGCGACGTGAAAGGGGTCGCCAGTAAAAAAGTTTGAGACCTACTGTGTTAATACATCCCAGAATGATATGTTCCCCCCCATCCACCCACACTTTTGGGGGTGGGGGAAGGGGGACAACAGTATTACATGGTTTGACTCATTTAGTCTGTGATCCACTATAACTCCCAGATCCTTTTTATGCAGTACTCCTTCCTAGGAAGAAATTTCCAATTTTGTATTTGTGAAATCAATAAGCCCTTCCTAAGTATAGTATTTTGCATTTGTCCTTATTGAACTTCAGCTAGTTATTTCAGACCATTTCTCCAATTTATCAAGATCACTTTTAATTCTAATCCAGTCCTCCAAAGCGCTTGTGACTCCTCCCCCCCCAGCTTGATAACATTCACAAACTTTATACCTGTACTCTCTAAGCCATTTTCCAAATCATTTATTAAGATATCAAATAGAACAGGACCCAGTACAGATTCCTCTGGGACCCCAATCAAAATGCCCTTCCAGCTTGACTCTGAACCACTGGAAACTACTCTGAGTAGTTTTCCAACCAGTTGTGCACCCACCTTATAGTAACAGAGGAAAGAGTACCAGGTAACTAATGAAGTGAGAATCTGCAATGCTTCCCCTAACAACTGGCACTTCAACCTCAGAACTCACTATTTAGGGAGTAAGCTAATGAATAGTTTTACAGCATCGGGGAGCCATCTCCAAGTCTGAAAGGTCATAAATAAAGACACTCCCAACAACAGTGAAGCTTCCCGAGAAAACTCCTGACCAGATCCAAGAAGGAAGCAACCAGAGACACTTTGCCTGATGAAACAGGAAGACTAACTTATCACCAAGAACAGAGGTAGAAGAAGACCCTCACAGTTCAGCTGGAGTACCTGTCACTATCCCCCAATGAATCCTGTTTAGTTACAAAGAGCTGCAAAATCAGACTAGAAATAGGCTTTCACCTGACACACACACACACACACACAACCATAAAGGTCTGAAAAAACCCACAAAAGCCCTAGATGCATGCCTTGCTGAAGTTTAATTCAGCTGAGTCCCATGATATTAGCACTGAAGCTCCTGTTTTGTGATTCTGCTTGTAAGAGTAACCTGCCTGCAAACTGAACTGTGTATTAAACGCACTTCACAGAAATTGCAAGTGATGAACTTTAATTAAGGCAACCATTTGCTGATGTATATAATTGTTTCCTTTAGTAACCAGATTCAAACTTACTAACAGCTGATCATTTATGCTGTGCTCAAAATTGTCTGAAGGTTTTTATTGCTTCTTATGAAACCTATGAAAAGTTGTGTTGTCTTTTATGGATTAGCTAGCTGTAATAAAATAGATATGTTTACTTAAAGTCAAAACTTTTAATTTAAAAAGAGCATGAGTGAAAAGATCTTAGCCCCTATATGTTAGTATGATGGCCACTGAAAATTTACTAGTTTATCCATTTTTGTGGTATTGCCCTTACTGCACAAGTGATTTCCAGTCCACTATTATACATTATTTTAGTTGTAAGGTATGTGATTGTAAGGCTGTAAGAAACATGAACGTATTCAAAAATCCTAGTAAGATCTTTAACCTTGTATTACAATTTATAAGACGCTAGACTGAGCAGTGAATTATCTGGCAAGTCTCTAGGGAAGCAAATGAGTTCAAACGCACAAGAGCAGAAGCAAAACTATGTAGTCCTTTCTAAAAAGCAGGGTAGAAAGGATAACAGCATTGTCCTATTCAAATAGCTCTCAACAAAGGAAATGGATATAAACTCATTTTTCTTAAAAGAAAGCTTAGATTCTAAAGACAACATTAGAATGTTTTTCTGCATTCATGATTATTTTTAAGCATCGCACAAGGGAGCCTTGAAGGTATCTTATCTTCTTGTTTATTTTGATGCATAGCAGGAGGTGGGGAAATGTACCAATAATGGGATTTTTGCTTTTCATAACCTTGTCTGTGGCCAAGGAGTGGGGAAGAAAACATCAGCCACCTGGGGCAGGGGAGGAAACTTGTAATTTCTCTTAGGAAAGTTTAGCATAGGTGAATGCTCTTTCCCCCAATAACATTATTTGTTAAATAAAAATTGGTTTTCCTTTAAATCTTCTCAGAGAATTGATTCTGTCTCCATTTTGTATGTAGCTGGAGAGAAGAATGCCAAGTATTAAGGGATGCAATTCACACAGCTCAACTTGCAATTCATTTTAATCAGAACACTTCTGCTATCTCCAAAATAAAAATCAACCCCTATCAGTAGGCCATCTCTTCCCATTTCCTAGGTAGGCAAGGTTACTTTCATTAATAGGGTTTGCTCCCAGTCTTCTATTTCAATATATCCTTTTGTATATATACTTTAAGACCAATCCTCATACTGTTTGGTTGTTGTTGTTGTTTTTTTTTTTTGGGGGGGGGGGGAGAGGGAGAATCAATCACTGATGTGCCAGGTTTTTATAAAGGAAAGGATGAATCCCTACTCTCAAATTTAGTTATGGTGTATAATTCTTTAGGTTCAGTTACAGATAACACTAGTTTTGATATGAAAAAAATCACTGCCTCTACTATGAGTGATGGAAATCCCATAACTATAGTCAAGATAGATCTAAACCCACTGACTCTTTGAAAATGCCAAAAAGCAAAAATAAAACTTAAGTGACCAGACAGATTTAAAGCCACAATTATCAACCCCCATAGCTAGGGCCCTGAGTTACACTGTCACATTATTCCCTCTCCAATGCAAACACTCCAGGACAAAAAAGTAAGTAAGTACAGGTCTGTCTCATCTTACGCAGGGGTTCCGTTCCGCGGTTAGCGCGTAAAGTGAAAACCGTGTATAGCCAAAACCCCATTGAGTTCAATGGCGGGCGAAATCGTCTGCACTACAGGTATAATATTAAAACTTTTGTTTTTCTCTTTTGTTGTTTTTTTTTTGTTTTTGCCGACCGCGTAAAGTTGAAATCGCGCATGTTAAATGCGCGTAAGATGCGACAGACCTGCATTATTGATTCCTTAGAACTGCTCCACAATAAAACAGATATGAAACAACCCTTCACATCTCAAGACTCAAAATGAAAAGTTTAATCACAAAAGTATATGGGATACAGTAAAAGCTGTAGAGTAAAGCAGGAAACATTGGAAAAAGATCAAAATGAAACAAACATGACATGATAAGATAATAAAGTTTGCGATAAAAAGTTATAAAAGCCAGGAGAGAAAAGTGGAAAGTAAAATAATATAAATTTCCTGGGAATACTTGGAGGAGAAGAAAGCACAGTTTCAGAGGGAAAAGGAAAATTCTTATCTCATGAACAGACACTGATGAAGGAAAAATAGACTGCATACATTGCATTTTGCAATAAAGTTCCCATAATGCAGCTCCCCTTCGGAATGGGGGAAATTGCAAGTATGACATCTGTGGTATTCTTAAAGACAGGAGGAAAAAAAGACACTCTTAAAAGGCAACCCAGTGGAGGGAGGGAGAAAGGTGTTTGAGATCTTTTATATAAGAGGGGTGGGGAAAAGAGAGATTACTTTTTCTATTACTCAGTTCCCCAACACAAAGCTGAAAGGAGGAAACTACTCCAAAAAATCAGTTATTAATGGAGGGACCCAATGAAGCAGTTGGATTTATAAGTGTCAGATCCATGTAGTCTGGAACAAAAACTCTGCATTCAAGTTTCTGAATACAGCAGAGAGAGGAAATAAATGGTATCAGAAGAGGAATCTTAAGGCAGAAAGACTATTTCAACCTAGAAGGTCTCTCTTATTAGAAGATGGTTGTTAATGGCTATTCAAAACACAGCCATTTATAGGAGTGCTCTCTTATCTAGTTTTCTCTTTCTAGAGATAAGGAAGATGCCATTTTTGTGATAAATGTTAACAGTAAAAGTGTGATGTTTATGGATCCTATATCTAAGTGTCCGCAGAGTACTGCCTCCCCCTATAATCACCTCTAGGTGCTCTCTATGAAAATTAAAAGCAGCTAGGTGATTCTAGAATAGTCTGATACTTGGTATGAGAGTTCAACATGTATGATTAATTTGTTCACTATGGAAGCAATTTTGCTGCAAAAGTGCTACTATTATCCTACTTAAAGTTATATATGAAGAGAAAACCATGACTATAAAGAGAAGTCCTGATTTCCAGTCACCTCCTGATTGCTATATTGAGCGGGCTTCCATCATGAACACCGAGTGTCAGCTGCTGCATCTTGGTTCTTCAATCTGTTAAAGCCCCTTGTAAACTCCCTACTTAACAATATTTTAAATTAGCCACTTGCATACAACATACCAAAGATGTTATGTACTGTTATCTATGACACACGTTCCAAACCAGCAGACTATATAGTTTCATCTGTGAGTAAGGAATTAGTGGAGTGAATCTCCATACATCAGGCTGGGCACTCAAATACCACTATGATGGGTGCAGAGTATAAAAATCTAAATAGAACAGAAAGTTTGAGAATACAGCCAAAAATATCTTTCAAGTTCCAGAAATAAAGGACTGAAACGAAAGTGCAAATACTAAGAAATTTTTAAAAATATTATGGTCAACCAATGCTTACAATGATTAGAATTTCAGCAAATTTTGCACAAGATTTCACACATTCAGGTAGTGACCTGGCTGGAAAAGACCTCTAACTCAAAGCATCATGAAGTTTTAATTAATAACTATGTATTCACGTTGAACATTAGCTATTTGGAGATTTCATAACAACAATTCCTACCTGCTACCATCGCATCTCCACCTGCGGGGGTTCCATTTTCTTGCTGAGCTACAAGTGATTTCAGAATAACTTGTGTTGCTCCCAGTCTTGGCAGGGTGACATATGTAAGAAATGGCAAATTGTTTTTCTTAGCAAATGCCTGGCTTGTTTCCCTCCTTTTTCTAAGAAAGCCGCCCTCTGGAAACAGTACAATCCATTTCCGGTCACGGCTCCTGTAATGTTTGTCTAGATGCTCCTTTAGGAGCACAAGCTGCTGGTCACGGTGAGCTTTTCCCTGGGAGGGTGAGAATAGAGAAAGATTAGTGATATTTTAAGTAGTCTTAAAATCTAAGCAGATTTTTAAAAAAATTCTAAAAACTTATCAATTAAAATGTTTAAACTCTGTCTTTTCTGAGAGCACTACATAATAAACTTTCAATGCCAACATAAATACTATTTTCCCCAAAGGCAGCCACTGATGGTCAACTGAATGCCACCCTCATAAGGAATGAAGAGAGGTTTACAAGAGTGAGAGTAAAACTACCATTCTGATCAGTTCTCTTTTTTTTTTTTAAAGTGTAATCTTTAAAGTGCAGTTATACTGTCAAAAAGGGATTCCATATAACATAATAAATATGGAACCCCAGAACATTATCTGTTAATGGTCCTCTGATCAAATTTGCCCAAGTTTACAAGTTTTTATTGCCACTGCAAACTCAACCTGGAATCCAAGAGTCAAGAAGGTTCACACACCACCACTCATAATAAAGTGGATGCAAGACAAAACTCTGTCCTCACTGCATTCACCCTTGCGCAATACCATTATTTTCAATACAAAGCGGTGGGACAAGTTCTTCAGTACTGCTCTCTTTTCTTCAGTAGGGTTACAAAGGTTTATCTGAGACTAGAATTTAATTCTGTTGATAGCATACAAGCCAATCACAGAACTCTTCCCATTCTCCCATAGATGTGCTCCCTGAACGTATTGCTTATTTGTTTGCTAAAGCTAGCAGTTATGACAATCAATACACCAGGGAAAGATCTTCTCTGTAAGAAGATAATCTTTTCACCCCTCAGCTCACAGAGAGAACTGCACTGTAAAATGAGGGCATTTCTCCCCTTGGTCATGGTTTTAAAGAGTAGGTTTACATTATGTATAAATGTACCAGCATTCAGCATTTATAAAGTAGGTTTTTGATAAAGAAATAAGATAAAAACTAAAGGTATTCATTTTAAATAAAGTAAAAGTTCACCAAGAAAAAAAAAAAGTTCCTTTCTTAAAAAGAAAAATCATAAGTAATTTGAAATTAATTTATATAATATAAAATACGGCGATTATATGAGAAATTTCAATTAGGAGGAATTCCCTGAAAACATTCAGGCCAGCAAGCATAAACATTCATATTATTGTTTCTGAACACAACTGCTACTAGACGAGAGAGAGGAGCCACGAGCTACATTTTGGCATTCTATAGAGGTAGGCAGCTACTGGCACAGATTCATTTTTTGGTGTGTGATTCTGAAATTATGTTTTGTTATCTGTTTTATTTACAAGACAAGAGTCTGATTTGTATAGAGCTCTAAATAAATTCCTTGCCAACCTTTGCAGCTACCTAAACGAGTCATTCCTTTTGTCCCAAAAAAAGACAACACCATTAACACAAAGCATTACTCAGGACAACAAGATATTAGAAGAGTGAAAAGTTGGCACCAAGGTAGCTAGTCTGGGGACTCTCGTAGTTATTAAACCTGAAGTGGCAAGTAAAAAATGACTGTGCTTCTGCCCTTTACTACTACTTTTTGATATATTAATACTGTCTCAAAGTGCCCTTTAAAAAAAAATTAGATTAGATTTTTTTTAAGATATAAAATATCAAGTCCTGACTTCCTCTTCTTGAGTAGAAGAGTGGGGAAGTAAAGTAACAATAGAAATCTGGGGCCAAATCTTACAAACCCTCACTCGTTAAGGGCCCCCTTGAATCATATGATTCCTTCATGTGAATGAGGACTTGTAGGTTTGGGCTCTTCAGCTGCAATTCTCTCAATCCTGAACTGATTTAAGAGGTCACGATGAGCAGGTTCTCTGGGCCAGATTTTCAGCTGGTGTAAAATGGCATAGCTTAATTGAAGTCAATGGACCTAATCATTTTACACTGCTGAGAATTTGGCCCTATATCTCAGCTATACCAGAACCCAAGGATACAATCATATCCTGGCTTGTACATCGTTGCTTAAATACACTAAATACACACACAATACATTTACACAATGCATATTTAAATACCAATGATAAAATAATTATGTATTATATGCTCAATATAAAAATTAGTTAGTAATTTTAAAATTACAGGGGTAACAAATCATGAAGAAAATGTAGTTTCTACAAAGTTAATGCTGAAGACTGGTCTTCTGCTAAAAACTCAATTTCCTCCCTGCCTCTCCAAATTCAAAAGCAATCCATCCTTATCTTCATAGATGAACATATGCCAAGGTAGAATTATTTTGAGAAGCCTGAGGCAAATCTGGTAAGACATTTGAGAGATATGGAAGTCCAAGAACTGAACTATTCTCACTAGGGATATTTTCCTAATGCTACATTGACTTGTGACAACTCAAAGATGGCTTTACCTAAAGAAACTCCACTGTACTGATGCCTTTCACTGTTTTTTTTTTTTTTTTTGGGGGGGGGGGGAATTTTGTATGATTGAAGTCTGACCATGTATATCATTAATATTGCCAATGTTAGACAACTGCAACAAATTTTGTACAAATTATATCATGTAAGGTTAGGGTTACCAGATGTCCCGATTTTATAGGGACAGTCCAGATTTTTGGGTCTTTTTCTTATATAGGCTCCTATTACTCCTCAACCCCTGTCCTGATTTTTTACATTTGCTGTCTGGTCACCCTATGTAAGGTGTTAATAGAAAAGTTATTTGCTAAATAAAATTATCCTGTTTATATGCATATATCATTTTTGTATCTGAAGTTATGAATATTGGCTATATTATATATCTGTATCCCAAATGTGTTTGTTCCTGGGGTAACACCCACCAGGTACACTGAAGCCAGACTGCTGTGTGTTCATGGCCCATTAAAGGCAATTAACTCTCACAATGGGGCCATAAAAGAAACACATTCCACCCAGAGGGGTCTTCCTGCAGACGGCTTAGCATCCGAAGAAGTGAGGTTTTTACTCACGAAAGCTTATGCCCAAATAAATCTGTTAGTCTTTAAGGTGCCACCAGACTCCTTGTTGTTTTAGCCTCCAAGTGGCCAAGGCTGGTCCCTGTGAGTCAGCAAGCCATGTAATGGCATGTGACCCTGGACTTCATCTTGTGCCTGTACTTTTCCTGGGCTGTGCATTTTGTTTGGGACAGTAAAATTCCATCCACATGGCAGAGAGTACAAAAAAAACCCTTGAATCATCTCCATGCTGCCTCTTTCCTGCTCTGATTCTCTGGCCTGTGGATTTACAACTGAAAGGAACATATTGATTATGGACTGAGGACCTTCCAATCTTTTGGAAGTTACCAGAGACTTTACAAGCCAGCAATTTGTTCCATCACTGCTACAAACCTGAGATAAGAAATTTGCAATAATTGTATGTACATGATTAACTATTTTAATTATCTTCCTCTTTTCCCTTATAAATAAACCTTTATCTTTTACTTACCAAAGGATTGGCAACAGCGTATTTATTGGGTAAGATCTGAGTTATATATTGACCTGGCTATGTGGCTGATCTCTTGAGATCAGAAGAAACTTTTGTTTGATAAAATTGGTTTTCAAAGTCTAGTGTTTGGGTGGTGAAATAATGCATAGGCGCCAACTTCCCCTCTGCCCAGTGGATGTTCGACCCCCACCCCCACCCCTGGCCCTGCCTCTTCCCGCACCTGCACCGCCCTCGCCTTGTCCCTATTCCACCCCCTTCCCCAAAGTCCCCGCCCCTGCCCCACCTCCTCCTCCTCTGAGTGCACCACGTCCCCGCTCCTCCCCCTCCCTCCCAGAAAGTCCTAAGGGCCACCAAACAGCTGTTAGGTGGCGGGGGGGCAGGAAGCACTGGGAGGGAGGGAGAGGGAGAAGCGGGGACGCAGCAGGCTTGGGGGGCGGGGGGGGAGAGAGAAGGAGGCGAGGAGGGGGAAGCTTGGCTGCCGGTGGGTGCAGAGCACCCGCTAATTTTTCCCCATGGGAATGTAAAGGGTGGGTCACATGGTTGGTTACCTGAGGCCAGGGCAGTAGAGTTTGAACTGATGACCAGAGTGGCTAGAACAGGCATTGTGGGATACTGCCGAATAATTCTGGAGGCCATTCACAGCGCATTAGGCGGCCACACTGGTGCCGCAGCGCTGCAGCAGCAGTGCAATACTCGCTATTCCTCTCGGGGACGTGGAGTACATGCAGCGCTGCAAATGTCTTGCCAGTGTGGACGGGGAGTGAGTTACAGCGCTGTAACTCGCAAGTGTAGCCAAGGCCTAAGCTTAGGCAGTTGCTTTAGGATCTGCATTCTTCCAACTGGTGACTAGTAGTTCTATAGCACAAGCAATAGTCTTGATCTTTTGTGCAGGGAGAGCAGGGGAGTAACAAAAACCCATTGTGTCGTAGTTCCTTGAGGGCACCATGTATCTTGCGATCCCGGGAGGGGGAAGTTAGAAAATGAAGTTTACACTAGTAGCAAGACAGTCATTAGGTGAAAAAAAGAGCACTAGCCACCCCCTTTGGCAAAAAAGCAAATATTCTCTAGTTACTTCAAGTAAACCTGTTCATGAGAGGGAGGGAGGGAGGGAGGGAGTTCATTTTTATTATTATGATGCCATGATCAAGGCTCCAAGAAGATTATAGGGGGTTTTGTAGCTACTTTTGCAATGAAGAATATTGCATGCCAGTGATGTATATGCCCATCAGAAAAACAATTACAAAAGAAAAACATGCAATTCTCTTTCACTGTTAGTACTCAGATTCCAGATAGCATAAATCTCGGATTAATGAAAATTTGAGGTCTGCAGTACCATAACCTTTTATAGAGGGCAAACATTGTTTTTGCAGCTTAATAATCTTTTAATTTAAGTTCAAATACACATCGGTTACATTAGGTAGATGGAAGGGCAACAAAAACACATCCAAAATATCCTAAAATGTATATCCTATTAACAAATCTGCAGTTGCCCTCTAGCATACATAACTCAGTATTTATCTTGTATGTGTGCTAAATGTAAGTAAATACAAGAAATAGACAAAGCGATCAATATTTTAAAACATGTCAGGTTCCGTTCTTCTCTCAGATGCACAATGAGCACCATCATATAACTAAAGGTCATCCACAAAGCACTATAGGCCCACCACGTGAGGTTGTTATTTTATAATGTAATAGTGCCTGTAATTTGCTAGGCACCCCTCTAATCTCCTAACTGAAAATCTGGCCTGAAATTTATATTTTTTCAAACAGATCTTCAGTCACTCCATTTTAAATACAGATTAGCCTCTTTCATTAAAAAGTTACAAGATCCCAGTTAACCTACACCTGCCCGCCCCCTCCCTAACCCAGACAAATAAAAATTAAGGGGGGAGGGGGGAAGGGAGAAATGTATATTCTGAATGTCATACTTTGCATAACCGGTATCAGATCAATGAAACCTTTTTTACATTTTCTTATTCTTGGAGGATGGTTTGCTCTGCATTTAACAAAGGAAGAAGTAATACAGAAAATCTCAGTAATCATTTATCTGTCAATTTTGGGGATAATATAGCCAACAAACAAGAATCACTGATGTTTACACATTATCAGTATTCCAGACCTGATTCCGCACTATATTATTCTACATTTACGGCAATGTACCTCTGTTAGATTGTAAACTCTGAAGCAAAGACTGTCATTTATTGTATGATTGTACTGTGGCCTAGCACAATGGGACCCCTACCTGGTTGAGGCCTCTATCATCATATAAATGTTAAATAATACAATTACTAAAAACAAATTAAAATAATTTATATTAGATCTATCTTTAGCAAGTACATTTCAGTACAAGGATTTCACCTTGTAATCCTCACTACAGAATTTACACAGATAAATTCTGGCAGACCACATTGAAATTTAGAAAACTTAATGGAAAACAGAGCATTGACTACAAGGATAAATTAAGGCTCTATCACACATCTATTGTTTACCTGTCTTATAAAGAAGTCTCCGTGGATTAGCGATACAATCCCAAAGTTTGTATACTTAAAAATATGATCCATCAGCCACATCATCTGACGGACAACCTGAAAAAGTTGAGAAAAGAACTTGTCAGTATATACTACATGCAAAGAAGAAGACATTAGAGAGATCATCTTTTCAAAAACCAACAAACCCACCCACAAGCTAATGCATAAATAACGGCATTAGCTCTTCAAAAGTGAAAAGTGGCTCAGGTGCCATTTTGTTTTCTAGGAAGGGGCCTAATATGACCGCTCTCCTTAAATCAGCGTACAATTTTACTTTGCTACTCACATGGTGTAACTTCACACAGGCACACTGTATGCCCCTTTGACACTATACACTGGGGAAGCACCCTGTAATCCCCATATTCATCGCTTATATATAACTGATATTTCACATGAAGCATGCCATATGAGGTATCAAGGAAAAGGTTATGATCTGCTGAAAGCCATTGTTCTATCTAAATATGTGCATCATTCATGCATATAAAATTATAAGAATTGTGTTGTATGGTTTTCACTAAAATATGCTGTGGGTTTGGGAAGTGCCAGCTCTCCAGAGACAACGACAAGGGAGGTAACTAACACCCAGATGGGTGCTGAATGGACATCACTAGCCACTGTCAAGCAGAGGAGTTACAATACAATGACTCACTCACAGGAGACATAGAGGGAGTATTGCTTCACCTTGTGACTCAGCAATGCCCACCAGACATGCCTGGACTTGTGTTCTCCAAGCACATGGACTAAGGGTATAAAACAGTACACAGTGGCCACATGCTTGGCCTTTCTCCTTCCCCCACCTATGCTGCAAGCAACAAGAGCACTGAGAAGACTGAAGACTCCAACAGAGGAGACTGACCCAGGTTTCAAGGGTGAAACCTGTGTACTATGAACTGCAATATCGAGTGGGGTGAGAAAAACTGCTTAATCTAGATGTTGCCCAGTCTAATAGGGTTGAGAGTCTAGCCTGCATGCATATATTTTATATTGGTAATCACTCTGACTTTTTGACTCTCTTTTGTAATTAATAAACTTGTTTTACTGTTATCTTTACCAGTGAGTTTGCCTGAAGAGCTTGGTAAATCTGCTCAAGTTTGCAAAGGCTGGTAAATATCCACTTTCCATTGATTAAGTGATGAACCAATTAATAAACTTGCATTTCTTAGTAAAGGGTCTTGAGCAGTGGAAGATGGTATATTCCTGAAGTACAAGGCTAAGAGCTGGGGGAGGGGGGATTTGCCTTACTCTGTGTGATTCATGAGTGGCTCTGGGAGCATGCATGCAATCTAGCTTGGTGTGGGGCTCCACATGCGGGTGTGCTGAGTGATAACAGCACCTGTTTGTCACTAGCAAAGCACTGTGAGACACAACCCAAAATAGTGAGTTAAGGGGACATAGCGGTCCCACAGTCCCAGGCTGCACCCCGGGGATCCCATCAGAGCCTCCTTCTGACATGCCACCCCCATTTTAATCAGACAGCTTCATCCACAAACTGTATTCAGTTTAAATTTTAGAGAAATTATCTATTTGATTTTAAATCTTCAGCAACTTTGTGTCTCCCATTAAAAAAAAACAAAACAAAAAAAAAAAAAAAAAACCCACCACTTGCATTTTATTTTTGATGTTAAACTTTTAAAAACAGTTATTTGACATAAAATAGTCTATCTCCAGGTGAAGAACAATTACCTACCTGTAAATGTGGTTCTTCAAGATGTTGTTATCCATATGGATCCCACTTTAGATGTGGATACATCCATGTCCATGAGATCAAAGCTTTTGAACAGCTGTGTCAGTTGAGCCACACCTGTACCACCGTATGCCCTGTGCCCTCCCCCCAAGGACATAACAGGCAGAGCAGCCATAACCATCCCTTAGTTCCCTCACTAATTCAGAATCCCAGAGGAGGACGACTCTGAAAAAGCAGGGTAAAGTGAGGGTCATGGGATCCATATGGATGACAACATCCCCCCTCTCCCTCCCAAAAAAAAATACATTTACTATAAAAATTAAATACCTGTTCTTTCTTCAAATGTGTGCGCATGGTAACTAGGTAACTAATAAGCAGTGTCCAGTCTGGAAGGGGAGACTGAAAAGTCCTGATTGACATTGACTAGATAGCAACTGTAACACAGCCCTATGAAATCTGACATCTGATCTTGCAGCCAGGCCAAGAGCATAGTGTTGAACAATGTAACTCCACAGAGCTGCCCTGCAAATTTCAGATACAGCGATGTTCCTGAAGTGTGTAGAAAAGGCAGCCTGTGCTCTAGTGGAGTGAGCTTTAATATTTGGAGAAAGAGATGTAGCTGATGTATTCCAATCTGCTGTCATCTACTATGAAATAAATTTTATTCTTCTGTGGGAAGAAATGGCTTGACCCTTTGAAGCACCAGAGGTGGCAACCAAAAGATGGAGAGTGTCTGAAAGGCTTTAGTCAGTGATTTCCCTCCACCCCCCTGAATTTCCCCAACATCCCCCCCAGTTTTGTGAACTAGTTACATGCCAATTTAGTGACTGTCTGGAAATTTGACTTGAAATTGAAACATTAATACACACTTTAAAAGCATATACAGTATGATAAAATAAGTGTATCTGAAAAAGTATAATAGATTTGAAAAGTATGAACATAGACTAGCTTCCTTACACAGCTGTAGTTTTTTATGACAATGTCAGTGCATTCATTTCGGTGATGTTTGCCAACCTAATCATTTCAAATGATGATTTGTAAGCAAAGTCTAAATGAGCTCTTCCTGACAGCTGGTGATGAGCTGGGGCTGGAGGGAAAGGGTTCAGGACCAGATTGTATTTACATTCACACCTAATCTACCTAGGTATCCAGCAAACAGAGCTGTGTTGCCCAAGTGATAGATTATGGCTGGGCTGGGGGGGGGGGGGGGGGAGGGAGAGAGAGAGGGTGGTTAGGAGGGAATGAAATGTTGTTGTTCTTATTGTATGAGTAAAGGGCAGTAGAACTGTACTTAGCCTGTGCTGATCGAGGGCATCAAGAGAGAGGGTGGGGACCTGTCCCTCTCTACTGTTTAAAGACAGAGCTGATTAGGCGCCATAGATAGTCTTTTGTTCTGTTAAGTGACCACTGAAGCTGAAATCACCGATAAATCAGGTCTAAGTGCTTAGTCCTGCTGTGTGGACAGTGTTTCTGTGGACGAGACAGCCCAGACTGCACTAGCAGCGAGGTTCCCCCACTGAGAGCTCAGCTGAAATCACTGAGAGCTGGGTGGAACCTCAAGAGATCAACTTGCAGAGGTCACAGTGGCAGCAGCAGGTGACAGCGCAGGGCCATTGGCAACAGAGTGGTGGAGTGAACGGTGGCACAACAAACAGCAAAAAGAACAGGAGTACTTGTGGCACCTCAGAGACTAACGAATTTATTAGAGCATAAGCTTTCGTGGACTACAGCCCACTTCTTCGGATGCATACAGAGTGGAATAAATATTGAGGAGATATACACACACACACACACACACACACAGAGCATAAACAGGTGGGAGTTGTCTTACAAACATTGAATCTATCTCCCCTTGTAAGTATTCTCATACTTCTTATCAAACTGTCTGTACTGGGCTAGCTTGATTATCACTTCAAAAGGGTTTTTTTCTTACTTAATTGGCCTATCAGAGTTGGTAAGACAACTCCCACCTGTTTATGCTCTGTGTGTGTGTGTGTGTGTGTGTGTGTATATATATATCCTCAATATTTATTCCACTCTGTATGCATCCGAAGAAGTGGGCTGTAGTCCACGAAAGCTTATGCTCTAATAAATTCGTAAGTCTCTGAGGTGCCACAAGTACTCCTGTTCTTTTTGCGGATACAGACTAACACGGCTGCTATTCTGAAACCTGAAAACAAACAGCAGTGGCCAGAGCGAACAGTGAGCAGCTGGAGGAATGAGCAAGATGCCTTTTTGCCCCCCACCTGGGAGGTGTACTCACGTGAAAGCACCTCTGAACTCTGAGTCTCCACTGTCCAAGCACAACACCGGTGAGTGGGGTGCAGTTGAGGGAAAAGCGAGGGGCACGTTGAATAAACATCTGTTTGTTGGACTATATTTTAGTGACTTTGCTCCAGAATGCTAGATTTGTGACTGGGAATGAAACTTATATAAATGTTTTCTAGTAGGCCAAGATTTTTAAAATGCATTATTTGCCACGGTTGTTATCTCACATCGTTGCCATCTTGAGAGGTCATTACGTTGGGGAGTTTCTGTACTAAACATTTTAATTATTATAATTAATTTTCCGATGTGCATTACTTTGCATTTATCAACATTGAATTTCATCTGCCATTTTGTTGCCCAGCCACCCAGTTTTCTGAGATCCCTTTGTAACTGTTTGCAGTCTGCCTGGGACTTGACTAGCTTGAATAGTTTTGTATCATCTGCAAATTTTGCCACCTCACTGTTTACCCATTTTTCCAGATCATTTATGAATATGTTGAACAGTAATGGTCCCAGTACCGACCCCTCAGGGATACCACTATTTATCTCTCTCCATTCTGAAAACTGACCATTTATTCCTACTCTTTGTTTCCCATCTTTTAACCAGTTACTGATCCATGAGAAGACTTCCCTCTTATCCCATGATGGCTTACTTTTCAAAAGTCAATTTAAATTAAATATATATATTTTTTTATTTATATGTTTTTAGAAATCTAGACCTGTTATGTGTTTTGGTGTAACTTGCATTATCCTTATGTTAAATTTGCATTATCCTAATCAAACATTTACTTTATTCATCTCTCTTTTCATTTTCACTTTGACCTGCAACATATAAAAGACGAAAAACAATACAACAATTTTTCCACTCAAAGGCCTAAAAACTAACCAAGGTGAAGAACACATCAAGAACCAAGAATATATCAACGTCATCTGAAGGTTCAAGTGGTATATCTACATCTGACCAGCCCGAAGCACAAATACAACTACCTGCTGAAAGAACAGTGTCTCCAAAACCTAAAGGCAGTTTCCGATGTTTGTCGGTCAAAGTGTTCCCATTTATTGAAGTTACAAAAGATGGCTACTGGTGCACCTCTTGCAAAAAAGCTTACGAAGAAGGAAAGCTTCCCAATGCTATAACTGGTAAAGGTGGAGGAGCTTGGTTTGTCAAACTGATCAGCAAAGCCAATGCTCACAAACTACGTGAAAAGGGTGCAAAACACCAGGCTTCTGGAGTGCATCAATATGCAGAAGGCCTTATAAGCCCACTTTCAAAGCTAATTTTAGAAGTACTTAATGAGGCTGTTAAGAATGCTGGAGACACAACACAGTTCATGTGAACAAACATGGCTGTGGCATCCCACTTTCTATTTAAGCAAGAGATACCACACACTACGAACTGGAAGCCAACGTTAAGTGCATTGTCACTTGTTTGGAACCAGTGTTCAACTTCAGGATGAACAAAACCAGCAAATGCTCACTATCTTTCTGCAAGAAACTCAACTGAGTGACTAGAAGCATGTGGTGCAACAGTGAGACTCAACAGTTGAAAAAGTGAAGAACTCTCTCGCCATATTCAAAAAATTTGCATACATGGCTGATGAATGCACCAATGCAAATGGGCATCAAGTCATTGTGTACGTTATCTTGATGTCAGGGGTAGGCCAGTAGATGTGTCTTCTATAACTTGAACAAATAGAAATGCATCGGCTGCATCTGTGACAACCCACATCTTAGAAGTTAAATGCTTGTCAAACACATGGCTGCTTGTGCATTTGATGGAGCTGCAAACTTCTCTGGAAGACACGGTGGATGAAAGAAGTAGGAATTCATCTCTTGCTACTCCCAGTCACAACAGCTACAATTGAGCGTTCTTTTTCCATCATTGAATAGAATTTTGTGTTCTTAAAGAAGTCGCCTTCTGCCTGATCATGTAAATGAACTAATGGGCATATCAATTGAAGGAATGGAAGTACCAGACACATGAGAAGCCACCAAAGATGAACGCATTGCATTCAAGAAGTTCATTAACTGAGTTGTGCAAAATTCTAACAAGAAACCAAAAAGGATGTAGACATAGTGCTTCATAGAAGGCTTGAGTAGCCAACTTTAATTTGTGTGATAATTTTAAAACATGAGTTAAATCTAATAAAATAGTCATGAAACATTTTTCAGTTTTTACTATGGTGCCATACAGCCCACCTTCACCCTCATAGTCTCACCCCTCATCGGCCCTGACACACACCCCTGTAAATTCGAACCCCTCTCACACACACCCCACACCCCCAATTTCAATCCCTGGGTAAACCACTGGCTTTAGTTATGACCGTACAGCAAAAACTGTGCATGGGGTAGCCTACCTGAACTAGCATGAATCCAGCTGGCATGGGCAACAGCAGCAACAAAGTCATTACAGTACAGGCTAGCAAGCCGAGAATGTACTCGGGATTCATGCTGGACTTATACTACCCATGCTGAAGCTTGCACCGTGATATCTTCACGGTTAGCATTACTTGTGCTAGCTGGAGTCAAGCTACTTTGGATAGGCTAGCCAACGCACTGCTTTTGCTGTGTAGACATAGCCTATGTCTAAGGCTAAGATTTAGTCATGGGCATTTTTAGTAAAAGTCATGGACAACAAAAAAATCACAGCCCCGTGACCTGTCCGTGATTTGTACTATATACTCGACTAAATTTTTGGTGTTCTGTGCCCCTGGAGCCCCACAGATGCTGCTCTGGAGAGGGGCCTCAGGTTGCCTGCTGGTGAAAGAGAGGCGAGCACGGCACGGACCGCCACTGACGGGGGACAGCCCCAACGGCCCAGGACAACGGCCACCATTGTTGCGGGGAGGGGCCGGTGTGGGCCCCAAGCTGCTCTGGCAGCCCTGGGGTCAGTCACATCTGCCGGCTCCAGTCTGTCATGGAGGTCCCGGAAAGTCACAGAATCCGTGACTTCTGTGACCTGCGTGACAGACTTGCAGCCTTACTTATGTCCTATTGAGATAACATAGCAAGACTCTTGAAACAAGGGTCCAAGGTGGGGAATTTCTTCTCTCTCAAAGAGAACTGGGATTTGGGGGGGGGGGGGTGTAGAAAGGAATAAACTAATAGATTGTGTCAGATTTTCGTTTGAATCAATATAGGGAGTAAACTTGGGTAAAGTTTTCACATCTCCTTATCTCTATGGAATGTATGTAAAAAAGAGGCTGGAGTTCACTGACCCTTCTCGATGATGTAATGGCAATGAAGACGGCCACTTTCAGAATGAAGTGGTATACAGAGCATTCAGAGAGGTCCAAAGGCGGCTCCAGGAGGCTTGTAAGGACAATATTAAGATTGCACATAAAAGAGGGGGTTCTCTAACTGATCGGTAACCATTTATTATTGCTGAGATTGCTGCAAGGTGGACTTAGGCAGAACTAAAAAGTCCAGAATGTTTTAAATCTAGAATGTGGTAGAGGATTTTTTGGCATAAGGGACCTTCAAAGTATCATGGTTGTGTTGGGCTGCCCAAATTGAAAATCATTTCCATTTAGAGGTACGATGGAGAGTTTTCGCCTTTTCAGGAAGTTCTCTTGTACTTTTAAGAAGCAGTCTATCAGTAGCACTCAACCAGCCAACATCCACCGTCAGCTACCATGATCTAGGGTCTGGCTGAAACATCTGACCCTCATTCTGTGATAGTATCCTTGTTAAATCTGGAAGTGGTATGGAAGGATCAGTAGACATCTTGAGGAGATGTGTTAGCCAGAATTGTGTCTGCTAATATGGAGCTGTCAGAATGAGTAATGGCTGCATCCTGTCCAATTTTTGCAATCCCTCTGGGTAAAAAAAGGAATTGGTAGAAATGCATACACAAGAAACTTGTCTTGAGCGTGAAAAAAAAAGGATGATGGAAGCAAGTATTACCATCCTGAATGGGAGACGGCATATACATTTGTTCAGTCTTCCTTATCCTGGAGGGGAAAAAAAAAAAAAGGGGGGGGGTCTTCATCTTATCCCAGATCTAGGAAGTATCAGTAGAAGCATCTTCCCTGTTACTCCAGGAGGTACCCACTCTATAGCTCCTATGCAAAGCACAGAAGCTACTTCTTCCTTAGCTGAAGGTCCCTGAAGAGGGACAGGGAATGGGAGTGGGAAAAAAAGGACTAAACTGCAAGACTTAGCCATGGCAAACAACATCTAGCACCCATCTGTCAGTTATAGAAGTCCAAGCCTAAATGGGGGTGGGCGGCAGGAGTCAAACTGGCATCCAAAGGTAGGGTATGGGCTGGCACTTGAGTGGTTAAACGTGGATCTTGACCCATCCATCAAGCCTGTTGTCTGGAAGCAGATGAAGGCTGATGTGCAACTGAGGAAGACAATGGCTGCCTCCAAGAGAACCATGGCTTCTTCTTGGGTACTTAGAAGACCATGGTTGAAGGCAAGTATCTTTTGCCTGGATTACCTGATATTTAGAGGGTTCGCCCATTTGGGGCTGTGGCCTGGATGCCAAATGAATAGAATGTGGCCGGGGAGTTCTTCATGGAGTATGATGCGTCATTCGTGTGTGCACTGAGTAAGTCTGCCCTAGAAGGGCAAACCCTCATTTCACTTCTTTCAGAATGCCAGAAATGTCCAGCTACGAAGCTCTGTACATTGCGACTGTGGTGGACATTGCTCATTGTGTGTCATGATCACAGGCTGTAAGAAGGAACCAAGGGACAGCTACGGCTGCCAGGGCCAGCTCCAGGGTTTTGGCCGCCCCAAGCAGCCAAAAACAAACAAACAAACAAACAGCCGTGATCATGATCTGCGGCGGCAATTCGGCGGGAAGTCCTTCACTCCCAGGCGGAGTGAGGGACCGTCCTCTGAATTGCCGCCGAATACCTGGACATGCCGCCCCTTTCCGGAGCGGCCGCCCCAAGCACCTGCTTGAGAAGCTGGTGCCTGGAGCCGGCCCTGATGGCTGCTCTGCCCTTTATGCCCTTAGGTGGGAGGGCACACGAGCACTCATGGCCCAGCAGACACTAATGTTCAAAAGATTCCAATATCACATGCATGAGACACATGCACACTCAGAATGGGATCCACACTGACATGTACACAAGGAATTTATTTTTTCTGATCCAGTTTCAGGAGGTGCACTGCTTTTTGCTTCTTACCCTACCCACTTAAAAGTGAGGGAATGAGGATGAAGTGTGAAGCAAAGTATTTCCCCAAGATAAACAACTACAAGCCCAGATGCTTCCTATTCCACAGTGCTTACTTCATCTCACTCAGCTCTCGAATCAGTCATGCAATCTGATTAGATGGACTTTGATCTTGTAGCAGCTGTTGTAACTGCACAGAGAAGCTGGGAAAAGCAAGTCTTGAAACTTGCAGTGCAAGGTAAAAAGCAGTCTCTCTTCCCAACTGCACTCTCTCAAACAGCGCTCTCTGGGATTCTTGTTTTACACAAGGATGTATAACCAAACATATGGATACTACTCTGGTAACACTACCACTGAGTCATTTTAACCTATCCTTCTTGGCTGAACAGATAATATACTTCTATCGGTGAAATCTCGACAAGCTTCACAGTTGACACCAATTCAAACTATATAAAATTCTCAAAACTATATAAAAAGGACAGTGAACTTGAACAGATCACCTCAGATCCAATTACCAACAAGTAGAAACCCTGCTCTGTAAAACTTGTCTTTAAAGAGAAAGCTTTGCAGACCCTATACTATATGAAATAAAGTTTAATTTCAACTAATTTCCCTTCACTGGAAACCCATGTTTCCCTAATTCATACAAGCGAATCTGGAACAATGTTTTCAGAAAGCGTTACTGTTCATTAGCTGTTAATTTCTATTTACATTGGAGAAGGCTAACATAGATGGGTTTTTGGAATATTTTGTTTATAAACAAGCATTCCAGTATGTCATAAATTCTAAAACACTGTCATTTTGCTGATATGTGCCCCTCAAGAAAGAAATCCGCTGGTGAATTTTCAGAGCACTGCAGCATTCTCCCCTTGCTATGTGCAGAACTTGATCTTCAGCGGTGAGTCAGACAGTTCAGAATTCTGAATTTATCTCCTCGAGGTCTTTTTTTTAAATGTTGTGAATGGCTACTGACCACCAAATCTATTTGATTTAACAAATGATTGGAACTCAGCAGACCTGGGTTCTATTCCTAGCTCAGCCACTAGTCTGCTGGGTGACCTTGGAAAAGTCACTTCATCTTTGTGCCTCAGTTTCCTCATCTGTGAAATGTGGACACTGATATTTACCTCCTTTGTGAAGTGCTTTGAGATCTACTGATGAAAAGCACTATAATAGTTAGATTGATAATAATAAACAACAATAATTCCTAAAAACCTTTCTGGGACACGACCAATTTGTTAACACACGAATAGCAATGGTATCAAAGTTCTCAAAGCCCAGAGAAAACAAAAAAGACTATTTCAATGGCATATTTAAAACCTACGCTCAATTTAATAGTAGTAGTTATGCAATGATTTCTTCTGGCCATATCAATTTGTTTTACCTTTCTAGTGGTTCCAGATTTCTGCTCAAAAGAAATGACCAATGTCACCCTATACTCTCACAGTGATTAGAGATCTTGTTTAAGCAATTCAAAAGCATTTGATTTAGCAATTCTATTATGGATAAGCTAGACTGATTTTCCAAATAATTATAATTACTTATATGAATCGTGCAATATTTCAACACATACTAAGATTTTACATTTTTTTTAAATGCAAACTAAAAAAGGCAAATCAATACTTAAGCTCTGGACCTATGCATATCCAAGAGTGAAGGATTGTAGCTTGCCGTAGTTTCCTCAAAACCCACAGACTTGAGAAAGCTTGGAAATTCAGACTTAAGGTTAAAAAAAAAAAACAATAAATATCAGAAAGAATGGAAACAAATAATGAAGAACTTCTAAAAATCTTTATTTCTGCCTCTGTTCTGTAGCATTCTGTGCACTCATCACACCTTGTAGGGAAGATAGAGATAGTCTGATGGAAGATTTTATAGGAACCTAAAGAAGTTTGAAACCTGTGGATATCTTTAACACATTAAATCTATTTTATTTATATAGGAGGTCTATGGAGTTAAAGAATTTGGATGTATGTAACTTTGGTTTTCTTTATATGTTATCTAGAATACTTAAGTGATTTCTCACAAACGTAAACTATCTACTGGTAAGTCTTGGTCTGATCTTTAAGAAATTTGAAACCAGATACTGTAGTTACATGTCTATGCTTAGTCTCATATTGACACAACATTTACACTTTTACAGAGTGCCTCTGGGGAACTGTCCCAAATGAACGTCCCTACATGTGGTCACTTTTGGTGAAGCAATGTAAAATTTCTAGAAAATTCCCCAAAGGTCTTAAAGAAAGAGGAAGTGTTCACTCTATTGTTGTAAAGACAGGTACAATGCAGTTTAAATGTTACAGCAGAGTACAAACAAGATTAAAGTAGTCCAAATAGATCACTTCCTCAATTTTCAGAGTAACTGGTGCAATTAAATGTGCTTTGTTTGTGGATGATGTAGTCTGGTTTTTCACCTTTTTTCTGGCCCGTGACACAGAGGTGGAGTTAAAGTTATTCTGTAAACCTTGATTGGTCATTTCCATATTTTCTAATGCTGAGAGAGAGAAGGAAGGCATACCATGTAATCGTAACTTTGAATATCCAGGGCAACGATGTTGTTGTCCAAGTAAGACAAGAGTCTCTGAAAAGCTTTTCCCATTAAGTCATTGATTATTTTATTCTCTCTCGTTATATATTAGGACTGTCGATTAATCGCAGTTAACTCACGTGATTAACTCAAAAAATTAATTGCAATTAATCGCAGCTTTAAATTGCACTGTTAAACAATAAAATATCAATTGAAATTTATTAAATATTTTTGGATGTTCTACATTTTCAAATATATGGATTTCATAGAATACAAAGTGTACAGTGCTCATTTCATATTTTTTATTACAAATGTTTGCACTCTAAAAATGTTAAAAGAAATAGTATTTCAGTTCACCTCATACAAGTACTGTAATGCACTCACTTTAACGTGAAAGTGCAACTTACAAATGTAGGTTATTTGTGTTACATAACTGCACTCAAAAACAAAACAATGTAAAACTTTAGAGCCTACAAGTCCACTCAGTCCTACTTCTTGTTCAGCTAATCGCTAAGACAAACAAGTGTGTTCTCATTTGCAGGAGATAATGCTGCCCACTTCTTAGTTCTCAGGGTACTTTTGTAGCCGGCATTGCAAGGTATTTACATGCCAGATATACTAAACATTTGTATGCCCCTTCATGCTTTGGCCACTATTCCAGAGGACATGCTTCCATGCTGATGGCACTCGTTAAAAAAATGTGTTAATTAAATTTATGACTTAATTCCTTGGGGGAGAACTGTATATCTCCTGCTCAGTTTTACCCGCATTCTGCCATATATTTCATGGCATAGCAGTCTTGGATGATGACCCAGCACATGTTGTTCATTTTAAAAACACTTTCACTGCAGATCTGACAAAACACAAAGAAGGAACCAATATGAAATTTCTAAAGATAGCTACAGCACTTGAAGATTTAAGAATCTGAAGTGCCTTCCAAAATCTGAGAGGGATGAGGTGTGGAGCATGCTTTCAGAAGTCTTAAAAGAGCAACACTCTGACATGGAAACTACAGAATCCGAACCACAAAAAAAAGAAAAAAAAAAAAAAAAAAAACCAAACATCTGCTGGTGGCATGCGACTCAAATGATGAAAATGAACATGCATTGGTCCGTACTACTTTGGATCATTCTCGAGCAGAACCTGTCATCAGCATAGACATGTCCTCTGGAATGGTGGTTGAAGCATGAAAGGACATATGAATCTTTAGCGCATCTGGCATGTAAATATCTTGCTACGCCGGCTACAACAGTGGCATGCGAAGGCCTGTTCTCACTTTCAGTGACATTGTAAATAAGAAGCAGGCAGCATTATCTCCCGCAAATGTGAACACACTTGTTTGTCTGAGTGATTGGCTGAACAAAAAGTAGGACTAAATGGACTTGAAGGCTCTAGAGTTTTACATTGTTTTGTTTCTGAATGAAGTTATTTTTGTACATAATTCTACATTTTTAAGTTCAACTTTCATGATAAAGAGATTGCAGTAATGTACTTGTAATATGAGAATTGAAAAATACTTGTTTTTACAGTGCAAATATTTGTAATAAAAAATAAATATAAAGTGAGCACTGGATACTTTGCATTCTGTAATGTAATTGAAATCAATATCCAAAAATACTTTAAAAAATGTTATTCTATCATTGTTTAACAGCGCAATTAATTTTTTAATTGCTTGAGAGCCCTATTTTTATATACATACACATGTGTGTATACATACATATATGATTTATATTAAAAAAAATCTTTACTCCATCTTAATCAAATTTAAATCCTTGTGAATTTCCCTACATTATTGGGGGGGGAGGGGGTAGGAGGAAGGGGGAAGAGAATATAAGAATGGCTCAGTGTCAGGAGTTCCTGTGAAGGCACAAAGCGTGCAGAGACTTTAGAGAAGACTGCAAGGTGTTTCTCATGCCTCCTCCCTCCCTCCAATGTGAAAGCTTCATTAGGGTGGTGGGGACAGAGGAGAATGTACAGCGGATTCAATATATTTGGCGTAGTCGTCTCTTGAAATTGCTACGTACATCTTGTTTTCTTCCTAGCCTACCCATATATGGCACTCTCTCCTGCTTACCCCTCATACTACTCCTTCCTCACAGGACACCCCACATTGTGGTCACCAACATCTGAGCCATATGGTCTTTTATGAACTCTACATAGCCCATAATTAATGCGGTGTGTCGGTCATGGAAGTCACTGATTCCGTGACTTTCCGTGACACTAGCAGCCCCTGGGCAAGCAGCAGCTTGGATGTGGGAGGGGGCTCAGGGCTGGGCAGGGGGGTTGGGGTGCGGAGCAGTCCTTACCTGGGCAGGCGGGGGAAGGCTCCCTGGAAGCGGCCAACATGACCCTGCAACTCCTGACCTAGGCAGAGTGGCCAGGGAGCTCTGCCCGCTGTCCCTGCTTGCAGGCACCGCCCCTGCAACTCCCATTGTCTGCAGTTCCCGGCCAATGGGAGTTGCAGAACCGGAGCTTGGCAGGGGCAGCACACGGAGCTCACCTGGCCTTCCCTCCCCATAGGAGCTGCAGGGACACACGGAGCTGGGTAGGGAGCCTTCCAGCCCCGCCAACTGTGCCCTCCAGCACCAGCTGGGGTCCCAGTCCATGTGCCACCGGTGCTTCCCCCCTCCAAGTGCCAGGCAGGGTTCGCACACTGCTGCCCACCCTTTCCTCCCCAGCACCAGCGGGGGTCCCAAGCCACCCCCACAGCACTCATGACACCCCCAGACTGCCCGCCCCGAGCACCCAAGGACCCTGACCCAAGTTTTAGTTATGGGTAAATAGTACACGTCACGGACAGGTCACGAGCCATGAATTTATGTTTACTGTCCGTGACGTGTCCATGACTTAGTAAAAATACCCGTCACTAAAACGTAGCCTTAACCATTATGCATGTGAAAACTTTGCAATGACAACGAAACTTCTAAAACTACTAAAAAGGTACCAGTCCTTGCCAAGTCCAAAATATTAAGCCTAATTTAGAATGAGGCCAAGCAATTTTGACAACTTTCAATTTCTGTACTCTCATCTCTCTGAAATGCCTTATCCAATTTGTTTCAGGCTTTTAGAAAAAAATCTCTCCTGGCATAAAAACATATCTGGAAAATTTCACATGTATTGTTTATTTTGGGCAAAGTTGTAACAAGTTGTGTGTGTTGGCATGAAAGAGAAAAAGAAACCAAAAAAAGGTCATATTTATGACTGACTGTTTGCTTCAATATTAACTATAAGGAGACTTGCCTCTTCACAATTCACCAAGATTAGGCCACATATATTTGTCTTGTAACTCACTTCTAAAGAAGTCCATATTTAAAATCTCAAATCTGCTCTAAACTACTGGCTGTCACATAAAACAACCAAAACCTAATACAGGGTTAGGTGGGGTTTTGTTGTGGGGTTATTAATGGCAGATTTATATATAAAACTAAGAATGTCCATACTGGTTCAGACCAATGGTCCATACCGTCCAGTATCCAGTCTTCCGACAGTGGCCAACGGTAGATGCTTCGGGTGAATGAACATAACAGGCAATTATCAAGTGATTCATCCTCTGCTGTCCAGTCCCAGCAACTGGCAGTCAGAGGGTTTAGGACACCCTGAGCATGGTGTTGCATCCCTGACCATCTTGGCGAACATCAAGTGATAGACCTGTCCTACATTAACTTATCTAAGTTTCAATTATTTTTTGAACCCTATTATACTTTTGGCCTTTACAACTTCTCCTGGCATTGAGTTCAACAGGTTGACTGTGCATTGTGTGAAGTATTCTCTTTTGTTTTAAATCTACTGCCTATCAATTTCATTGTTACATACACCTCAACAACAACTGCATACACAGAGAATAACCCATTTCCCTGGTGATAGCCTACCGTGCCTTTATCCTGAAGGCACATCATTAGCGTGCAGACATCTCCTGTTGCTTGATGGTTCACCAACATCATGGCTTCATCTTCTGAAACTACTTTAACATCATCTCCCCACTCGACTACTGTTAAAAGAGAAAAAAAAAAGAAAAAAAAAAGGTAAGAGTAAAGCTTTAAATCTGATCAATTTTTTAAAGCTACTAGAAGTCTTACAAATAGAAACCTACATGCTGCATGCCAATTTAAACTGGCACATAACACTGGACAATCATTAGATTAGCAATGCCATTTCCGCAAGCAAAACAGGAACCCAATTTATAATTTTTAATCAGCAAGCACTGTAAAAACAACTGAAATCTACCAGAACATATATACACATATAATAAATCTTTTTTTTTTAATATATCAATCACCAGACTTTATTTGGGCCCTCAAAACCAACTATAAAACTTTTGACCCATCTTTCAGGTTGAGCTGTCTCCCCTCATTAAATGTAGAAGTGGCCCAAAACATCACATTTTAGTCTCCACATTTGTTTCACCTCCATGTTTATTCTTAAGAAACTGTTCTGGTTAAACAAAAAAGTCCTGACCATTTAACATGCTTAATATCCTAAGCTACATAAGCTTACCTACAACTTTTCCAAACTTAAGAAAATTATTTGTAGGAGAGAAACTGTGGGTTCAGAGAATGGAGTTGCTCAAAGAACAGGAAAAATTAGTCATTATTTAGTATAGCTGAGACCAAAAATGTGTGTGGCAAGAGTGGTGACAGGATGTTAATCAGCAGCTGTGCTATTCAAAATTTACAAGAACAAGCAAAACTACCAGAACAGGTCAGAAGGCAGACATCAACATTCTTGACTTGATGGTCACAATATAACTAAACTTAGAAATGAAAGAGACAACCTCCTACAGGAGCACAGAAATGATGAAATTTTGGTAAAAAAACAAACCACAAACTTTGCTCAAATGAGAGACCTTTAAACACAACACACACAAGCCTGTTGCCTGAGCAATGCAAGACTTGAGTTAGTAGAATCCCTCCTCAGCTGTAAGCCCGGACACTTAGATGCAAGAACCACACAGAGAGGGAAGGCAGTAAAGAAGTTCTATTACGTTCGGAAGGAAAATGCAGGATAAAGTGTTTGTTTGGTGGGGGATTTTTTTTTGCAGCTTTATTCACTACCTCATGAGGTTCTTACTTGGCTGACAACATACCAGTTTTTGACATCACCACGAGAGAGAGAGAGACACACACAGAGTTCACCTCTATCACTGTCCTACAGAAGTTAACACCATATCTTCAGTACAGCATTCCATGACTGCCATCAGCAACTGCTCTCTCAGCCAGTCAGAAAAGGGCTCACCACACAGGTGTCTCAGTAAACTGCACTCTTATTATTCTCCCCCATCCATCATCTGTATAGTAATTAAACTAAGCACAGCAACACAATACCCACTGAAGACAGGCAGGAAGCAGTACTCGGTGCATAACATGGATTTACAAGGGCAACTTTTGAAGTTTATTTTCTCCTCCTTTGGTTGATAAAGGTCATAATGTTGATGTAATATACTTCGACTTCTATAAGGCATTTGACTTGGTACCGTATGACATTTTGATTTAAAAAACAGGAATGATGTAAAATTAACATGGCTCACATGAAATGGATAAAAAGCTGGCTGAGTGACAGATCTCAAAATGTAATTTTTCAATAGAGACTTATCAAACAGGTGTGATTCTAGTGGGGGTCAGCAAAGATTGGCTCTTGGCCGTATGCTATTTAACACTTTATCAATGACTTTGAAGGAAACAAAAATCACTGATAGTTTGCAGAGGACACAAAAATTGGGGGAGTGGTAAATAATGAAGACGAAAGGTCACCGATATAAAGTCATCCTGACTGCTTGATAAGCAGTCAGTATGCAAACAATATGCATTTTAATATGGTTAAATGTAAATATATACATCTAGGAACAAAGAATGCAGGCCATACTTACAGGATGGGGAACTCAATCCCTGGAAGCAGTGACCCTGAAAAGATTTGGGGGTCGTGGTGGATAATCAGCTGGACATGAGCTTTCGAGTGCAATGCTGTCACCAAAAGGGCTAACGTGATCCTTAGATGTATAAACAGAGGAATCTAGAGTCAGGGTACAGAGGTTGTATTACCTCTGTATTTGGCACTGGTGTGACTGCTGCTGTAATACTGTATCCAGTTCTGGTGCCAACAATTCAAGAATGATGTTGATAAATTGGAGAGGGTTTTGGTACAGTCTTGAAAACGATTAAAGGATTAGAAAACATGTCTTACAGAGATAGACTCAAGGAGCTCAATTTTACTTGATTGCAGTCAAAAACCTATATGGGGAACAAATATTTGATAATGGGCTCTTCAATCCAGCAAAGAACGGTAGAACATGATCCAGTGGCTGTAAGTCGAAGCTAGACAAATTCAGAGTGGAAATAAGGTGTACATTCTTTAAATAGGGAAGGATATTAACTATTGGAACAAATTACCAAGGGTCGTGGTGGACTCTCCATCACTGTCAATTTTTAAATCAAGATTAGATGTTTTTCTAAAAGATACCTTCTAGGAATTATTTTGGGGAAGTTCTATGGCCTGTGTTTTATTCTGACCTCCTGTAGATCACCATAAAGGTCCTTCTGGTCTTGGAATCTGTGAATCCTCAGAAATCCAGATAGCACTGCACTCAGAATTCAGGAGACTTGCAGAGCTTTTGGCCATATCTGACAGCTACTATATAGTGTTGAATTGAGTCTTACATACAAAAAAGTTAAATTCTACATCTGGACCCCAACTCAACTAATCAGACAACTGACATTAGGAGAAAGATTTCTGGTACCATGTAACATCCTCCTGCCCTCTGTCCACAGTGAGAGAAGCAACAGATCCTCCTCTATTTGCTTAACACACACGTGGAAGATTCTACCTATCCCTAACTGGCTCCTTGACCATTTGCAAATTCATATTCTTTTTTCTTCCCCCCCCCCCCTTCTCTCATTTTGTCTTTCCCTGAATTAATCCTTAAAAGTTATAAGCTGAATCCTACTTGGAGCAGATTACCAGAACCCGGAATCCGTTTACAGTTCATCTATCATGTACCTATATAGACAAACTAACACAGTACTGAGAGAGACTATCCATATATCTGAGGTTATAGGGAAAATATGATGATTTTAAGTTTCACATGAGAAATACCATAGTATGTGATCCTTTATGAAAGCATAATTTCAGTATGCTTTCACTATGCAGCTAAATCGACAATTTACCAATGCATAAGCTGTGCTTCCGAAGTCTGGCCCCGCTCCCTCCCCCCAAAAATACATTATGCATATGTAAAGTGCATTTTTCACAGGCACCTAACTCTTACAGTGTCAAACCACTTTTTCACCAGATTGCCCAAAAAGGGGATTGCCCAACAAGGGCCATTTCCTTGCCAAATGTCAATTTTTGAAACTGCAGTCATTTCCATGGTTCAAAAAGTTGCAAGATTTATTTATTTATTTTTGGGAAATGCATGAACATGGCTCGTTCTGAATGCCTATAGAGGAGCACACCTTCCGTGCAAGCTGAACCACACACTGCATGAGAAGTACTTTCTGGGAGGAGTGGTATGTATGCCTCCTTTTCATATTGTACTACTTGATCTTTAGACAATAAATTGGCTGAGCTTGGTTATCTGGTTTCAAAAATATTTTTATTATTGAATTACAAGGACAGTCAACCAATTGGCTATACTTTAGACAGACTCCACAGTTGTTCACATGGGTCTTGCATGCAGCACCAGGTGAGTTTGTTTTTGCATTTTTTTTTTTTTCCAAAGGAAAATATAATGGTAAACCCCCATAAAATTGGCAGGGACACCAATCAATGAGGCAGGTGTGGTACTGATGCTACTTCTAACTTTTTTTAAAAAGTCTAATTTCAAGTTCATGGTGTGTCCCTTTAAACTTCAGTGTAAATACATACATAGTCCTATCATGGCAGGCACTCCCGCCCTTGTAAACTTTCAGACTGTTCGGACAAGGAAAAGGAGTACATTTTTCTTTAAGGGATGTTTGTGGGATTGCATTCACTTCTGCAAGTGGAACAACACAGCTCAATCACCAGGTGTGTGGCAGCAAAACAAGGGGACACTGCTGTTCTTCACCATGGAAAGGCAACAATTCAGTGACAAACATGTGTCACTTGGGGCTCCTGAACAGCAGCAAATGCTCCTCTCCTAATTTCCTCCCATTGCCAAGGCACATGGCATATCACAGTGATTCTGAATTTAGCAGCTCCAGAAATAAGTCATGTTTCTGCAAATACCAGTTCAGCACAATGAGGGACAGGAAACTTGTATACCTTTACCAATATGCCAGCTGCCCCTGGCAATTAAACTCAACTGACATAATTAAAAGGAAGAGAACCTCCCACCTGTACACATCAAGCTTATTTTATCTGCATGCGTAACTGTCCGTTATTCTTGTTTCAAAAGAAAAAAGTTTTACTTTTCAAATGCCTGGATTTCTTCAGTGCTGATTTATCTGGTTATTAAACAAGATGACGACAAAGCTAAAAAGCGGTCTCAGTTTTTCCTCCTGCCTTTGGACAATCTTTTAGTTTACTACATATTTTTGTATACTTGGACTTCCACCTGCCACGTTTCACAATTCGAGTTTCACTACCTATACAAAGCTACAGGCCAAAGACTTCAGAGCAATCTCCTGCAATGTCAACTACTAGTAAACCTATGACCATATAGCCAGTCTCCTTTCCTCGGTGCTATCAGAAAGACAGCTAGTTCTGGGAAGCAAGAATTTGAAGAACATCAAGAATGATGTACACCATTAGGCAAAAAAGAGAAAGAAATTTTGTGCAACCATCTGAACAATATCTGCTGACTATGGCCTTTGAGTCTGTGACTTGCCATACCCTGAAGAAATCTGAGGGAGGTGAGATGGTACAGGGAACCTGGCTTTTCTCTATTGAAGAGACTGGGAATTTTGGGGAAATGTTCTTTTTTGCCTAGGAAAAAGTATACGAATACCTAATCCCAACAAAAACAGGAACATACTTGGAACGTCTCATGTACTCAATGTTCCAAATACTTCACTGTATTTGAACAGTTCTATTTCAGTGGGAATTAAGAACTAGGACAATGCACATAGAATCTGAAGTGGCTTATGGCAGTATTACACTGTAGAGTACATATACAGTGATAAGATGCATCTCTTCTCGCTCTCTCCCCCCAGGAGCGCTGGGAGGGAGCGCTCGGGGGAGGGGGTTGAATCATGTCCAGGGCCACCGGCCCTGCTGCTCAACTCCCCCCCTCCCTCCCAGTGCTATCTGAACACAGGGGGAACAGCTGTTCAGCGGCATGCTTAAGGCACTAGGAGGGAGAGAGGGAGGGCCTGGAGTGGGGAGGGGCCGTGCTCAGGGGAGGTGACAAAAAGAGGCGGGGAAGAGAAGGGGCAGGGAGGGAGCAGAGGCAGGAAGAGGTGGGACGGGGCCTGAGCGGGTGGGTCTGGGGGTCCGGAAAAAATTATAAATCAAAATGGGGGTCCTTGGGTTGTTAAAGTTTGAGAACCGCAGTCCTAAAGCAGGGATGCGAAAACCATGGCCCACGGGACTGAATGACTCGCAAGAATGAACAGCAAAAGATACTGGAGTAGTTATTTTTTTTTAAGTTATAAGTATGCAGAGTAACCTCAATTATCCAGATATTTTAAGGACATACCTGCCACCTTCAGGTTACAGAGTACCGTCAAGTTTTGAAATCTGTGCATAGGGTTTCACCAACCTCAAGCATAGACTCCAAAGCCATCTGGCTGGCTCCCCTGCTTATGAACAGCCAGATTAGAAGAGAGATTCCCGAAGGCGTACATACCTGAGACAAAGGGGATGGGAGAAGGTGCCCAGAAACTCTGTTCCAAGGGCTTGATCCTGCACCATTCAAGTATATGGGAAATTTTCCTACTTATTTGAATGGAGGTCGGATCAAGCCCCTAAATCCATAAGACTAAAATTTTTTTCATTGATATTTTTAATAAAAGTCACGGAAGCCAGTGACCTGTCCCTGACTTTTACTAAAAATATCCATCACAAAATGGGGCGCCACTAGGCTGTTGCGGGGGCATGGCTGGGAGCTCCGGGGACCCTCACTTCCCAGGGGTCCCCGCCTGCCGCCCGGGGTGGCCTGCGAACTGCAGGATACCCCCACCACCTGTGGGCTAAAGTCATGGAGATCTTCAGAAGTTATGGATTCCAGGATTTCCACAAGCTCAGTGATAAAATCATAGCCTTACCCATAAGCACTGAGCTTCAGGCAGCTTTTGAGGCCTCTCTGCTGCTCCTTCTCCCGAGCATTATGCCATTATTATCTGAAACCTAATTATGTCAGCAATAAGTGGGGACCTGGCCCTGTTTCAGTTAAATGAGATTTCATTATACTAATTTACAGATAGCAATTTTAAACTCATGGTGAATTTAGTGCTGATGAAGCTTGCCAGATTAAGACTTTTGGATATTGAAATCTTCTACCCACAAAAGATACACACAAACAACATGGTTAGAAGTGGAAAAAGCTTTACCTACAGCTGCCTCAATTCTGGCCTGGAAGGGCCATATCAAGGAGTGGAAGGGTAGTTGAGCCCCCATGTACAGGACCCCAGAGCTCCAAATTCAGATTTTGGATCTCACAGTTTTGGATCAGAGTTTGCAAGAACAACTAGTACGTACAACTGTAGGGAAGTGATCCTCAAGAGAAAGAATGAAGCTTCAAAGACAGCATGCCAGTAAGAAAAGAATTAAGTATAAGAAAGGGAGAAGCAAATCTAAGATTCATAAGGCAAAAAGAGTCAATATTCATCCATGTCCTTAGCATCAGTAATAGCACTTTCATAAGCACCGTCCAAAATTAGACCACATTTTCTCAAAATCCTGCAGATTACTGAGCTTTCTATGAACAACTCTGTTTAGAGCCATTAGCATGAGAGCAATAAAAAAAACAAAAACAAAAAAATCACTTTTTCCAAATTTATGGCTGAAATATTGTGCTTTGCTCTCCATTTCTGCGACCAGAGTAGCAGCTGATATTTCTAAGAACACTTTGCAACTTTATAAAATCATGATTAAACACATTTGGGGAGAGAGAGAGAGAGAGAATGAGAATTAAAAAGCTTTGAGAAATACCCCATCTATTCACGTGTAGTGAATTCATACCAGCATAAAGATTGTTTATTCATTTTATACTCTTTGGCATATCTCTTCAGAGAAGAGATTCAGAAATCTAGACATTGTTTGCAAGGGATCAACTATGTGAATTAAGGCATAGCACCATTAACCAATATGCATGAACTCATTTGCATATTTGCTTTTATTTTTAACTGAAAATTTGTTTACTTTTCTACTCCTGCTTTCTCACTACAGTATTAGGCCATGTCTACACTGCACAGCTGTGCCACTACAGCCTTGCCACTGTAAGGCACACAGTTTAGCCGCTCTTTGTCGGCAGGAGAGAACACTCATGTTGACAAAAGTAAAACCACCCCAATGAGGGACAGTAACTTTGTTGGCAGGAGCGCACCTGCTACCGACAAAGCACAGTCCACACCGGCACTTTTCATCGGTAACATTTTTGTTGATGGGGGGGTGGAAGAACATAGCACTAGTTGCTCTGCTACACTGGCAGCCTGCTATTAGAGTCAAACTAAATAATTTTATAGGCATTTGGATGCCTTTCAGTCCTGAGGAAACATCTAAGTTTATCATTTTTAAACCGACACACCCCCACCCACCCCCCTTTGGGGGGTAAGGTAAGAGAGGAGGAGATGATGAGGGAAGTTTCCTACCAGAAGCCACTACAAGACATGCAGAGAGGAACCCAGATACTGTGCATTTCTCCCACCTGACTGCAGTCTCACCCAAATCACAAACATTGCCATGCTAAGTCCACAAATAAAGTTACAGAGCCCACAATAAATAGTTCTAGGGTAGGAGGATCTTCGAAGCTCCTGCTTCCTTCAGGGGAAGGCTCTCTGGTTTGGAAGGGCGACATGCTGCCACCCCCAAACATTCAAAAATCATGAGTTAGGCCACAAAATCATGTGATTGGCTTGAGTTATGAGATACTTTTAATAAATTTGGGGTTCAATTTATCTGCTTCCTGGATTTTGAACCTCTAGAGTGCATTCAGGTCATGCTGTCATGCTTTTCTCTGCAAACATGAGGGCTAAGACACTTAAAGCTAAGTGAATTTCTCATGCAGTCACACAAATTCAGTAGTTGGTGTTTAAAGACAAAAAACATTTCAAGACTTACAACAACAAAAAAGAGTTGTGATTGGAAACACTGAAAACAAAGCAGTATTGTGTATTTTTTATTATCAGGATCCTGTAAATACACTCAATAACTTATGCAAATTTTCAGCCATAAAAATCAACAGCATAAACAAAAAGTACACTCTGCTTCCCTTCTGACCTCAGAAAGGAGTTCTAAGCCTCAGAACCCCAAAGTAGAATGAATTACTAAATTTAATACATTCTTCTCTGAATTCTAACATTATGGTTTATTATAATGAGGTATTATATACAGTCTAGTACCATCCAGAGTGGCTGGTCAAACCTTGTTTCAGCTATACCAGCGAAATACAGTTGTTTGCCCTTTGTTATTGAGGCCTTTGAGAGACAGAATTAGGAAATTCTGGGAATGGTGGCAGAGATTAGTTAGAAATAAAACAAATGATAAGCAACTGTGACATGCCAGGATACAATCCAGCTTGTTGAGCAGCTGTGTCACCCCTGTCCTGCAATCTTGGGTGTCTTACAATGACTCGCTGTAGTAGCTCCCACCTGGGACGCTCACAAACAGCCTTCCAGCCTGCAAGCCACAGCCTGAGTGTCTATGTGCAACTGTAACCTGCCAGCCACATGCCAGTTACACTCTGGCTCTCACCTGCCTTGGGTATACTGCAGAGTGACCCCCCAACACACCCCCAGTCTTAGATTTTCCCCTGGACATGTATGTCTTGAACTGCCCAGCCCTCTCCTGGACAACACTTTTTTTATTATAGCCTTTATTTCTTTAAAAAAAGAACAACATGCACACAACTTGTCACCCCAAATGGAGTTTCCCAGACACTTCAATTTTAAAACACACTGGATTAGATAAAACAATAAAACAAGTTTATTAACTACAAAGAGATTATTTGTACTCATTTACAATCTAAGAGACATAAGTCAGAAATGGTTACAAGAAAAATAAAGACTTTACTAACACCTGACTTAAACTATATCAGACTTAAGCAAAAATTTCTTACCACATGCTTTGAGCAGTCTTACTGACCAAACCCTGTAGAGGCCAGGAACTCTTCTTCCAGAGTCCAACAAATGCGTCTTTTATCAGTACAGGTGCAGTGAATGCAATTGGCAGGGAGAGGCGTGGTATCCCTTAGGGTATTTGTCCCTCCCTTATTACAGTTTCAGTACCCCTCTTGAAAAACATTCCTAGCTGGGCACCAGTAGACAAAAAGTCTACGTGGAAAGATGTTCCCTGCTGCTTTTCCTCCCTGTCAACTGTTTGAGCTTCCTTTGTTTCCCTTCCTGCTTGATTACTCTGTTCACTGCTTAAATGGAAATTAAGACAAGCCCACATTCCTTTGTTTAGGACAGACCTGTTTGCCAACCTCAGTTTGAGCAAGGCCGTGGGGTTTGGAAGGTGTGTTATCATCATCATACAGGGAAATCTTGTGTGTTCCCACACTTTTTAATCAGGACAATACTGACCAGCAAATTATGAGTTTTCGAATGTTACTTTACAAGACATGTCTTGTACAAAGATTATTACAAACACTGTATATGGTGTCAATACAGGGGTATATTCTGTCTCAGCAGCTCATTGATTTCAGGGTTTCCATAATCACTGTGCAAGACCTGGTCAGTTTGGACCCTCACTCACCCTCACCTCTAAATACATATCTATATTTTCAGGAACTCTGGAAGGCAATTGGCTGCAGTTTGGGATACATAATATGCCTAGACCTTGTAAAAACAGATGTGTAAATGTATGGTAGAGACAGTTCATTTTAAAAAGTACATTTGTCTGTGCAAATTAATAGACTTGCTCTGTGTTGTGAAACAGAAATAACCTGATTATATCCTGTTTTAGATAATAATCAGTGTTCCACAGTAATTAAGAAAACATTTCCACATTAGAAGGCATTAAAGATACTAACTGAAAGAAAGGAACAGCTTCTTCTGTCACACCCCTACCCTCCAATTGTCTTTGAGGTTACAGGAATTCCTAGCGAATGGCACAGAAGGCATCACATACTGTCAAGCTATAGGCAAGGCAAACGTACATTGACTGAAAGGAAAATGAACATACTCCTGAGAGGAAAGGGAGGAGTGAGAAGTGAGGTTTTTAAAATGTAGCTTCACATATTAAAAAAAGCTTACCATTTTACTTATGCTTCTAAGAACATACCTAGGGTCCCACCAATTTCACAGCCATGAAAAATGTGTCACAGACCGTGAAATAAGCCCTTCCCTGTGGAATCAGATATCCCCTTGATCCTAGGAGCACTCCAGCAAAGGGGGATCCTAGCTCTGGCTGGGCTGCGGAGGGACAGGATTTACCCAAGAGCAGCCTTGCAGGGAAAGAGCATCTCTCCCGGCTGCAGAAAGCTCTGCAACACCCTCCTCCCCGAAGGCAGCACAGAAGGGAGGGTGGCAATTCCATGACCCCCCTACAACAGGTTTGCGACACACACGCACCCCACAATCCCCGTATGGGTCGGGACCCCCATGGTTACAACACTGAAATTTCAGATTTAAATATCTGAAAATGTGAAATTTATCAAATTTCAAATCCTCTGGCTGTGAAATTGACCATAATCGACCATGAATTTGGTGGGGCCCTAGATATAAACTTTTAATAAGAACTTAAGATACTGTGAGTATCTCTACCATTCATTCCAGCATCTGCAACCTGAAAGGTCATTCTAAAGACATTGGAGAGAAAGTGGATGACAAAATATCTTTATTGGACCAACTTCTGGTGGTGAGAGAGACAAGCTTTTGAGCTTACATAGACCTGAAGAAGAGCTTTGTGTAAGCTCAGAAGCTTGTCTCTCTCACCAGCAAAGTTAGTCCAATGAAAAGTATTTCCTCAGCCACCTTATCTGTCTAGTATCCTGGGATCAACACGACTACAAACGCTGCATAAAAGTCTAAGGACATGTCATACAAAGCAAAGATTCAACTACTAAAGAACATGTTTATGATTAACTCAATTCAGTATTATTGTAACAACTCTAAATTACACTATTGGTTAATTTTCCCTCCCTCCCTCAATACCCTATTAAGTCTCTGACTTCATAGAATCACAGAAGAGAGAGACACAGTCTCTTCAGCAATGAAGGCATGTTTACCACTATACATTTTCTTAATGACTTAAATCAAGTCATTTTAAGATGTCCCACTGAGCTTCCATCATTTCCCCAGGAAGACTACTCCATACCCTTAAACATCTCATTTTCCAGATATTCAACTTACATTTTCTTTCTATTTTCATCCCATTACTCCTAATTATAGCTTCCCTTCGCCTCCATTGTTGGAGTTTATAAAGTCAGTCAGTCTTAAAATTACTCCGCCACTGCCTTGGGTGGTTACGACGGGATCCCCAGGGTACAACCTGGAATTGGGGTATCGCTGTGTCCCCTTAACTCTCTCACAATGCTTTACTAGTGACAAACAGCAAACCCCTCTGGGCACTGTTATCACTTAGTACAACAGCATATGGAGCCCCACACAAGCTAAATTGTATGAGCACTCACAAATCTCACAGAGAAAGGCACCAGCAAATCTCCCAGGCCCCCAGCCTTGGACCCCAGGAATACACCGTCTTGCACTGCTCCAGACCCTTTCTTGAGCAATACAAGTTTATTAATTGGTTCACCACTTTGTCAAAGGAAAGTGGACATGCACCAACCTTTGTAACCTGAGCAGATTTCCCAAACACTTCAGACAAACTCACCAGTAACGATAAAACATTAAAATAAGTTTACTGATGACAGATAGATAGATTTTAAGTGATTATAAGTGGTAGGCACAAAAGGTCAGAGATAGTTCCCAAAGAAAATAAAAGGTAAGTATGTTTAAATCCTGAACCTTTTTAGACTAAGCAGTATTTGGACGAAGCAAGATGGGATGCGGAGATTAAATTTCTAGACACCACTAATGATTGCTTCTTGGAGCAGCTAGTCCAGGAATCCACAAGGGGAGATGCAATTCTTGATTTAGTCCCAAGTGAAGCACAGGGTTTGGCCCTATAGGTGAATATAGCTGAACCGCTTGGAAATAATGACCATAACGTACTTAAATGGGGGGGGAACTATCCACATTGATGCCAAGATCTTTCTTGAGTGGTAACAGCTAATTTAGACCCCATCATTTTATATGTATCGTTGGGATTATGTTTTCCAATGTGCATTACTTTGCATTTATCAATATTGAATTTCATCTGCCATTTTGTTGCCCAGTCACCCAGTTTTGAGAAATCCCTTTGTAGCACTTCACAGTCTGCCTGGGACTTAATTTTCTTGAGTAGTTTGGTATCATCTGCAAAATTTTCCCACCCCACTGTTTGCCACTTTTTCCAGATCATTTATGAATATGTTGAATAGGACTAGTCCCAGTACAGACCCCTGGGGGACACCACTATTTACCTCTCTCCATTCTGAATACTGACCATTTATTCCAACCCTTTGTTTCCTAACTTTTAACCAGTTACCAATCTATGAGAGGACCTCATAGACACACCATGAACTTGAAATTAGACTTTTTAAAAAAAGTTAGAAGTAGCATCAGTACCACACCTGCCTCATTGATTGGTGTCCCTGCCAATTTTATGGGGGTTTACCATTATATTTTCCTTTGGAAAAAAAAAATTGCAAAAAGGGCTCTAGAGGTGCTCAAGGCAACTGACTTCAGTACTGGGCAAACCGGTTGAAACTATAGTAAAGAACAACATGGTTTTTGTAAAGTGAAATCATGCCTCAGCAATCTACTAGAATTCTTTGAGGGGGATCAACAAGCATGTGGACAAGGGGGATCCAGTGAATGTAGTTGTGACAATGTATACCCTGGGGGAGCATCCTGGAACCCCAATATTAGTCATTTTTATATAATTGTGATCTTGCATATAAAGCGTGCCTTGTAAGGTATCGGGAGAAAGGTTATGATCTGCTGAAGGTAATTTCTCTATCCATATATGTATATCATTAATGCATATGAAGCTATGAGAAGTGTGTTGTATGTAGTCACTAAAACCTGCTATAAGTTGGGGAATCAGCCAGATATTAGCTCCCCAGAGGCAATAGCAAGGAAAGTAACCAACACCCGGGCAGGGTATCAATGAACCCAACAACGACCATTGTCCAGCAAGGGAGCTACAATGCAATGACTCACCTGCATGAGGCCACACCAGGGGAATTGCTCAACCTTGCCTGGAGACTCAGCAATGCCCCCAGACGTGCCTGGACTTGTGTTTTCCAAGCACATGGACTGAGGGTATAAAACAGGCAGAGTGGACACATGCTGGGCCTTTCTCCTGCCCCCACCTATGCTGCAAGCAACTAAGACACTGAGAAGACGACAAGACTCCAACGGAGGAGATTTCACCCTTGAAATCTAGGCCAATCTGTATACTAAGGACTGCAATATCCAGTGGAGTGAGAAAAACTACTTAATCTAGTTGTTGCCCAGTCTAATAGGGTTGAGAGTTTAAACTGTGTGGTTATATTTTATTACTTTTGGTAACTTCCTCTGACTTTTTGCCTATCACTTAATATCACTTAAAATCTACGTTTAATAGTCAATAAATTTGTTTTAATGTTTACTGTGACGTTGTGCAGTCTATATGGTTTTATAAAAACTTGATAATAAGTCAATATAATGTAACTGAGATAGTTTTAGAGAAAATACGGTAATAAGTGAATGTAACGTAACTGGGATATGCCTCATGCAAAAGGTCTCTTGTAAGGTATCATTACAAAGCTTATAATCTACTGAGTATGATCATCTGATTTGTATAAATGTACCACTCTTGTATCTAAAACTAGAAATATAAAATATAACTCTGAGGGCCTATTGTAATTGTGTAAAGTGTGGACCATTAATGATGGTTTGGAATCTTGATGACTCCCATTGTCTGCAGATGGCTGTATTTACCTGTGAGTCTTCCTGTATATGTGTGTGCTGGCAAGTGAGTAATGAAGTCTTGCAGTGACATGTGATCATGTCACCTGAACTGGAATCCATCTTTAACCTGGTGCTTTTCCAGTGAGGGGGGGTGGAAAACCAGAGAGACAAAGAGTTCCCGCCTTATGCAAAAGATATATAAAGGGGGGAAAGAGAACAGAGAGGGAGAGGAGCCATCATGAAGAATCCCCTAGCTACCACCTGAGCTGCAACAAGAGCTGTACCAGGGGAAAGAATTGTGCCCAGGCCTGGAAGATGTCCAGTCTGAGAAAAACTTACTGAAGCATCTCTGAGGGTGAGATTATCTGTATTTAGTTTGATTAGGCATAGATTTGCACATTTTATTTTATTTTGCTTGGTGACTTACTTTGTTCTGTCTGTTACTACTTTGAACCACTTAAATCCTACTGTCTGTATTTAATAAAATCACTTTCCATTTAGTAATTTACTCAAAGTATGTATTAATACCTGGGGGAGCAAACAGCTGTGCATATCTCTCTATCAGTGTTATAGAGGGCGAACAATTTATGAGTTTGCCCTGCATAAGCTTTGTGTAGGGTAAAACGGATTTATCTGGGTTTAGACCCCATTGGGAGTTGGGCATCTGAGTGCTAAAGACAAGCACACTACTGTGAGCTGTTTTCAGGTAAACTTGCAGCTTTCGGACAGGAGATTCAGACCCTGGGTCTGTGTCTGGAGCCAGACGGGAGTGTCCGGCTCAGCAAGACAGGGTGCTGGAGTCCTGAGCTGGCAGGGAAAACAGAAGCAGGGGTAGTTTTTGCACATCTGGTGGCAGCTCCCAAGGGGGTTTCTGTGATCCAACCCGTCACAGTGGGGTTGAGAGTTTAAACTGTGTGGTTATATTTTATTGCTTTTGGTAACTTCCTCTGACTTTTTGCCTATCACTTAAAATCTACGTTTAATAGTCAATAAATTTGTTTTAATGTTTATCTTTACCAGTGAATTTGTATGAAGTGTGTGGCAAATCTGCTCATGTTTGACAAAGGCTGGTGTTTGTACACTTTCCATTACTGAAGTGGTGAACCAATTAATAAATCTGCATTGCTCGTCTTGAGCAGTGCAAGACGGTATAGCTAGGTGTGGGGAGCCACATGCTGTTGTGCTGAGTGATCACAGCGCCTGAAGGGGTTTGCTGCTGGTCACTAGTAAGGCATTGTGAGAGACAGCCCAGGATGGAGAGAGTTCAGGGGCACAGAGGTCCCACAGTCCCAGGCTGCACTTTAGGGGGATCCCGTCACAATAGTGTACTTAGATTTTCAGAAAGCCTTTGAGGTCCCTCACCAAAGGCTCTTAAGCAAAGTATGTAGCCATGGGATAAGAGGGAAGGTGCTTTCTTATCTTTTTAAATCAGTTACTGATCCATGAAACAAAAGGACAGGAAAAAATGGTAAATTTTCACAATGGAAAGTGGTAAATAGTGATGTCCCCCAAGGATCTGTACTAGGACCAGTGCTGTTCAACATAGTCATAAGTTATCTGGGAGATGGGGTGAACAGTGAGTTGCAAAATTTGCAGACAGTACTAAATTACTCAAGATATGCAAGTTCAAAGCTGATTGCAAAGAGTTACAAAGGGATTCCACTAAATAGGGGAACGAGCAACAAAACAGCAGGTTAAATCACTGCACATTAGAAAACATAATCACAACTATACATACAAAATGATGGGGTCTAAATTAACTGTTACCACTCAAGAGAGATCTTGGAGTCAACATGGACAGTTCTCTGAAAATATCTACTCAGTGTGCAGCAGCAGTCAAAAAAAAGCTAACAATGTTGGGAAGCATTAGAAAACAGATAGACAATAAGATATAAAATATCATAATGGTACTATACAAATCCATGGTACACTCACACCTGGAATACTGCATGCATTTCTGGTATCCCTGTCTCAAAAAAGATACATTGGACTTGGAAAAGGTGCAGAGAAGGGCAATAAAAAATGATTATGGAATAGTTGGGTATGGAACAGCTTCCATAGGAGGAGAGATTAAAAGGACTGGGATTGCTCATCTTAGAAAAAGACATGACTAAGGGGAAGAGGGGGGTGGGAGATCTATTAAAAAAAAAAATCACAAATGATGTGGAATAAGTGAATAGAAGTGTTATTTACCCCTTTACATAAACACAAGAACTAAGTAAGCATCATCCAATGAAATAAATAGGCAGCAGGTTTAAAACAAACATAAGGAAGTACTTTTTCCACACAATGCACAGTCAACCTGTGGAACTCATTGCCAGGGGATGTTGTGAAGGCCAAAAGTGTAATGGGGTTCAAAAAGAGAGTTAAAGAAGTTAATGGAGGATAGGTCCATCAATGGCTATTAGCCAAGATGGTCAGGGATGCAACCCCCACATTCTGGGTGTACCTAAGCCTCTGACTGCCAGAATCTGGGACTGGATGACAGGGCATGAATCACTCTACTTGCCCTGTTCTGTTCACTCCCTCTGAAATATCTGGCACTGGCCACTGACAGAAGACAGGATACTGAGCTAGATAGACCATTGGTCCGGCCCAGTATGGCAATTCTTATACAAGAATGCTTTGAACCCTCTACTTCAATAGCCAACCGTCAAATCTGGTTAATGTTGAGGACACTTCTGGGGGGGGGGGAAAAAAAAATCTTTGACATCTACAGGTTAAAAAGAAGTAAGTATTTTTAGCCACACTTTTCATGTGTGACAAGTATGTCACAGAAGTTCAGTGACTTTACCTGTGGCCTAGTGAACTGGACATTGATTGATAAACACAAAATTGAGGTCTAGTCTTGATTCTGGTACCTTGCCAAATATTCTTTACACTTTTTACCAATATTTACAATAACAGTGAGCTCACTGAGCAAACACGCATGACAACGCAGCTAGACAGTGAATGTGCCTAAAATGTCAGGTGCATCTCGCAGGAAACAAGACTCTGCAGAAGCCATTTTTAACCTAAACAGTACATTTCATGTCTAAAATGTAACTGATGACCACGCTATAGCATTTCATATTTTTAAAACTGTTTTCACTTACCTACTTAAAAAGATATAGCAAAAGATGTACAAAAAAAATACTAGAAAATTCAAGAAACAAAAATTTTGCTTCAAATACCAATTAAAATTACTAAGTGACAAAATGTCCTTAGCACATCATTTACCAGAGCTAGGCATGTAAGCAAGCACGGCCCACACAACATACACTTTCACCAAGTACAAAGAAACGCATGTTTTACAACAAATGCCTTAAATCTGACTCTAAATAAATATCATTGTAAAAATAAAAATGTCCTTTTCAGAAGCAGTGTGTGCTGTATGTGAAGATTACTAAACTCTTTGAGGGTCAGGACCTTGTCTTCCTATATATTTGTACAGCTATCAAAATGGCACCTTGTACCCGATTGGAGCAATATAAATTAGTAACCCTAATATTATATGTATTTTAATAGGAAAGTGTATAACATTACTTTCAAGAAACAGTAGTAATGGAATACTTGACTTCAAAATTCTTATTTTCAATTGATAAATAAAGTAACTGATTATTTCCCACTAAATATGATCCCGTAAGGGGAAAAAAATGCATTAAAATCCTCACAACGATCAATAGGTCAGAACTAAGGTTGCTTTGTGAAGAAATATGTATTTCTTGAAACTTGAAAAGGATATAGCACTTATGTAGACAATGAGAGATTTATGTTGTCCTTCACTAGTCATTTCCTCCTTTTTAAAAAAGTGTTTGAGGGCTAGTCTACACTGGCAACGCTAAAGTGCTGCTGCGGCGGCAGTGCTTTAATGTGGCTTGTGTAGACACTGCAGAGCACTGGGGGTATGTCTACACCCAGCCGCTAGTTCGGCGGCAGGCAATCGAAGTTCTGGGTTCGACTTATCGCGTCTTGTCTGGATGCGATAAGTCGAACCCGGAAGTGCTCGCCGTCGACTGCGGTACTCCAGCTAGACGAGAGGAGTACCGCGGAGTCGACGGGGGAGCCTGCCTGCCGCGTGTGGACCGAGGTAAGATCGTTTTCACGTAGCTGAAGTTGCGTACCTTAGCTCAATTTGGAGGGTGAGTGTAGACCAAGCCTGGGAGAGAGCTCTTCCAGCGTTCTTAAAGCAAAACAAAAAAACCACAACACCTATGAGAGGCGTAGCTCCCAGCACTGGTGCACTGTTTACGCTGGCGCTTTACAGCACTCAGAGGGGGCGTTTTTTCACACCCCTGAGCAAGAAAGTTGCAGCACTGTAAAGTGCCAGTGTAGACAAGCCCTGAGTTTTATAAACGATGTGATAGGCTTAGCAACCTTAGATGGGGTTTGAAATGAAGTTTATTTTTGGAATACACACAGAGTATATAAAGTTTCTACTCTCATGTGCTTTTAACTTCATTACAAACCTACTTTTATGACTAGTTTGGAATTAACTAAAGTGGATATAAAATTTAAACGTATGTTGTTTTTTTAAAGTCTCATATTCTTCAATCATAAATGATATCGGTCAAATCCAAAGTATGCGGAGTAGAAAGCCGTTGTTAAGGAAGATTCTTAAAGGCTTACGGAGAAAAAATAGTAAACATGTTAGAACACACATCATTTGGACTGTTTCAGTAAGTAGTAAGTCGTTTCTCTGTTATACGAAGGATTCTTTGGAATTGCTTAGTACTTGGCCAATTCAACAGCTATCTACGTGCTACTAGAAGATCAGTTTCAGATATGCTGGAAGTCAAATGTCTTTGTAAGTAGTTTTGGGATTGCCACCTGAACGTCAGTCTCTAAAATAAAAAAGCTGTGTTGACAAACTACACTTCCAAGAGCATCTACTAGCCTTAAATCAAAACCCTGCCATTTCTGCTCTGAAAGCTTTCTTTGATGCACTCACAGACATTACGGAAAGCATCAGTTTGAGAAAGATAAAAAGCTGACCCTCCAGGATTAAGATATTCTAACAGCTAACATTACCAAAATCAGGTCAAATTAACATATGTCCAGCTTTGGTTACACCCATCAATTTATTTCAGAGAATTCCAGTGTTAGCAGCCCTGCTCCAAACCTAATCTTAGCCATCAGCATCCCTGAGAATAGATTATGTCCTTTTGGGTAAGTGAAGATTGATACTGGCAGAAACTGAACCAGAAATCCAGAACAGAAAGATTCCTACAGGAACAAAACAAGAAGAAATTAATGTATTAAGTGATTAAAACTAAAAGCATGCATAACATATAACTACAGTATTTTCTGTGCTAATTTCATCTTGGTTTTGGCAGTGATTTAGCCTAAAAACAGTTGAACTGGCTAAAGTTAGCTAATATTACCACCACAAGAATTTAGAAGGTCTTTTCAGATATTATGGACGTACTTGTTACCTAGTGGGTCATTTTCTAATGACCCAACACATTCTGAGAGACTTAGGCCCTCATTTTTTCTGCATCTTAGAGATAGTTGTAACTATACAAGACATGTCACTTTAGATGCTAGTAGTCTTGGCCACAAAAAGTATGAATGTGACTTTTGGAAAATATCAACTACAAAGATAAAAATCAACTTTTTAATCAGCTGGGGTATTTCTCAGTAGCCTGAATGCCAGAGTAGACAAAATAGTCTTAGCTCAATTTCTAGCCAAAAGACACACAAGGGCAACAGAAATTCCTGAAAAATTGCTCTATATGGTAGAGGGGAAGAATTTAGAAAGGAAGTACGTGAGCAATCACAGTCAATCTCTGTCTAAGTCTGCAAGTGCATCCATGTGTCCACACGACTGCAAAAAACACCAAGGATGAAATCTTGGCCCATTAAGCCAATAGGAGTTTTGCCATTGACTTTATGAGGCCAGAATTTCACTCCAAAAGTATTCCCCCTTTCCAATATATGGTAGACAACCAGCCTATACTGTACAAAAAACGTTCAGGCTAACATGGTTTGCCTGGGCATTTTGTATTTAAACTTGAACACTGCATAAAACCAAAAACACTGATGAGGCAAGCCATCCCAGCCCAAGTCACTTCAAGAACAATCTGAACACTGTTTAGTCCTCATTGTGGGTAGACAGATGGGGACACACACACACACACACACACACACCCCTCTCTCATTATGTCCTACCAGAATCTAGTATCAGGTCACTCATTACTGAAATGCGAAAGATCCATTTAAAGGCCTGCAATAGATGCCAAGAGCAGCTCTCAGAACATTCTTGACTTACACAGACATCAAAATTATAAGACTTGCTCAGTGAAGCAGCAAGCTTGCCAGAGCACACACACTGTCCTCCCCATTGACAAGTCTGCAAGATGCAAAAACTACCCAGAGAATCATTACCACATCCATCAAGTAATGCGATAACATTCCCAATGCCCTAAAATGCCAGTAGATGTTCTAATAGTCAGAATACTATAGTTTAGTTATGACCTAAATGGGGGAGGAGAGAATAATCATGATACTGGTACAAAAGCATTGATGGAACTGTCTCCCAAACTTCTTCCTCTGAAAAAGATTAAAATTGGACTCTAATGTAATTTCTTTTAAATCTGCAGCATTTTTTGTGAAATGAAATATCAGAACAAAAAGGGTCAGTTTCATTAAGTGTAATTAACTAGACTAAGCAAAATAAAGGCTAAATTTAGGAGAAAGTCCAGGAGCAGTTTTTCAGTATCTGCAAAAATAAGATAGCTGGTTTAGTAAAAAAGGAAGTGCATCACTCAGATGCCTGAAAGAGAAGAGAAAGATTAGAGAAACATCAGAGTCACTGTGATCAGGTCAGTTCATATATAAAAAAAGCAGATAACTGACAACTGCTGCTGGTCACCCCTAGTGAACTCAAAAGAACAGAACAGTGTCAATCCACAAACAAAAATGTCACAGAGAAGCAAGTCAATTTCCAGCATCGTTGAATGGAGATGTACAGTATAAGGGCTTGTCTTTGATTCCTGCAAGCCAAAGGAGGCAGATGTGCAAAGCTGGAACTGTGCCTTTTGCTGGTTGATGTTGCAAGTTGTTAATCCTCGTTAAACATGCCCAGAAGAACACTGCTTTTCTTTATGCTGCCCTTCTGTGTGCGGTCATGTAATACAAGCATATAGAGTTTCCACAGAGGAGGATGGCAGCCAAGCTCTTTAAATGGAGTGATGACAAGATTACTAGCTTGCTAATGGTTATATTTCACAACGTGGAAGTGACAGTTATCAAAACAAAAGTCCCAATGGGCATGTCTGTCTACACCAGGGGTGGGCAAACTTTTTGGCCTGAGGGCCACATCTGGAAACAGAAATTGTATGGCGGGCCATGAATGCTCACAAAATTGGGGTTTGGGTGCGAGAGGCGGTGAGGGCTCTGGGTGTGGGCTCTGGGATGGGGCCAGAAATGAGGAGTTCAGGGTGTGGGAGGGGGCGACAGCTCTGGCTGGAAGTGCGGGCTCCGAGGTGGGGCTGGGGGATGAGGAGTTTGGGTGTAGAAGGGTGCTCCAGGCTAGGACCAAGAGGTTCGGAGGGCGGGAGGGGCATCAGGGCTGGGGCAGGGGGTTGGGGTGCGGGACAGCGCGCAGGCTCTGGCTGGTAGTGCGGGCTCTGGGGTGGGGCTGTGGCTGAGGGGTTTGGGATGCAGGAGGTTGCTCTGGAGTGGGATCAAGGGGTTCAGAGGGCGGGAGGGGGAAATCAGGGTTGGGGCGCAAGGAGAGGCTCAGGGTTGCAAGCTCTGGGCGACGCTTACCTCAAGCAGCTCCTGGAAGCAGCGGCATGTCCCTTCTCTGTCTCTTACGCGGAGGCTGGCCAAGCAGCTCTGCACACTGCCCCGGCCAATGGGAGCTGCAGGGGTGGCGCTTGGGGTGGGTGCAGCGTGCAGAGCGGAGTCCCCTAGCTGCCCCTATGCGTAGGAGCTGGAGAGGGCCATGCCGCTGCTTCCGGGAGCCCCATGGAGTGCCCTCCCCCCCCACTGGAGCGGGGCACGCCCCAGACTCTGCTCCCCAACGGGAGCTCAAGGGCCGGATTAAAAATGGCTGGTGGGCTGTAGTTTGCCCCACCCCGGTCTACACTGCAAAAAACCCTAAACCCACAGCAGCAATCCTCAGAGTCTGGGTCAACAGACTCAGGCGTAAGCTACAACACTAAAAATAGCTGTGTAGACATTCCCGTTCAGGCTGGAGCCCAGGCACTGAGATCTAGCGAGCAGGGTGGGTCTCAGACCCCAGGCTCCAGCCTGAACGGGAATGTCTACACTGCTATTTTTAGCACTGTAGCTCAAGCCCAAGTCAATTGACCCAGGCTCTGAGACTCGCTGCTGTGGGGTGGTGGTGGTGATTTTTTTTTCCAGTGTAGACATATCCAGAAGGATCAGTCCACTGGCCTAGTTCTCTGCAATGCCACATGAAGAATTCTGGTTCAAATCCCGTTCATGCTACCTGGCCTGCGATGGGCTAGAATGAAAAAGAGGCAACACAAATCAACCCTTATCATATAAATTGGCACTTGGGTCTGAACAGGCCATCTCCCATTCAACATCAACCTTATAGCCAATCCTTATTTGGACAAAAAGAGTCCCATCTTGTCCTCCTTGGGTAGGTGAGTGGCTGCAATGAGAAGTCCTTCTGAATGGGGAAGATGCCCTCTTGACCTTCAGACAGAGAATCTCGGATAAAATCCGGGGGGTTGGTATTTCTGATGGGGTTTTTTGATGCAGTGGATAAAATGTTCATTCATTGTTGATATTGGATAGTTTGCTTCTAGCACGCGCGCGCGCACACACACACACACACACACACACACACACACCCCTAGAATTTGCATATACTGATATTATAAGCTCCAATCACATGTACAGTTTTGAGAGAGAGATTATATAAGAACAGTTTAATACAGTATACAATACATTATGACTATACACTGACCACATTTAAAAGTCTGTATTATTTTACCAAGAATTGCCTGAATGTTGTCTTAGAGTAAATATGAAATAACTCATCCTAAAGACTTGGAAACTTAGGAGTCAAAATATAATTAAATTGCAACAATTCTGGAACATCTTTCTGACCTAAAACAGTTAAATAAGATTCTCTCTTTCAATAAAAGCAGAACGAATCTATGGGGAGAACAGGGCAATAGTGTCCTTCTCAGTCAGTCTATAAAAGCATACCAATGGTTGCTAGAAAATTCAGAATGTCATGAATGCAAGGATTGGTTACAAGTACAGGCGGTTTTGAGTAAAAAATAAATAGATAGCACCTTGTATTCACAGCAACTTTCATCCTTAAGATTCCTAAAGTACGTTACAAAACTATACAGCAGGGATCGGCATCCTTTGGCCCACGGCCTGCAAGGGTAAGCGCCCTGGCACTCCGGGCCGGTTTGTTTACCTGCCACATCTGCAGGCTCGGCCGATCGCGGCTCCCACTGGCAGTGGTTCGCCGCTCCAGGCCAATGGGACGGCAGGAAGCATCAGCCAGCACATCCCTCGGCCCGCGCCACTTCCCACAGCCCCCATTGGCCTGGAGCGGAGAACCGCGGCCAATGGGAGCCACAATCAGCCAAACCTGCAGACGCGGCAGGTAAACAAACCGGCCCGCCAGGGTGCTTACCCTGGCGAGCCACATGCCAAAGGTTGCCAATCCCTGCTATACAGCATCACTGATATGCAGCCACATCAGGGACAAAAACAGCCAACAATCCGTGCCCACCATATTGCATAGGAGAGGCAGAGAGAACTTTTTTAAAAGGACACTCAATCTTACAAAAAAGTGCCACTGGATCTTTACTATATACAGAGAGCAAACAAGAACTATGTTTTTTAAATGTCTAATCTGTAAGATCCACAAAGAGTTAAATTGCATGATATTCATTTTATCGGTCATAAGAGGAAGAAGGGCTGAAGCCTATTCTACTGGGATTTGAACATTTGATTCCAGGAAGTCTGGTGGCCTAAACATCAGGTTTAAAATCATTAAACTATTTCAGCTGCCTTACAGCACTGACCTGGCAAATTAAGAAGCAGGGAAAAGTAGCTATCTAGGATAAAGAGTAAGAAAAGGAAAAAGAGAACCTTTTTATCTCTATCTGGAACTAGGGCTGTCAATTAATCAGTTAACTCACACAATTAACTATAGAAAGTTAACTCCGATTAATTTTTTTTTTAATCACACTGTTAAACAATAGAATACCAGTTGAAATGTATCAGGACTTTGGAGCGGAGCCCGGAGCAGCTCCGGAGCAGTGGAGCCGGAACACAGCTCCAAAGCCCTGAAATTTATTAAAATATTTTTGGATGTTTTTCTACATTTTCAAATACATTGATTTCTATTACAATACAGAATACAAAGTATACAGTGCTCACTTTCTATTATCTTTTATTACAAATATTTGCAGTGTAAAAATGATAGTTTTTTTCAATTCACCTCATACAAGTACGGTAGTGCAATCTCTATCATGAACGTGTAATTTATAAATGCAGATTTGTTTTTTCCTTACGTCAGTGCACTCAAAAACAAAACAATGTAAAACTTTAGAGCCTATAAGTCCACTCAGTCCTACTTCTTGTTCAGCCAATCGCTAAGACAAACAAGTTTGTTTACATTTATGGGAGATACTGCTGACTACTACTTATTTACAACGTCACCTGAAAGTGAGACCAGGTGAAGGGGAAGGAATCCATTTTACCCAGGGTGACTAGGAAAACTTTCCCACTCATACAGAGACCAATCTTTCATTCTCAGGGGAACAGTTGCAGAGAAAACCTTCCAAGCATGAACTGGGCAAGGTCTTTCTAGTCTATTCTATGGCTGCAGAAAGGACAGCTCCGCTGCTGCCACAAGCGCCACCAGCACTGGGAGTGGAGTTTCGCCCACAATTAACTGATTTGAGGGGTGATCCAGCATTACTGGGTGCACTGGTATATTTCAGCCTGGTTTAATCATTGGGCTCCCAGGTATGGGGTACGTTTTTCAGACCCTGATTGTCATCATATTGGTATGTAGACAAACAAGGTTTTCTAGTGCAAATGGTTTCCCCTTGTATCAACAGCCAAATACTAAGCAAGCCAGGGTATGGCTACACAACCTTTTGGAGCCTGCAGGAGCGACCCTCCCAGCCCAGGCTAGCTGAGCTAACGGTAGCACTATAAAAATAGCTGTATAGACAGCACTTTGAAGTTGCAGCATTACTGACACATACACACACTAAATCACCTTTGTCCTCGTCTGCCCCTCCACAAATGCAAGTCGACACCACACCATTCTATTTTGTTGCAAGCATGCGCTGGGCCGATCCCATGACAAAACACTTTGGCCAGAAATGGAAAGGACGTGCTTGCAACACAGCATTAAACATTAGTATTAATCTATGAAATATGTTTTCATAAGTGTTGTTATAAGTATTCCAACAGATAAAAAACACAAAAACAGAAACAAATCTATTTTTAATGGCACATTTTCCTGCAAGATGTCTTACAACTCAACAAACATTTTAAGCACTACCACTTACAATGATTTCCCATTGAGGAGATCTGGTCAAATACCACCACCATAACATATTCTTTGACAGAGTAACAAGCCTTTTGGATGAGGGCCAGAGGCGGGGGAGGCAGTAGATGTGGCACATCTTGACTTTAGTAAGGCTTTTGATGTGGTCTCACAAACAAACTAGGGAAATACAACCTAGATGGAGTTAGTATAAAGGGGGGTGCATAACTGGTTAGACAACCATTCCCAGAGAGTAGTTATCAGTGAGATTCAGAGTCAAGCTGGAAGGTAATACTAAGTGGGGTCCAACAGGGATCAGTTCTGGGTCTGGTCCCATTCAATATCTTCATGGGTGGTTTAGATAATGGCATTGAGAGTGCACTTATAAAAGTTTGTGGACGATACCAAGCTGGGAGGGGTTGCAAGTGCTTTGGAGGATAGGATTAAAATTCAAAATGGTCTGACGCAAGCAAGAGGAAATTCAGTAAGGACAAATGCAAGTCACTCCACTTAGGAAGGAACAATCAGTTGGGCACATACAAAATGGTAAATGATTGCCTAGGAAGAAATACTGCCGAAAAAGGATCTGAGGGTCATAGTGGATCACAAGCTAAATATGAGTCAGTGTTGCAGGGGGAAGAGAGGGAAGCAAACGTCATTTTGGTATGTATTAGGAGTGTTGTAAACAAGACATCTTCTATGAGGGAAGATTGAAAAAATTGGGTTTGTTTAGTTTGGAGAAGAGAAGACCAAGAGGGGACATAACAGTTGTCAAGTACATAAAAGGATATTACAAGGAGGAGGGGGAAAGTTATTCTCCTTAATCTCTGAGGATAGGACAAGAAGCAATGGGCTTAAATTGCAGCAAGGGTGGTTTAGGTTGGACATTAGGAAAAACTTCCTAACCATCAGGGTAGTGAAGCACTGGAATTAGTTGCCTAGGGAGGTTGTGGAATCTCAACCACTGGAGTTTTTAAAAGAGAAGGTTAGACAAATATCTGCCAGGGATGGTCTAGATAATACTTAGTCCTGCTTTGAATGCAGGGGCCCAGACTAGAAAACCTCTTGAGATCCCTTCCAGGCTTACAATTCTATGATATATAACGACTGGCACAAGTCACCACAAAAATCACAATGAATATCTAACAAAAACACACTTAGATGCCTTTTAAAATATACTTCACTTCCTCTAACAGTTAATAGAAGTTTAGTAAGTGATCTTTTAAAACAATACGTACCCTTCCTTGCTTTATTTATTTAACATTAATAAAAGCACAGAAAAGGGACACCCCTATAATTTTGTTTCACATCTATATTAAATGAGACACTCTGGCAAAATGGGCCGCTCCTTTACAACCAGCTCAAGCACAGCATATGCACTTTGCTAGAGACAAGTGATGTGAAAAATTATTACAACTAACAAATCTCCCAAACCCAATTCCCCACCACCACCTTTTCTGGTGCATACCCACCCACCGTACACGAACGTACAAATGAATGACTTTCATCTAGCTCTCCCATGACAGGTTTAGTTAGCCCAGTAAAGAATTCGTAAGTATTTATAAGCAACATTCAAAAATAACATAGCTAATAGAGCTTCAGCTGCTGGAGAGCACAAAGAAGGTTCATCTAAAAAGATTACAGTTTCATGTTCCAGGTGGTAGAGGCTATGTATGTGACAGCACCAGGTTGCATTATTAGCATGTGTCTGGCTCCCCATCACACAGACTGCTGCAATCTCAATCTTGCTCTCTCCCTTCCCATCTTTGTAATTTGAACTTTACAGACTCCTGAAGAAGCTTTCTATTCCACTGTCCACCTGCCTCTTATGAAGAATTAAATAATTTATCAAATGAAAATAGTCATCTTGCACAGCAAGCTTTCAATATGTAATGAAAATAGCTTGCCTGATCCTGGACACGCAAAAGAGATGGTGCCATTTTAAAAGGTGTTGTAAAAACAACCTATTGCAATTTTAAGATACAGTGCAAAACATACACAGAGAAAGTCAATTCTGATTTCACATCGATGTACACTAGCAGTAACTCCTGCTGAACTCAGTCGAGTTCTACTGGTTTCACACCAGCGTGAGAGAAGAATTTAATCCTCACTATCATTTATAATAGTCATTTTTCTTTCTTAGTAAGAAGCTGTGTCCCCATGCCTCGAACAAACCTTAATTTTATGTATACTCAGAATTCCAAGTTAGGCAGTTAGATTACAGAACCCAGAGAATGACAACCAAATTGCTGAGCAGAGAAATACAACACCTACCAGCATGTTTTTAATAATGGAACCTTTTTTTGTTCTGTGTTTGTACAGTGCTTTGCACAATGGGGTCCTCGCTCATGACTGGATATCAGAGGGGTAGCCATGTTAGTCTGTATCCACAAAAACAAGGAGCCCGGTGGCACCTTAAAGACTAACAGATTTATTTGGGCATAAGCTTTCCTGGGTAAAAAACCCACTTCTTCAGATGCAAACTTCTTGACTGAACTGGAGTTCAGCATTGGTTCTCCACTTGTAAGGTAACTCCCTTCTCTTCATGTGCCAATATATATTTATGCCGGTATCTGTATTTTCACTCCATGCATGTGAAGAAGTGGGGGTTTTTTACCCACGAGAGCTTATGCCCAAATAAATCCGTTAGTCTTTAAGGTGCCACCGGACTCCTCGTTGCTCATGACTGGGGCTCCTATGGGCCTCTACAATACTAAGATAAATTTATATCAAAACCTCTGGCAATTTTTTCTTTTTAAACTAGACTACTTTAAACTACTTGTCTGATTGGAAAGTGGCTTGACACATAGGGTATAATGTCTACGCTGCAATTAAAAACCCGAGGCTGGCCAAAGCCAGCTGACTTGGGCTACGGGGCAGTTTAATTGCCATGTTGACTTTGGGTGAGGCTAGAGCCAGGGCTTTAGGACCTGCAAAGCAGGAGGGTTCCCAAGCTCAGTCCACAATGGTGAACAAAATGTGAACCAGAGGATCTAGAAGATACTCGTATAAAAAAAAAAAAAAAAAAACTATAGGGGAAAAGAGGTTGAAGGTGACCTGCCAGAGTTTTTATTGGACTTATTCCAGTACAGTCTTGTACTCTTAAATGAGGTACAGCAGACCAGTCTAAGGACATGTCTACACTTACCTACAGAGTGATCAATCCAGCGGGGGTCGATTTATCGACCACCAAGAGCTTTCCCATTGACTCCCGTACTCCACCGGAGCGAGAAGCGTAGGCGGAGTCAACGGGGGAGCGTCAGCAGTTGATCTACCGCAGTGAAGACACCGCGCTAAGTAGATTTAAGTACGTCGACTTCAGCTACGTGATCCAGCCAAGGTATACATCGTGCTGCAGTGGTCCAGCACAAGACTGATTTGGAGATTGGAGGAAACTGCCAATTAAACAGCCCCCCCTCACTGTTTACTAGTAGCAAAGAGGGAAAAGGCATTATAGGCTCCCTGAGGAAATGTTGAAAGCTCAATTTTACCTTCCTGATACCAGTCCTTGAACCTTACCCATAGTTCCGATTAAGATAAAAAGGTGGTAATATCAGATCGTGCATGAACTACAGAAAACTAAATTTAGTCACTTAAAAGGATTCTTATCCATTACCACAAATGGACGATATCCTAAATCCAAGTTCTATGTGATTTTCCACACTGGATCTTAGAAGTGGGTACTGGCAAGGAGAAGCAAATCCAAAGGACAGTAAAAAGATTGCTTGCACAGCAAAACAAGGCATGTGGCAATTTAGAATGATGACTTTTGGCTTGTGCAATGCACCTGCTACGTTGGAGAGGATACTCCATGCACACTCAGCCTGCCTGTTATACCTATATGATATCTTGGTGTAAAAACCTTTGACCAGGAAATGATACATCTAAATGTGATAAGCAGATAAGCAGAAACTGAACTCAAAGAAACAGGAGGCATTATTAAAATAAAAAGGTACATTTATTTTGTGCACAAGTGACGGGGAAATTTCCACTCACAAAAAGGAAGTAGAGGCTGTACAGAACTGGCCAACTCTCCAGACACAGATACGCAGAGTTTTGTAGGACTCTGGTCCTATTACAGAAGGTATATTTGTGGGTTTGCCAATTTTGCAAAACCACTGCATAGTTGGTTCAAAAAGGGAAGTTATTTCAGTGGTCAGCAGAGTGTGATTTAGCATTTTTTAAGTTGAACAAGGCCTTTGTGACCCAATAAAGGACTATACCTGCCTTAGTCTACCTGATTTTCAAAAACCCATTCATATTGGGTACAGATGCTAGTGCTTACAGTGTCAGGGCACAAGAACACAAAGGACTGGAGAGGGTCGTTGCTTATTACAGTAAAACTAAGTTCTTCAGAGAAAAAATCATTGCATTACCTAAAAGAAACCCCTAGCAATGGTTAAATCTATAGAACATTTTCACTATTAAATGTATGGGAAGAAGACTGCAGATAATGGAGTGGAGAGTATGCTTATAAAATTTGTGGATGACATCAAGCTGAGAGGGGTTGCAAGCACTCTGGAGGACAGGACTAGAATTCTAAATGACCTTGACAACTTAGAGCAGGGGTCGGCAACGTTTGGCACATGGCTCGCCAGAGTAAGCACCCTAGCGGGCCGGGCCAGTTTATTTACCTGCGGACGCGGCAGGTTCGGCCAATCGCAGCCCCCACTGGCCACGGTTCGCTGTCCCGGGCTAATGGGGGCGGCGGGAAGCAGCGCGGGCGAGGGATGTGCTGGCCACGGCTTCCCGATACTTCCCCTAAACAGAAGTAGCACATGTAAGACAAGGACAGTAACTGTCCCACGCTATGCGGCACAGATGAGACTTCAGCTGGAGTACGGTGTTCAATTCTGGGTGCCACAGTTAAGGAAAGATGTGGATAAATTGTAAAGTCTCCAAAGAAGAGCAACAAAAATGGTAAAAAGTTTAGAAAACCTGACCTTAGCGGAAAGGACAAAGAAAACTGGGCATGTTGGTCTTGAGAAAAGAAGACTGAGGGCGGATCTGATACGTCTGCAAATGTGTTAAGGGCAGTTATAAAGAGGACAGTGGTCAATTGTTTTCTTTTGTCCACTGAAGGTACGACTTGTCTCCTTAATCTGTAGCAAGGGAGATTTAGGCCATGTCTACACTAGTGAGCATACAGCAGCACAACTGTACCGATGCAGCTGCACCGCTGTAAGCTCACTCATGTAGCCACTCTATGCCAATGGGAGAGAACTCTCCCGTCCACATAATTAAACCACTTCCAATAAGCGGCAGTAGCTATGTCAGCAACATAACACTGTCCACACTGGCGTTTCTGTAGGTGTAACTTACGTCGGTCAGAGGAGTGTTTTTTCACACCCCTGAGCGACATAAGTTATATTGACAAAAAATGCTAGTGTAGACATAGCCTTAGGTTAGATAGTAGTAAAGACAGCCCTCATAGTTGGAAGCCTATTACTCCAGAATTTAACTTTCTAAGAGAGGTTGTGGAATCTCCTTCGTTGGAGGTTTTTATGAACCTTTAATCCTCCTTCCCCAAAAGAGGAAGTTACAGCAAACTAAGGCCACAACTCCTGAAAGAGAATGTCCACGCAAGAGTTTAATGCACTTTAACTTCACATCTTTGGTTGATTTGCCTCAGCTTTCCGGAGTGTCCCTCTGTAGACAAACTCTAAGAGTGGAAGAATCACGAGACTCCAACCAAGACAGGTAAGTGAAAGAGGCCAAGCTTTTGAGGTGGGTGCACTACACTGTAGCCTATGTCAGCAAAACTTACATTGCTCAGCGGTGTGAATATTCCACCCCGGAGCAACAGAAGTTACACCAACATAAGCAGTTGTGTGCACACCGCTATGTTGGTGGGAGAGCGTCTCCCACTGGTTTTATGCCGATGGGAGAGCTCTCTCCCATCGATAAAGAGCATCTGCACCAGATGCACTGCAGCACAGAGCTGCAGCAGCGCAGCTGCACTGATACAGCTGTGCTATGTATAGACATACCCTAACAGAGACCAGAAAGAGGAACAAGGCTCAGCTGGTCCTGTAACCATGACTCATACATACAGGAATGAGAGACATGGGAGCTTTAGGAAAGGGACTGGAGGCTTGAAATGTTATCAGCAGTCCCAGTGAAGACTAATTAGCACTTTAAGTTCAGGCAAAATTACCCAATTTGCAATCACAGTATGGTAACTGCAATTACAGGTTAGACACACAATTACATGCCTAAGGCCTGGTCTAGAGTACAAAGACTGTAGGCATAGCTATGTCAGCTAGGAGTGTAAAAATAAGATTAAAAAAAAAGCCATCTACTAGCTGATGTAGCTCTGCTGTCAAAACCCCGGTGTAGACGCAACTATGCCAACAAAAGAGGGCTTGTGTCAGGATAGCTAGTGCGGTTTGGGGAGGTGGTGCTGACAGAGGAACTCCTTCTGCAGGCTACACCTACCCTATGGGACTCTGCCAGCATCGTTATCCCAAAAAAAGACTCTGCAGCAGAGACAAGCCCTAAGTTATCTGAAACTTGAAGTGTCCACATTAGACTCAGAACTTGCTCCCATTTGTCGCAATGGAGTTTTAGGCTATGAAAGCCGTGCGTCATTTCACATTTGGAAGGTTACGCAACAAGGTTTATATTATCGGTATCACAGCTAGTGAAGCATATTTAGTTAAGGTTACTCAAACACTTTCCATTATAAGACTCTGTTTTCAGTTATTTATAATTCTGCCACACCAACATTTTGCAAATTTTTTCCATGCCTGGTGTTTTGCCTCAGGTTTAACGTTTTTTGGCAAATTTCAGCAAAAGTTGTTCAGATGTTTCTCAAAATGAGAGTAGGGTAACATTAATTTTTGCCATATTAAAAATTCTTATAATTGTCTTCTTGAGAACCCCTAGCTCCTCCATGCTTTGGAGCAGGGACTTAAATTTGTCTTGACCAAGTTACGTCTCTGAAAATCTTCCTTCATACATGCTGAGTAGAGAGTTGTTAGAGTTTGGCAACTAAACTCTCCAAAGGTTCTGTCTGAAAGCAGAGTGACTTCCCTCCTGTGCTCTCAATGCTTCCTGCTGCACGTGCACCAAAGCAACAAGAAAGAAAGAAGCAACCCGAGTACAATGAAAAGGGGTGATGGACCAGGCCTGGGTGTGGTAGTGAAGGTTGAGAAGAGAAGACTGATAATGGACCAGGCTGAAAGCGACAGAGGAACAAGGGTCTGTAACCACTTGAGCATACTCCTCTCAGAACCTGGAATAGAACCTCACAAATCTCAGTATTCCTCTGCAGCCAGCAAAACCCACTAGCAAAATGTATCATCTCCAGTTAGTGACTGGTCCACAGAGGATGACAATCTATTACTGCTATCAGCTGCTGTTAGCTCAAATGACACAGGTCTGTGTAGTGGGTCTAAATGTTATAATCCTCCTGATGAACTATGTAGAAGTTAACGTATTTCCACATGATGGATTCCCTCCCTTTCCAGGTGTTTTTTTCCCCCAAAACCTAGGAAATTACATACAAAAATCTCAATTAAGGTTACAAAATCAAGCACTCCAAAGTTAGAAAATGACACAACTAAGGTTGCCCTTTCTGTGTATGCATGATGATACAGTCTTTAATTACATGATTGCATACTATTTTTCCCACAGGACACCTGACTCATTCAGAGCACAGGAAGGATGATGCTCAGAGAATGAGTCAGGACTGCGTAGCAAACAAGGCTTCTTTGGGTGGGGAGGGTACAACCACTGCCTCATTTGTTGGAAGGTGTGTACTATTTGAAATTACTGGCGTGGACGAGTTGTTGGAAGGTGTGTAGTGAACGAGGCAGGGGACTGCAGAAAAAGAAAGAAAAGTCTCATACTTAAAAGCAGTTGAACACCATCGTGGAGAATCAGATTATATCCCTGCCTCTGCCCCAGAGTTCATATGTGATCCTGGTCAAGTCACCTAACCAAAATGTTCACACAGTTTGTTCCTCATTTGCTTGGTGCTCATTTTGAGGCACCAATGGTCTGATTTCTAGAAGTGCTGAGCACTCAACTGCAACAGATGTCAATTGGAGCTTTGCTTTGAAAATTTAAAGTGCTATAAAATGCTGTGCACATAGGACATAAGTATCTCAAATTTTACATGGATTTTGGGTGCTCACTTTTGATTTTAAAATGTCTGTGCCACAGTTCTTCAGCTGTAAAATGGCGATAACACAATCCCCCTGTGAGGTGCACTGGTGACAACAAATTCATGTTTGTGAAGCACTCAGATGCTATACTGATGACCGCCCTAGAAAGCGCACGAGTACACTAATAATTCTGTATTCAGAGCAGAGTTTAAATGGTGTGTAGTAATAAAGACAGAAGGCCATACTCTGAATAGTGATCAAACAAAATATTGAATAACTGTTCACTCAGTAAGCACCTTCTATTCTGTGCACTGAATGAGGCAGAGATTCGGGTGGGGGTGGGAAACAGTATAAGGTCATAGCATAATGCAGAAGATTGCATGGAAACTTTCAATTCTGGCACTTCCTAACTTTTGAGTGCTTGACTTTAAAGAGGTAGTTGTGTGTCAGTAGGTTTTGTTTTAAATGGAATCCTAGAGCTTTCATATGGCCCAAAATTATATATTATATATATGAATATATGAAAGAGAGAGAGATTATCCTGAAAGTCTGAAATCTCTGCCCTATGCTCAATAGAGACCAGGCTATTTAAAGACAGTGATATTAGAAAGAAACATGGTTGTATTTTCCTCACTTTCTTGCTGGTGAGTCTGTGGAGTATTTTTTAAAAGACTGGTTATGCTAAGGAATGACTTGGGGGGAGGTGGGGGGGGGGGAAGAAACCCCGCATTTTTCTCTTGCAGTGTAATAAAGAAAAACAAAACATGCTTAAAATTGTCATTAACAAAAATAGTGTATTGTTTGCCTCCCACTTTTGTTCTTTCCATGCCAGAAGGCACTAGCTTTCTTTAAAACAATAACAAAAGAAGTGCAGCAGGTAAAGCACCAGCACCGCTTCAATATCTTGTTGCTCTTTTGAGTGACATTTTAGGATAAACTGCAAGAAACAGCTGAAGGATAAATTTAGTCCCAATGACACCTTACTAATACTGGATTAAAAACTAAGTCAAAGAACTAGGGTAAAGTGCAAAAATTTTGTACTAAGAATTAAAAAAAAAAAAAAAAATCTATGTGAGTTACTTGGGTAACTTTGGAGATCAAAATTAACTAGGGGTGTGTGTGAGAATATATATGGAGAGAGAGATTGATTGATTGCATACACAAGTCCAGTTTCATCTACAATAAATTCTACATTACAACCTTATCACTTTTGCAAGATGAGCCTTTGCCTCAAGGTACAATGGAATGAATCAGAGACATCATGTCATCCTCAACTCTGAACTTCTCTTATCAGCTTTATTTTAACTCAACACTTCCCATAAAGCATGTGTAAGCTTCCTCCTTCATTAAAGGTTTTAAATAATTGTTTACATAAAGAAATGGTCATTAAAATCAGGTTAAGATCTTTGGACTCAATATAATCCATTTGTAGATTAGACAGACCATGAAGAGCTGCATCTATAGAATCAGGGACTATTGGGGAATTCCACATGTGGATATAACATACATCAGGGCAGCTGACATCCAAACTTACTAAGTGACATGAGACCTCTTTCCACATGTCCAAGCAACTGACCACAGACCAAATACATCCCTCACATATGCCTTCCTCTTTCCAAATAAAACAATATTTTTCAAAATTCAGTATTTCATGCTATTTAAAAATATTAAGTATTTTTACTAGAAAACTGACAAAGTGTTTGTACATTTATGAACACTAAATACAAAAGTGAATGCTAATCCTCAAAGATTTGTTTTTAAAAGAAAATATCAAACAAATATTGTGTGGCAAAATGGGATGTCTGACCATTTTTTTTTAGTTTATGGCAGTGATCGTTACTTAGGATACAATGAAATACTCCGCATTAAAAATAAAAATAAATTGTCAGGGACGGGAGGGGAACAGGAAATGGTGGCAAGGAGGGAAGAGGTAGGGTCGTGTAAATTGGGGAGCAAAACATTTACTTTGAGATCTTGTCTGCTATTTTCCAACCCCAGTTCCACTTCCTGGATGAAAATAGGAGCTAAAGCAACACAAGGAGCAGAGGAGACAGTGAGAGTGTACTAGACACTCATGTAACACCATAAGAGAAAGATTCCACCTGCTTCTCCAGTTCTATGCATCTAAAAGAAAACTTCCAACAACTGATTTTAGTGCTGGTGGAGAAAAGGCAACTGAAAGTCTGCTGGCTGATTACATGGGTGATTCGGAGAACGTGAATTGGAGGAACAAGGGTGGCCACTGAGACCATGCAGCTGGCCAGCCACAGACTGACACTGCTACCAGAAGCTAGCTCCTCTCTACCAGGGTAAACAACATAGTACCTTTACTGGCTAAGCTTATTGTTTATATTATAGTAGTTCCAAGATCAGAATCCAAGTCCCATTGTGCTAGGTGCTTTTCAAACAAGACAATCGCAGCCCCAAAGAGCTTAAAACCTAAATAAGATTCTTCCACTTTAACTCCTACAGTGAAGCACTCACTTTCACCTATCCAGAAGGCATTTTCCCTCTATTGCCTGAAATAACTCCTAGATGCAGTTCCAGCCTGCAGTCCTCAAGACATGTCCTCCTGTAGCTAGGAGTGTGCCTCCCAGCACGGGTAGACAGATGCATGCTAGCTCTGCGCAAGCCATCACACTAAAAATAGCTGTGGTCATGGTGGCGGCTCAGGCTAGCTGCCCAAGTACAAGCTTGCCCAACCACCTGGGTATGTACTTAGGCTGCTAGTCTGAGCTGCTATCATGGCCAGGGAGCCATGGTCGGGAGGGGCACCGTCCAAGTGCAGCAAGCTGGCAGGCCTGGGCTGCCAGAACGAAGTGAGTGAAGACAAGCCCAGAGCTGAAGCACCTGGCCAGCTGGGCAGGGGCAAGCAATGCCGCCCTGAGCTGCCAGCCTGGCGGGGCGGCACAGGAAACAGGATTCACCCCTGCAGAGCCAGCACACCAGGTCCTGGATCCCCACTTCCCATGGGCCTGGTGGTCAGGGAGTATATGGCCGGGGAGCCCCTGGGCTCAGAAACTCCTCCTTGTGCAGTTTTACTTCTAATCTAAACCAACCCAATGCTGTGTGTGATTTAAAGTGAAGGTTAACTCCAGTTAATGTGGCAAGCTACTGGGTATTTAAAGGAACAAACAAACAAACAAACCTTAATCTCTCTTTGAATGGCCCAGCAGAAGACTGGATGTTGCAGAGCACACGATTTGGGGAAAAATTCAGGACTGGAGGGTGTTGGGGTCATCTTGCTAGGTGTAAGTAAGGCTAGAGCGTGGCAGTGGTATAACAAGCAGGCTCCTGGAATCAGAGTTGCTGAGTCAGTTGCTCAATACACAAGACACTCAGTGTACACTGGCTGTAAGCATCCAGACCAGGAAGCTACAGCAGCAGAGCATTTTGAGGCACTCGGGGATACAGAGCAGGCAGTGACAACCCCTCACCTGTCTGGACTGCACTCCAGAATGTTATAATGACCAATATACAAAGAGAACAACCGATTCAGAACATCACATGCGTAGTAAGGTAAAGAAACATTGGCCACTGGACAGCTAGCTCGCTCAGAATCCCAGATTTATTTGGGGCTTTTTTTGAGTAGCAAAATCAATATTACCCCCTCTGGTCATCTTACAACTAGTACAGGAGAACGATTAGAAGTGTTTCAATTGAAGGGGGGGGAGGTGCTTTCAAAAGTAAGTATCTTTAGAGAAAGGTGCCTAGACTGAGAACAATAAAATGGCTTAAAGCTAGTTTATGAAAATGGGATCTACAAGGCTACACTAAAATCCCTTCGACAGTACTAGATTAGTACTGCTTTAATAAAGCACTGGATATACTGCATGAAAAATGGCTGATTCCATTTTCTGTTTTTATGAATAATGTTAAAAAGCAGAGCATAGGAAACCTTTGTAATATCAAGTAAGGGCAAGTGGTTATGACCAAGTACTTTATTTATTTATTTTTAATTCTTCTTTAAATCTCCTTCCCCTTTTCAGCTTGCCCAGTTATACTCTTCCACTTTACAGAACGCACATCCAAACAATATCAGGAATTGGGCAAATGGGAAATGAGAAAATACACAAGCCAAAGGAAGAAGCAGACAAGAGACACACTTGCGGTCTTTCCCTCATTTGTTCCTGGACCCTATTATACACACACATTTCCTTAAAAAGAAAAAAAAAAAAAATTAAAAAGCAGCCAGACTCTAGGCCATTAATTATAAATATTTACCTATTTGCATGTGTATCACCTGCTATCTGATAGCCTAAGTTTACGAACATTAGCAAAGCTTCAAACACTAGTGAAGTAGAGTACTACTCATGTTACAGATAGGGTAACTGATGGACAAAGGGTAAATGCTTTTACTCATGGTTACATAGCAATTAAGTGGCAGAGCTGAAAAACGGAACCTAGTAATCCTGACTTCCAGTTCCTTGTACTAACTACTAGGAATATTAGTATATTTTAAATATATAATTTGTTTGATTTTCAAACTCCTAGCTCTTAAAACCAAATTTAGTTATCTTTATGACTATGAAACAATTAGTGTTTCCTCCACTCTCCAAGTTGTGGTTGCCATGTAGGGCAGAAAGAAATCACCTTTCACCTGAAGCAGAACATTCTCAGGTCAAAAAACACCCACCTTATTTCATTCTACCCCACTACCATCGTTCTTAATTAATCTAGTTTACATAAAATTAGCCAAAAGAGGGCATACTGGTGTTCTTTATCTTACATACCCTTCATTCAGAAGGGAAGTATTTCTCAGAAAGATATCTAATAGTTTCTCTACTGGTCAGAAAAGTGAAAAATCTTTTATATAGCCAATACATGCAACTTAATTTGCAGATGTGCATTCAGCTATCATCACCACTTATCTTTTGTTTACATGCATTAAAATTAGAGAGATCTTGGAACTAGTATGCACTAAGTAACTAACCTTAGTCCTAGTTTTGGACACTGAAAAAAAATAGATGTATTCTATACCACATTCTGTCCTTCCACATTATCAGCTAATACCCAATACCAATCTCTTCACATGTGCAATAGCAAGAGTAGCACTTGAATTCTGAATGAAAGTGGTACATCCGCCATATATCTTAAAAAAAGAGAAGAACTCCATATGACTACATGACATGTATGTAGTCCAGATGAGGAGATTAAATCATTGTATACACACTTCCCAAAACTATATATAACCCACACACCTCCTGGGTGCGTTCTGTCCCATCTAGTGGCAGAGAGAGAGGCAGAAAGAGAGATTAAATGAGTCTGCTCTACAACCTTAGCCCATAGCCAGTTAGCTTACGCGGTAGAGGCTCATACATTAAGCTCCAGAGGTCCCAGGTTCGATCCTGCCCACCGACGGCCAGGGTCTGTCGGTGTTACATATACAATATGCTGCACCCCCACCAGAGAGAAGGAAAGAAGAGCTAAGAAAAGAGGAAATGCACCCTTTACCTCTTTTGTAGGTGAGCCTACAGAATATTATTGTTCCATCAGAGGGGTAGCCGTGTTAGTCTGAATCTGTAAAAAGCAACAGAGGGTCCTGTGGCACCTTTGAGACTAACAGAAGTACTGGGAGCATAAGCTTTCGTGGGTAAGAACCTCACTTCTTCAGAGGCANTTCTTTTGCCTCTTGCATGGAAAGCGGTTTCGACATGATCTGCATACATCTGCTAATTGGCGTGCTGTTGCATTTTGACAATTTGAACAGCTTTGTTTTATTATTGAAGAACTCCTTAGTATATTTATTTATTTAAAGTTAATTTGAACTGGAGAATTAACACCAGCGTGGAAGTGTTCTCTTGGATGATTTTAGGGCAAGGGGACCCTATTCCTCACTTTCTACTATGAAATAAGGCATTTGTCACTTGTGAAAGAAAGTCTTAAATTGGATACTGAGCCCTCCTTATCAAATAAGAGAATATACTTTAAGCAGCAACAGAGGGTCCTGTGGCACCTTTGAGACTAACAGAAGTACTGGGAGCATAAGCTTTCGTGGGTAAGAACCTCACTTCTTCAGAGGCTCTGAAGAAGTGAGGTTCTTACCCACGAAAGCTTATGCTCCCAGTACTTCTGTTAGTCTCAAAGGTGCCACAGGACCCTCTGTTGCTGCTTAAAGTATATTCTCTTATTTGATAAGGAGGGCTCAGTATCCAATTTAAGACTTTCTTTCACAAGTGACAAATGCCTTATTTCATAGTAGAAAGTGAGGAATAGGGTCCCCTTGCCCTAAAATCATCCAAGAGAACACTTCCACGCTGGTGTTAATTCTCCAGTTCAAATTAACTTTAAATAAATAAATATACTAAGGAGTTCTTCAATAATAAAACAAAGCTGTTCAAATTGTCAAAATGCAACAGCACGCCAATTAGCAGATGTATGCAGATCATGTCGAAACCGCTTTCCATGCAAGAGGCAAAAGAAACCACACAGTTCTGCAGTCAGCAGGGAATAGATCCCAAAGAAACTGCCTTCAAAATTCACTGACAGTCATATAGTCATGGGACAATGGCTTGAATTTTAACTAGCATTTTCAATCTGCACATACCATCCCCAGGGTCATATGCTGAATGAATTTTACCTTACCATTATGCTGATAACTTTCACATATCCAATTATCACACACACAACAGCATAAAGGTCCCTCTTTTCCTGTTGGAAGAGCTTTCCTTTATTGTGTTGAGAGACTGAAGTGGACATCTAAAAAGCACCTGCCACTGCAAATACCATGTGGACTTCTTTTAATGAGCAAATGTAAACATAAGAGATTACAAGACTAGCACATCTGGAAAAGTTCACGCTGTACCAGGCAAGACAGTTCTGAAGCAGTGCAAAGTGTGACAGTTCTAGTGCCACAGACTAGAAAGTAATTTTGCTGCCGCCACCACCTCCTCAAGAAGAACCAGAAGCTCACCTAGAATATCCACAGAACATGTGCATCTTGAAAAGACGCATGACAAGGTACCAAAAGGCCTGTTATCACAGGGACTTCAGCTCTTGTAGCCTAATCAATGCTTTAACTGGGAAGTAAGAAAGCTCCATCTGGGTCAACACTTGGAATCCTGACTAATTAGGAGTCCAACCAGACTCCATCAGAGCTGTAGGCTGTCATTCCTTTTATGCATGGAAAAGGCCTGTAGATGCATCCTGGGCAGGAAAGAGGGAGATAGACAATTTTAGGAGGGGTGTTCACATACTGCTCTCTCTCTCTAGACACATTTACTCTACCCATCTCCCCCTTTCCGAAGTGTTGATGGTTGTTTCCTTGCATAGTGTGCAGCAGCCAAGAAGAAAGTCAATGTGTCCAAGGACAAGTCTAGAACCTTCCTTAACATTTCAGCTTAGTCTACTACCCTGATGACCCTACAAAGTCTAACAGGCAAAAAGAAGTTCAATAATAATTACAAAGTAATGCATGCAAGATATAAAACCATATTGTCAAAAATTTAGCTCTATTAATGGTAAATGAAGACCTACGCTCTCAAGAGAGGTGTCCCTATTTTTCATCTATATTCATGACAGAAGCAGCAAAAAAGAAAATTCCATTTGCAACTCATATGGATTATAAGAGCTACTTTTCAGAGATGAACTTCATTGTACACCCTTTACTCTTGTGTGCTGATCACTGTAAGTGGAAGTGATCTGGAGATATGCACTGCATGCATACTTTAAGGCGGTTTGTTCAAAGTGTGGGTATTTCACTCTCATACACAACAGAAATAAACTCTTTTCAGAAGTGCTACTACTCCACAGAACATTAAAACAAGATAATCTAGGGCCTTGGAAAAATAGCACTCCTAAAGCCATGGATCTTACTAACAAAGTAGAATACTGATTGAGAGCCAAGAACCTCTATTGCTTAATATGTTCTTTTGAATCCAAACAGGTTATGCATTATGTTAACTGATCTTTCAAAAATATCTTTTCATATGATAAATATTAGATTCAATTATGTTGCCATCCAGAAATATAGTGCATGTTTGTATAAGAATCCTGGAAAAATCATCCCACTGTATTAATATACATCACTATTAATGCCTGTGTTTCAAAGTTTATTTTAATTATTATATTTGTACTTTTTTTGTTAAAGTATTAAAACATTCTTACCTGTATATCCTGCCCACCAGCCCCAGGAAGCCACCATAGCTAAAAGCCATTTAAATAATACTCCTTCGATATACCAGAACCGCTTACTATCCAACAGTCGAAGAGGCTGCAGTATAATTAAATACAAGATGTAGGATGGAATAGCAACTAGGTTATTGGCAACCATGAAGCCGAACCTCAGGAGTCCTTTCAGAAGTGTATAGCCCACCCTCTGGGCCTGTTCTAAAGTCACAGCCATTCTCTTCACACCAGAGTATGTGGGCTCTTCCTACAGTAAAAGAAGAACAAGATACAGCCATTACTCACAGAATAAAATGAAAAACACCCTCTCTACCGAGTCAACATGCTAGTGAGCTAGATACAGTGTCCCCTTAATAAAGCTGTCTACTTCAGCCCCAATCCATTTTCATAAGCATCTGCAGCCCTTAATTACGTCTACCATACCTCAAAATTAGTCAGAGTGGAGGATGAAAATAAAGTACATTGAACATTTCCATGTCCCAAAGAAAGAAAGAAAATAATTAAGAACATCACACACCATCAACGTGATACTCGCCTGAATTAAAAAGCTGAAAGTTGAGAAATTTCTGGGAGTCACACAAAAAACCTACAGCTATGAATTAAGGTAAGTGGCATATCAATAGACTTGGAAGGATTAGGTTTTATCAGTGGACATTGGTTTCATAGTACACACACAAACCAAAGAACAAATATTTCCATTGATGATAACTGAAATTTACCAATAGGCAAAGTAAGAAAAATGCTGAGAGAACTTTTATTAGAGTTTGATTTAAGCATATTTACTCATTGCTTTAATATGCGATGTTGGTAATTTGTGTTTTAATGGCTATAAAGCTTTAACTTCCTGAATCTCAGCATCTATTGCCAGGAAATAATTACTGTCTGACCCCATAGTTACCCTAAATTTCCCACACCTGTAAAAATTTTAATGGATAATAGAAAAGATGCTTAAAAACAAACCGTTATCTGACAAAAATATAAAAAATAATTCTGCCAAGCCTACATATCAAACGGTACATTCAGCAAGTGGTCATATAAATTACATAAACATACCCTGGAGAATGAGAGGGAGGAGAACACATTCCCTGTGGCTGGGCAGCAAGTGATCACCGAGAACCAAATAACAGAACTGGGGAAGGATGGGGTGGTAGTCCCTTTCAAACTCAGTGACCTGCCCTGGCTCACACCAAAAGAGGCAGCAGGAACACTCAGAAATTGACCTGCCTTTTACCAGGGCAAAGGGAAGGGGAAATAATGACACACGCTTCTCTGTCTCTCCAAAGTCAACAGCCAACACCGCCTAGGCAAGGTCTCCCTCACCCTTCACGCTGCGAAGCCTGGCTGAGGACGAGCGGGGCGAGCTCCCGCAGCTGCGCTAGACCCGCTGAGGGAGAGCCAGGCAGCGAGCGAGGGGCACCAGGGCAGCCAAGGGGGGAAGCGGTGGCAGGGGCCATTCGCCGGGTGCCTGACCTCGGCCAGCGGGACTCACCTCCTGCGGCGCAGGGGAACAGAGGAGGCCGCGGCGGGAGGCGGCGGCGCGTGTCGCGGTTGACGGCGGCTGGAGGCGGAGGCGGCTCGGCGGGCTCATGGACCCGGAGGTGACTGGCCGGGCCCTGGGTAACGGGCCGGGAGCGCTCCGCGCCGGCCGCTCTACTCCCCTTGCAGCGGCCTGCGGAGAGAGGGGCGGGTCAGGGTCCGCGCCGGCAGGGAGCAGGGGCTGGCCGGGCCCCGTCCCGCTTTCCGGCCAGAGCCGCCGCGGGTCTCGGGCCTATCGCGCCCTCCCGCCACCGCCGCCCCTCCCCGCGCCCCACAGCAACCCTCCGTGCCCGGGAAAGCCGGCCTGACAGCCGCGGGCCACGGAGCGTGTCTGGGCGGGGCGGCATCCTGCACCGTCCCCAGGGTCAGCCGGACACCCCCCCCCCCCGGGGGCTCTCCTCAGGGCAGCAATCGGGTGTCCCTGCTCGGCCCGCCACCCCATCTCCCGAGAAGGGGATCGCCGGGGAGCGACAGGGGGACCCCTGCCCCCGAAAAGGGGGTCGCCGGGGTAGCAATGGGGGGACGCCTGCCTGCCATGCCCCAGCCCTGCGAAGGGGATCCCGGGGGAGCAATGGGGGGACGGTGCCCCCCACCCCATCCCCCGAGAAGGGGATCCCCTGGGAGCAATGGGGAGGACCCTGCCTACCCCAACCCCATCCCCGAGAAGGGGGATCTCCGGGGAGCGATGGGGGGACCGTGGCTCCCGGCTCTAGGTGCTTTTCTCGGGGAGCAGCAGGGGTCCCGGCCCCTTCCCGCACACCCGTCGGGCTGGGTCTCCCTTCCCAGGCAGAGGCCGTGCCGGGGCACCATACCTCCGCCTAGCTGGCTCTGTCCCCGGGATAGGCGCTCGGGGGCCCGAGGGATTCATGCCGCCGGCGACTCGCGCTGCCTACCACCCCCGCAGCCGGGCTGGGTCTCCGCCGTGACTGCTCGCCTCTCGCTCGCTCCCGAGGAAGCGGCGGCTGCAAGAGGCAGAAGCGGAGCTCACACTGCAGCAAGCGCGGCTCCCTCCGGCCGACAGCTCCCTCTAATGAGCGCAGGCTGGCTGCGCCCCCGGCGGGCAGAGCAGCCCCAGCCGGCTCCTCCCCTTCCCCGCCGCGGGCCCCTACGCCCAGCCCTTCAGCATCCCTTTCCCCATTGCCACCGGCGCTCGGCTCCCCTGCCGCTCACACGCCCATTGCTAGGGGCAAGAACAACTCCGGCGCAGAGCCCAGCAGGAGGAGCGCCAGTTCAGGTCGAGTGGAGATTTGCATATAACAATAGAATTACACTATTTACATAGGAAATGTGTCTCCACACCCATCCAGCACTTGCTCTGAGGACAGAGGAATGATTCGAAAAACTACAAATCTTTAAATAGTTCGCATTATAAACATTTTTAAATGGCCCTCTTTGGTGTTAGGTTTGGAGCATATTCTTTTTTGACCCAGATCCCACTATCAAAGAAATGGCAGCTTTGAGAAATGAATGTTGATTCACTCCTAGAATTTAACAAAATCTAAGATGAACAGGCCTTTAAATTTTAGGGTTAGGTTTTATTAATAAATCATGACCATTTATATGGTGCACTGCTAGGAGTATTTTAATTGAAAAATATTATTTTACAAATATGTATTTAAGTAGACATTCCACAATCTCAGGCCTCTGCTTTGCAAACACAGGAACTACCATTTGGGTCAGAATGGAAGTCCATCTAATCTAATCCAGTATCTTGTCTCAGAATGGCCCATACTAGATGCTTCAGCAGAAGGTGTAAGAAACTTGTCATAGGCAGATCTGGGACATGATAGGCTTCATCCTGAACTTTAATAGTTAGAGATTGGCTTAAAGTCAGAGGCATTAGGTTTACTATCCCTTACAAGAGTTATCAATAATAATCATTCTTGATAATCTTGATCCTTTTTTTTTTTTAATTATGCTAAATTCTTGGCATCATGGTTTTTAGGCACCGTGAGTTTCACAATTCAAATTACATGTTGTGTGAACAAGTATTTCTTTTTATCAGTTTTTAATTTCCTACCTTTTAATGGAATAGCTCTTTGTTCGAGTAACACAGGGAGAATAGTAATTCCTAATCTACCTTCTCTATACCATTGTACTTTTATCATGTCCCCTCCTATTTATCTGCTTTCTAAAGTAAAAATCCCTATTGTATGGAAAAACTTCAATGTAGAGCAGCATTTTACACAAACCAATGCCAAAATTAAAACACTATATCCCAACAGATAATTTTATATCAAAAAGAAAGACTGCCCTCTTGGCCCAGCAGTCTTTTTTTAGTAAAAAATAAACAGGAATTGAAATCTGTGGTGATGGTGTCATAAGAAATACTTCTAGTTCATCAGAAAAAGCATTTTTCAGAGGGCAAGAAATTAGTGAAGGAGAATCTGTAAATTTCTGCTGCACATAGTGGTGACCCAAAAACCCAGAAAGTAGTTGATGGGAGTGCCCTTTCACATAACACAGTGATGATAAGACGTTCCATGATGTGTTAGCACAGATTAAACTTTTCAACAGCTGCATGTAAATATTTTTCACTTGCAGTTTATGACAGTGGTGATGCTACTATTACTGCATAGTTGAGTGTTTTTGTTAAGTGTGTGAATGAAAATTTTGATATAATTGAGGAACTGTTGGTCTCTGCCCACTTTGTTCTACAACCAGTGTCTCAGACTTGTTTGAAGAACCAAGAACATGTATTGCAAGAGTATGCAGTGTTGTTGTAGCAGTCCTGGTCCCAGTATATTAGAGAGACAAGGTGAGTGAAGTAATCTCTTTTATGGGACCAATTTCTGTTGGAGAGGGAGATAAGCTTTTGATTTTACACAGGGCTCTTCTTCATAGTGACAGTTAGTGAAAATGTTAAGCTTGATTGGTCCAAATTAGACAGTATTTGTACAGATGGGGCACCTGCCAGGATGGTCCAGAAGAATGGTTGAGATGTTTTGCTAGAAAAGCTTTTGGGTTCTGTATCAGACCGACTGTCCTCCACTTTAGGAAGTTATGTGGTTGAGCATTTTGCTGAATGAGCTAATCTCAAGGACCCACTCTTACTGCTCATTTCCTAAATTTCCTGTAGCCCTGAGACCAATCAGTACCTCCAGAATCCACCCATTCCCACATAATTGCACTCCAAAACAAAAGGGTTAAATGTGGCACATAGATGAAATGTGCCTGTAACTTCTGTATACTTCAGAGTTAATTATATGGACCTGAGGGTATAATTTGGCCTGAAACTTTTATTTAAATAGTGTGCCTAGACACAGCCCTTAAAATTGTAAAGGAAATGTTTCAAATATGAACCAAATGTAAACCCATTCACAGTTGTCTTTCTGTGACAATAAACAAAGAGCCTAAAATAAAACAACGTTAAACCTCTCCCATTCATATCAATAAACATTCATGGAGCATGTTGGCAATCCTCACGATTGTATTGAGATGTTTTTCTTAAACTTCAGCTCCTGGAGGCGAGTGATCACAAAATAATCTCTGCTTTCTTTCTTTTTTAAGTTTCTAGCCCTCATGGTTAAGGTGAAAAGCCTGAGAACATGAGCAGAGTACTCCCCGAAGGCTCAAAAACTAGATGGCAAAAAAGAACTTCTACATTTTTTTTTTAAATCTCATGATTTGTTAATGCTTGGGGCTGGCCATACTGGTGAGGAGACTGTCACTACTGACTATTTTACCAAAAATCATCTGCTACTGTCCTTATCCATTGTTAGATGCAGAAACCATTGGACAAGGAGTTCTATGGTAGTTGGTTGGTGTAAAAGTTTGCTGCAGTAGAAAATTATATGATGGAATTCATAACTCTCCCAGCCTTCTCCCCAAATTAAAAAATCAAGTCACCCCTACTACTGCCTACAAAAAGAGGGGAAAAGACATCTCCTTCCCAATCTCCAACTGCTGTGGGGGTGTCAGGTGTCAAAAACTTCTGTGACAGCTTCTACATAAAAGTATTATATTCTCACAACAAAAATATAGCATGTAGAAAATATAGAGGAAGTATAAATTTAATATTAAAAATAGGGAATACAAGGATTGTAGTGTTCATATTTAACTCATTAAAAAATTACGTTTGAATTTACTTGAAGCTGCCATCCAAAGGTGTAGAAGAGCATACAGAATTTATGTCCGTCTTGCTGCAGAGTACAAAAGACCGTGACTATTTAAAATAATTGACACTAAGAAGTAAACCAAATGAGCCCATTCCTTTGCCCACTGAAAGAAGAGGGAAAGACTTCAATGGGAGCTACATCCTGGATCTATGTAGTTACTCTTGGATATTATTCAATCTACAAATCTATTGTAGAGTTAAGCAATAAACAATTTATCAAATTCTGTCCTGAGCCACAGTGCACTTGTACAATCCCCAGGCAATAACTATGTGACAGATTCCAAATACTTCACCAGAGGCTGGATTTGACTACTCCAGCTGACCTCAGAATGACAGTTGGTCTCTCAGTTATCAACAAAACTGTAAAGGATTTTATAGATCACAAAATTCCTTGAATTGTACCCAGAAGCATGTAGGCAGCTAGTATAGCCGTTGAAGAACTGATATCCCCATAAGTTACCGTCCAACAGTAGATCGCTGCATTCTGTACTCGGAATAGTTTCTGAGTAGCCTGGAAGCCTAGACCCAAGTAGAGAGCATTCCAAACATGCAAGTAATCTACAAATCACAAAGGCGTATACTGTTATGGTGAAGTCCTGATGCAAGAGTAAAGGCTACAAATGCCTACCCAGATATAATGGGGGGAAGGAGTGTTTTTGGAATTCCAGAAGCAGTTAGGATGTTTAAAAGCACTCCCAAATTGTGCCTATCTAGGGCAAAGGTTGGACAAAACCTCTCACAAACGGCTAAGAAACTACACAATACCTTAAAGATTATCCGCCTGTACTAATGACGTCATCTTCATCTTGTCCAGACTGAGCTTCAGTCAACTTTTCCAATTCCATTTCAGTTAGACACAAAAAAATAAAGCACAAATACTGGGCCTAATTAAAATGAGACACAGAGGTACATATTATCCATGTACTGATGGCACTGCAGCCCAAATTCCCTTGCATACAGTGAACCAGGAGGTTCACTGACTAGGAAATCTCACAGAGGAGATTACTCAGGGAAGACAAGTGATTGCACAAAACCACCCCTGGCACCCCTCAGAAAGGAAAGAGCTAAAGCTCTCAAGAGCTTGGTGCTGACTAATTGGAAGGCTTTGAGAGAGGCACTAAAGGGGACAGCATGAGAGATTGCAGAGTTGGGAGTGTGCAAGTCTGTCACAGGGAACAATCAGGACAGAAATGTGAGTGGAGTGTACAAAGCTGTAGGCCAGCATAACTCAATAGGCAGAACTGGGGCCAAATCTGAACTCCCAGACACTTTTGAACAGACTGCAAAATCTTTTTATTTATTATTATTATTATTATTTGTATTATTTTCTCTAGAGTCTGGACCTTGACTATACCTTGACTAAGAAATTTGGACCTTGACAAAAATAATTTATTACCTCTGCTGTAGGGTGTGTAGGATGAGAAGGGACAGACACATAGGCAGGGGCAGTGGAGCTGGATAGAGCTCGGCAAATGAAGAGAATAGCTGAAACAATGTGGAAGAGGAAAGGAAGCCAGTCTAAAGAAACAAGAAAGAGGGAAACATGGGCAGAAGGACAGGAAAGGAAGAGTGGCATTCCACTCCTCCCCTGTCACAGTCCAGCACTGCAGACTCCCAATACCCACTACACTCAACACCCATCCCTCTGCAGTTTAGCCCTGTTGAAGTACAGTACCCACTGCTCTGTACTCCAAATGAGAAGGCTGGATATGATTCCTGGACATACACAAATCTTTAGCCATCTCGGAACCCCACCTCCTCTGGGGACCTTCCCTTCCCCCATCCCCCTAAGTGCTGATGTGTTTTTTTGTTTGTCTCTCTCTCCTCCAGTTGCTGTTTTTTAATAAAAGAGTTGTATTGGTTTGAAAGCAATCTTTATTCTATTTGTTGAAAGCAAACAGAGCCCTGCAAAGCAACAGCAATTATCTTAAACCTTCACATTGCATCATCTGCACCAATCACAATCACCTCCTAGAATTACAAGCACTGCACTCCCGAGCATAGCAAAAAATATTAGTGGCTTTCAACTTCAAATTGCTGCCTCAAGGAATCCCTGATCCTTATGGCCCCATGCTGCACCCCCTAATAGCCCCTGTCTCTGGCTGTTCAAATTCAGCCTCCAGGCACTGAGCCTCAGCGGTCCAGCCCTGAGTGAAGCTTTCACCCTTCCCTTCACAAATATTATGGAGCGTACAGTATGTGGCTATAAGTATAGGAATATTGTCATTGGCCAGGTCCAGCTTCCCATATAGGCAGCACCAGTGGGCCTTTGAACAGCCAAAAGCACATTCAAACAGTCATTCTGCACTTGCTCAGCCTGTTGTTGAACCTCTCCTTGCTGCTGTCAGTTGCCCCGTGTATGGCTTCATAAGCCACGGCATTAAGGGTTAGGCGGGGTCTCCCAGGATCACAATGGGCATTTCAACTTCCCCTATGGAGATCTTCTGGTTCGGGAAGAAAGTCCCTGATTGCTGCTTCCTGAACAGGCCAGTGTTCCGAAAGATGTGTGCATCATGCACCTTTCCGGACCAGCCTGTGTTAATGTCTGTGAAACGCCCACGGTGATCCACAAGTGCCTGGAGAACCAGAGAAATACCCCTTCTGATTAATGTACGCGGTGGCTAGGTGGTCTGGTGCCAGAATTGGAATGTGCGTGCCATCTATCGCCCCTCTGCAGTTAGGGAAGCCCATTTGTGCAAAGCCAGCCACAATGTCACGCACGTTGCCCAGAGTCACGGTCTTTCGGATCAGGATGCAATTATTGGCCCTGCACGCTTCCATCAACATGAGTCCAGCAGTCGACTTTACCACTCTGAACTGGTTAGTGACTGATCGCTAGCTGTCTGGAGTAGCTAGCTTCCACAGTGCAATTGCCACACGCATCTCCAACACAGGGCAGCTCTCATTCTCATGTCCTTGCGCCGCAGTGCTGGGGCAGGCTCATCACACAGTCCCATGAATGTGGCTTTCCTCATCCGAAAGTTCTGCAGCCACTGCTCGTCATCCCAGATGTGCATTACGATGTGATCCCACCACTCAGTGATTGTTTCCCGAGCCTAAAAGCAGCGTTCCACTGTAGTCAGCACCTCTGTGAATACCACAAGCAATCTCATGTTGTAGCTAATATGCGTGGCTAGATCAATGTCACACTTCTTTTGCCTTTGTAGTTTAAGGAATAACTCCACTGCCACTCATGACGTGTTACTCAGAGTGAGCAGCATACTGGTCAACAGTTCGGGATCCATTCCTGCAGACCGATGTGGCAGGGCACACAGTACGCAAACCGTTGAAAGATGACACCAAATGCAGACGGAAGCACAGGGATTGCTGGGATGCAAAGCAATGCATCACGGGGCACTGGGAGAGGACCCACGATGCCTCGCGACCCTCTCCTCCTTCCACAACTCTTAGCGACAGAATAGGAAGAGATGCTCTATGGGATAGCTGCCCAGAGTGCACCGCTCCAAATACCGCTGCAAGTGCCGCAAGTGTGAACATGCTATTACGCAGGCAGCTGACAGTGTGAACACAACAGTGGTTTCCCTTCAGCGCTCTCTGAGCGGCACTGTAACTACTGGCACTGTAACTCTGCCAGTGTAGACATACCTCATGCTGGAGCCAGGGCTCTGTGGCCCTCCCCCACTTATAGAGTCCCAGAGTTCAGGCTCCCCAGCTGACCCAGGCCAGCCACAGGTGTTTAATTGCTGTGTAAATATATCCTGTATGTCATAAAACAGGTTCCTTGTTTTATCCTCTTTGTATGCAGAGAGCACTAAGTGCAGTTCTCATTCCCTTAGTTTGCAACAATAATACTTCTTGAAGAACCAAGCCCTTTCTAATATTTACATATTGGTCTCAGTTAAACTGCTTAAAGTAACCAGTTTAACTGCTTAAACTAACTCTGTGTCCTCTGACTGGTTTCTGAACCTCCAGTGATAGTTTTGTTGCCAATCTTGAAATGGAAATCAGTTTTGCCTAAGAAAGAATAAAGGGAACGTGCTGGCCCCTAAAAGCATATGGGTGCGTGTTAAACTCCATTGATCTTGAGAGTGGAAAGTCTTACTACAGCTCTTGACATGCTTATGTTTTACCCACTCACTTTCAGTTCTCCTTTAGCCTCAAATGGCTTAATGGCTTCCAGCAACCACATATTAAAGAATCCCTTCAAAGTATTTTCTAATGTATCATTGAGGCCTGTTCTTTGCATATTATTTTCCTTCTCCTTCTTTTTCTCTAGGAGGAAAATACTTCCAACTTCTGTCCAAGTAGAGAGGGTCTTGGACACAGATTCTCAGGACTGATTCTCAGTCAAACTAAGATCACTGAACAAAACTCTGGTAGTGTAAAGTCACCATAAAGCAGGAGTAAATTATAGTTATACCACTGCAAGGTCTTTTTACAATGCCATATCAGTGTAAAGAGGACGTAGCATAAATGAGAATTTGGCCCAAACTTGATGTAACACCATACAGGTTTGGGGATGGGATTTCAAGAACCTGCACTGAGGGTGTACAGCCTTTGTATACAATGGAGTCCAATTCCATGGGATGACATGCACAGCCAGGGCCGGCTCCAAGCACCAGCTTGGCAAGCTGGTGCTTGGGGCGGCCACTCCGAACAGGGACGGCAGGTCCAGCTATTCGGCGGCATTTTGGCGGACGGTCCCTCAGTCCCGCTAGGAGCGAAGGACCTTCCGCCGAATTGCCGCCGCAGATCACGATCGCGGCTTTTTTTTTTTTGTTTTCGCCCCAATTAGTGGCTGCTTGGGGCGGCCAAAACCCTGGAGCCGGCCCTGTGCACAGCTCTGGGCAATGGCTCTTTAGAGTAAAAGACAACATTACTGCTACACTGATCCATCTGTCATTGCACCCCTTGAAATATGGTTGCAAGGATGACAGGCCACTCCAGCCCTGTGGCTCATCCTCATCCTTCATCTAAGCTGACAGTTTTTGATTCATACATTTACTTTTGCTTTCCATTTTTTCTGGGTGAATGCCCAAAATTCCTGCCATGGTGGCAGTTACAAAATCTATTGTTTTGCTGGGCATCTTTGCCACGTTCATATTTGATTTCTTCGGCCTCATTGCCCAAGCATAGTTATAAGCTCAGTTTCCTACTTTTCACTTCCTTTTCCATACCTGATCTGAGCAGGTAGGAAATGGTTAATCATCTCAAACTCCACTCACAACCCAAGAACAGCTGCATAAGTGTCAGCACTAACTGTAAAGCACTTCAGTTGTCAATCAGGATCTTTCTTTTATAAAGCACTTTGAGATCCATGTATGAAAACCACTAGATAAGAGCTAAGTATTAGTACTATTAAATCAGATTGGCTGAGTATGCTTGTACAACTAGTTAAGTGTGTGATGCTTGGTTCAAGGAACTTACTAGCTCCTCTGATAAAAACTCTAATGTTTACAAGTTCTAGCAAGCTAAATAGCAACATTGCAAGGCGTCTACAAGCTTCACAAAACCAATAGCTCCAGGTTTTGTTTAATTTTCACCACCTACCTTAAACAAAACAAAAACCCTAAGAAATATAGTTCATTGCATTATGCCCATGTAATATTATAGTTGCACAGTAAGATAAGAACATATAAGAACAGCCATACTGGGTCAGACCAATGGTCCATCTAGCCCAGTATCCTGTCTTCCGATAGTGGACAATTCCAGATGCTTCAGTGGGAATGAGCAGAACAGGTAATCAAGTGATCCATCCTCTGTTGTCCATTCCCAGCTTCTGGCAAGCAGAGGCTAGGGACACTAAGAACACAGTATTCCATCTCTACCCATCCTGGCTATCAGCCATTGATGGACCTATCCTCCATGAACTTACCTAGTTCTTTTTTTAACCCTGTTATAATTTTGGTCTTCACAACATCCCTGGGCAAAGAGTTCCACAGGTTGACTATGCGTTCTGTGAAGAAATACTTCCTTTTGTTTGTTTTAAACCTGCTGCCTATTAATTTCATTTGGTGACCCCTAGTTCTTGTGTTAAGAGAAGGCATAAATAATACTTTCTTATTCACTTTCTCCACACCAGTCTAGATTTTATAGGCCTCTATCATATCCCACATTAGTCGTCTCTTTTCCAAGCTGAAAAGTCAGTCTTTTAAATTTCTCTTCATATGGAAGCTGTTCAACACCCCGAATCATTTTTGTTGCCCTTCTCTGTACCTTTTCCAATTTCAATATTTTTTTTTTGAGATGGGACTACCAGATCTGCACACAGTATTCAAAAGGTGGGCATACCATAGATTTATAGAGAGGCATGATTATATTTTCTGTCTTGTTATCTATTCCCTTTCTCTTCCTAATGGTTCCTAATGTTTTGTTTGCTTTTTTGACTGCCGCTGCACATTGAGCAGATGTTTTCAGAAAACTATCCACAATGACTCCATAATCTCTTTCTTGAGTGGTAACAGATAATTTAGATGCCATCATTTTGTATGGATGGTTGGAATTATGTTTTCCAATGCTAGATCTGTACAAGTTCAGGCCTAAACAGTATTGTAAGAACAATGTTGCATGCTCTACCTCGGAGCCCAGCACAATGAATTTGCTATTGTTACACGGAGAATCTGTTCATGGATCTACCATATTGACTGGTAAACAGTCATTTACTGTGTTCAAAACTTTTTAAGTCAATACATAGAAAATTTAAATGGTCAGGTAACAACTAGTGTGTTTGGGAAAAATGAGTTTAAATGGAGTCAAATATAATTTTTCACTTCTAAATGTTGAAATATAACACACATTGCACAGCCAGTAGTCAATATGTTTCCTAACAGTTAACTATCAGGTACAAGAATGCAATGCTGCAGTGTCTAAAACGGTGTTTAAAAACCATTGCATGGAACCAGAGATAGAAATGTTGGTCCTAGGCAGTGGTCTCAGGAACTTTAAAAAAAGAGAGAGGTTTTAGAGATACATAGAGATACAATGCTTTCAGTGCACTTTATTGTCCAGACCTGCTACAACATCAAGTTGTCAAATTCTCATTTTGTTGTGATGTCTGTGAAAATATCCGATAAAAGGTTATGTCATGATTTAAAAAGCCAAGAAATCAGAAGCCAAAAGTTATATTGAAGTAGTAAGGTCTTGATTTAACAGATTTTTAAAAAGTAAATTGAAAATGTGAGTGAAGGCGACCACTCCATCCTTCATTCTGAAAGCATTAAAGCAAACTTGCATTTCAATACTCTCATATATCTAAACAGACATAGGAGTTGTCATGCAGGAACAGAAAGGTGAGCCTTATCCTTTTCGCTATGTACAGATTTTAGCAGGCCCATTCAGGAAGCAGGAACAGATGATCTCCTCCCCCCATTCTCTCCTCTTAGGGTGACCAGATGTCCCGATTTTATAGGGACAATCCCGATTTTTGGGTCTTTTTCTTATATAGGCTCCTATTACCCCCCACCCCCGTCTTGATTTTTCACACTTGCTGTCTGGTCACCCTATCTCCTCTGGATTACTTGGGATTCTTGTCGCCAAAGCTGCAACTCTACCTCATTCATTTCCTAAATACCGCCATACAAGTAGCCTCTCCCTGCTAAATCCACATACAATACCTCTGTCACTGGAATCTAGTGTCTTGGGCTCAGGTTGCTAATTCTCTGTTTTATCGTAAGTCATGTGATAGCTGCAGTTTTTCTTAACTCTCCAGCTCCTTGAAACGTGATTGCAAGAATCTGAGCTTTCACTGAAACAGATGATGTTCCTTTCTCTCATAGTTGCAGAGAAAAAGCTTTAAAATGTGACCCAAGTGCAATAAGAAGGATCAGGCCCATAGTTTGTAAGATGCTTGGAGATCCTTTCATCTCCAAGGTCTTCTACAAATGTCTAAATAACTCTATTCGGCTAATAGTTCTGCTTATCATTGTAAAGCTAAGACTCTGTTTGCACATACGTAGCAACACAAGTTAAGTTTTTACTTCTTGTTGCCTTGGCTACTAGTACTCTGCTAAGATTCAGAATTTAGAAGAGAGTTGCTTTTGAAGCATTAAGAAAAACAAATTACTGTACCTTGCTGTTTAACGTTCAACAATTGCTGCCGGAAGTCATTTCATGTTGATCTGTTCAGTCTTCATACAATAGAGACATGAGATTTTCTGATTGTCTTGAGTTACGTCCCTTAAAAATACATACTAATTCTGAAGAGGGGAGGTAGTGAGACAAGTTAAGGCTGCAGGATGTTAGGTTTTTCCCCTTTTTTTAAATAACCTCAAAACTCCACAACAGACTCAATAGGCCAGAAGGCAGAGTAGCAAGTTATCAGCACTGGAAAGGTTGACTGAGCAAACAGAGGTATCTCCTCTGAAGAAATCATAACCACACTATTAAAGAGACACTGTCATATTAAATTTGCCCCCAATTTTAGGTTTCACCTAAAACAGGCCTCATTGGAATTGTTCAAATCTATGGAAGAATCCAGTTTAGTTTGAATGGTTTGTAATATTTCATTCCTAAATTTTAATCAGTCTAAATGGATTTATATAACTGTTTTGTAATACACTGTATTGCATCTGTAGTTTTGCTTTAGGGAATTCATGCATAACATGGAAGAAATCCAGCCTCTGGGTCCAGGAACAAATCAAATGTGAATTCTTTTATGTTGCCTTAAAGCATAATAATTTCAATTCTGGCTGGCTAAAGTAGAGTAAAAGCTGTAGAAGCAAATGAGTCTGCACAAACAGCTCACATACTACTGTCCAATAAAGAGATTCCTTTCTCTTCAGATTTATTTTACTTGGAAAATTCTGCCAAAGAGCATACTCACTCGTGTGCGGGGGAGTGGGGGGGATATGGGCTCTGGGCTGGGGATGCGGGTTCCAGGTTGGGCCAGGTATGAGGGGTTCGGGGAGGGGGCTCCGGGCTGGGGCAGGGGGTTGGGGTGCACAAAGGGGCTCTGGGCTGGAGCCAAGAGGTTCAGAGTGCAGGTGGGGCTGTGGGCTCCAGCTGTGGGTGCGGGGTCTGGGGTGGGGTCGGGGGGGTGGGGTTTGGGGTTCAGGGGGAGCTTAGGGCTGGAGTAGATGGTTGGGGTGGTTGCAGGATATGGGCTCCAGGAGGGAATTTGGGTGCAGGAGGGGACTCCGGGCTGTGGCAGGAGATTCGGGGTGCGGGGTCCCGGCAGTGCTTACTGTGGCTCCCAGGAAGTGGCCACCAGGTCCCTGCAGTGCTAGGCGCATGGGCGGCCAGGAAGGCTTCGTGCACTGCCCTCTTGCTTGCAGGCCCCACCCCTGAAGCTCTGATTGGTTGCGGTTCCCAGCCAATGGGGGCTGCTTCGCCGGCAGTCAGGGTGCGGAGCCTCCCTGGCTGCCCATGCACTCAGTGGCCACTTCCGGAAGCCACACAGAGCTAGAGCAGGCAGGGAGCCTGCCTTAGCCCTGGGCCCCCACTGTGCCACTGACCAGACTTTTAACGGCCTGGGCGCCACAGTAAGCACTGCCGGGACCCCGCACCCCCAATCTCCTGCCCCAGCCCTGAGCCCCCCCTGCACCCCAAACCCGCGACCCCACCCCAGAGCCCACACCCCCAGCCAGAGTCCACACCCCAACTTCCTGCCCCAGCCCTGAGCCCCGTCCTGCACCCCAATGCAACCAGATAGTCAGTCGTGGATGCATTAGAATGGTTATGACATTGCAGTGTGTGTTTATGCTGTACAGCATTTCCCAAAACAATAGGTAAAATAATGAGATTATAACAAAAGGGCAACTTCTCATCTCATTACATCAGTGTTAGCCTGTCCCTGAGATCAGAATCTGAGTAACTGTTACTTATTACAAAGTGCATCAGTATAACTTGCCATTTCTAATTTACTGAACCTTTACATGCTATTTTTATATCAGATTTCATAACCAAATAATTGCTAGCTTGTTTAGTTTAGTCATCTCTTCCCAGGCAATTGCAAGTTACAATATGACATTCTGGCTATATACAAGACGCTTCATTTTGCAAGGCTTTCATGAAGCCTATAATACTTGTTTGCATAAAGTATGGTATGAATGAGGAGGTGTTGTGATGCTTCCCTAGACCTATGGAATTCCTCTAAATTTACTACTTATTGATTACCGTGCTCTTTTGCAATTAGTCATTTGTAAAACAAATTCATTGCTGCTAGTGAGAGGTAAGAGATTGACTGTAGTGGAGATTGGAGTCCCCTATTTATCCATAGAACAAGCAGAGTGTGGGTATTAGCGCTGGGAGATTCTCAGAGTGTGGGATGTTGCTAAATAGTTTACATTGTGTTTGCCTGATTTTGGTGGGCCTGTCCCTCACAGTCCAAATTTGTTTGCTACTGAATGTATGAATTAATCTCCCCATGCCTCAGTCTTCCCAATGGTAAAATTACCCACTTCATACATGGGCTGTAAGTCTTCATTAAAATCACATGGTTTGAGATCCTCCAATGGAAGATACTATGATACTGCCAAGCATTAATTTTCTTCCATCCAGTTCACCCATTCCAGGTTCATTTAAAGTCAATATTTAGCCAGTTAGTCTTTAACTTATTTTTGGCAAGCTCTTATCAACATCCAATCATAATTTTATAGCAATTTACAAACATAAAAACCCTAAATATTTATTTCTGTTATTAAGAAATGTGCTCTCCACACTTCACCCCCTAAATAATGGTTAGTTAAAAAATGAGCAGCTTTCACAATACTCTAGTCTCTTTCCCCTTCTTGGAATAATAGACATAAATAACAAAAATCCTAGATTTAGATCAGTGCTGGAAAAATAACATTAAAGGAAAAGATAGAAATTAAGGGCCCAATCCAGTAACCAGATCCACATTTGAAAGGGGAGGATATCTGCATCTGTGTGAAACTTAAATGACATCAGCAGAACTCGGTGCAAGGTGCAAAGGTCTACTAATGCTGATCTGATTGATTGGGACCTGAGGCCTGATCCAAAGTCCACGGAAGTCTATAGAAGGACTCCCATTGACTTCAGTGGGGTTTTGTAGGCCCATGTCAGATATTTAGGACACAATACATTTTTTAATGGTTACCAAAACAAAGGTAGTTAATCAACACACACCTACACCGTGAGTTAGTTATAAAGTTCTGTAGAACAAGTTGCAGCTTGCTCATCTGTTAAAAAAAAGAATGTAGCCTGAAAAGCAGCAGTAGTAATTTGCATGTTCTAGCCTCATCTATGCCTTGTGCAATCCCTCTGTCATTACTTTATGGGTGAAAGATTAGTTTTTGTTTCTCTGCTAATTTTGACATTGGTAAGGTTTGTATTAAAGCAGCCATTGCTAACATCAGGTATTTCTGGAAAGAGTTGGGTTAGATCTTTGCCACTGGCATTGGTTAATCAGTAATCTTTTTCAGTTACACAGGACTAGACAGACCTTGACAATAAGAAGAAGTTTGCTTCCTTTTGGAGTAAAAAGGTCTAGAAATGGGATGGGATCCATAAAAATCTGACAACAAATATGAGCTGCATCTTGATATACATATCATGCCAATTTGCCCTGATCAAAACATGCTTACAGTATGCAACCAGCAATGGATGAGGCTAGAAAAGTCAGCTAAAGAGATTTCAGAGAGAGAGAGAGTTAGTTGTGAAAGGCGCAGAGTACTCCACTCTTCCTCCTACGAGCAGCCTTATCTGACTACAGAAACCAGGGCAATGTAAATTGTTTTGCCAGGACAGCATATATTGCACTTTGGCTTGCCTTGACTCCTCCCACATCTCAGTTCACACTTACCTCTTCTGAGTTTGCAGACCTATCTGTGTTGAAAGTTGGAATGACAGGCTCCCCAGGGGGACGCACATAGGATTTTGAGGAATGTTGTGTTGCAATCTGCCTCACTTTGTGAAATGCAAGCCATGAGAGCACATGTCCCTAAGTGACAGCTTTTCGGAGTCATAGCAAAACTTCTAGTTCAATTGCACGTTGCCATGTGGATGGAGCATAGAGATTATATATCAAAATACCAAAAGGGCTTTTAAGATGGTTCAAACTGTCCTCGCTTCTTTTAATTCTGGAATATCTGAACTCACTGCATATAGTATGCTGTAGGATAAGGAAATTGCAAACTGGTCATGAGCGACACTGCCATGTCTATTTATTAATGAACATGTGATAGTCCAACAATTTAAAAGGAAAAATTTAAAATTATGTTTCTACTATTTCTTATAGTAAAACATTTACAAACAGAACTTTATAATTCCTAGGAGTTTTAGTTCTTCAGGGTTATGTTACAGAATATGCCAAAAAGAACACAACATTTGCAATAAATATAAATTACAGGAAGCCTCCTATTTTCATGCATGACAGTCATATGAACTGACACAAACCTTTTGGACATGGTATGTGCATTAAAGACATGCTGGAAATTGTCATACCTCAAATATCACAGTTATGTATCACTGACATTACTGATGTATTAAAACATCATATGACTTATCAAAGCTCTGTTACTATTGTTAACAGTGGCTAAAAAAAGAATCCTGATGGCCTGGATGAGTCTAGCAAGACCACAAGGGACACGATGGCTCAATCTGATCCGCGGAAACCTCATGACAGAGTAAGTCTTAGCAAGAGCAAGAACAAAAATCAGGCCATTTTGAAAGGAAATGGGGAAACAAAAACAAAATGATTTCAAAATAGACCTACTTGACGATAGCCAGGATGGCACTACTGCTGTGTTTCTCCTCACCAATAAAATAGGCATATTCTTGTCATTTTTTTAAAATAGAAAGCTTGGAGAACAAGTCTTCCTGTTCATGGAAGGGAAAGAGAATAGGAAAGGTTTTTAAACCAAATCTTTCCATCTATTCATACTCTTAGAATTCTCAAGATTTTGGCTAATAGCAGTGAAAGGTGTTAAATCCGAGTGAAACAAAATTCAGGCTAATGCTGACCTACAGAAAACGCCATACAAAATTAATTGCCTAGACTTAAGGGATAGCGGTGCATATTAATAATGCTTTAATCCAGTTGCTGGTGATAAAACATGTTTTGTTCAGGAAAAGTACTGACTAAAATTAACAATATCACTGGACTACAGTTGCCTAGCACACCATAACCATGGGCATAATCCTGGTCCTATTAAAAAAAAAATCAATGGGAGTTTTGCCATTGATTTCAATGGGGCCAATATTCCACCACATGTGATGTTTTTGAATTGCAGGAGCTGTCAAAAGAAAAATGTTGCACGAGTTAAAATTTTATACCGTGGTTCTGAGGTTATCATTCATACACTGGGAATTTGTTCCAATAGTTAATTGCCCACACAGTTAAAATTTACACTTTTGAATACTGCTAAGATCTTGGCTTCTAGTACTGGGGCAAACACATGCATACCAATAGCAACGGCTCTTGGAAAATATTTTCTGCTCTGTGTAGACAAATGATCAGTACAAGGTGGAGATCACTGAAACCCAATATCCTTTATATTTGTAGAAGGGTTTGGCAACACTGGATTTTAGTGATGATTAAAATACCTGAGTGGCCTAAGAATCAGATTTGGAAATAGCTAGACTCCCTGAATTCACAACTGACTCAGCTTTTCTTCCTTCAAGGACAGATAATTGGCATATACCCTGGGATTTTTAGGTATAGATATTTTGGATGAGATCTTAAAAGCAGAGGTCCCGATTCTGGGCTGCATCCCAGAGCCAGAAACTCTCCCCCCGAGGGGGATACCCCAGAGATAAAGAGATGGCAAAACACCATCGCCAGTGTAGGGCTGTGACCAGGGGTGGAAGAACATGGGTGAATGGCTGGAGTGCTGGCAACTCTCTTGAGCACTACAGCAGCCAGGGTGTAAGTGAGAGCAGTCCCTGCTGCTAGCCAGGTTTAAAATGCAGTTAGTTGATACAATACTATTTGACCCAGTCTACACTGACCGGTTGGTTATGGTCAGTATCATGTCAGCTAACTCACCTCTTCAAAATCACATTCAAACACAATACAGCTTTCTACTGAAAACAAGCCCACCAAGATTAAGTACCCTAAGGCAACACAGATGGATTAGTAGCACAGCAGGGATCAGAACAGAGTTGATGCTAGCACGATGGTAGGTCTACCAGGGGTTCTCAAACATTTTCATATAGCGTGGACAACTCAATAGAGAGCCTGTCTCAGAGACCATGTCACCTCCCATTCACAAAAGATCCCTGTGGCAACTTCAGCAATTGTTTATACTGAACAACAATAATACTAGGAAATTAATAAAGTAGTTTAGTTGTCTTTAACGCAATAAATATTTGTCCTTTTACAAAAGGACAAATTTGTTCTTCATTTCAACTCCTCTTCTCATCAGTTCTCTTGCTCTTTCTCCCTCTCCTCCCCTTATTCTTTTGCTGTCTGGTCCCTTTTTCCTCCTCTACCCTTGGCCATACTACTTGCTACTTAATTCCCTCTTTTCCTGGGGATACTGACCCTGGACAGCAGCCTCATTCTCTTCCCTCGAGGTCATGCCTCTCCTCTTGTAAAGCAGTGACCCCTGGCAGAAGCAGATAAATTGGCCTCTCCTCATTTCCACTTTCTTTACAAGCCCCCAGGCTCTTCTTTGTATTGAAGAAACTGGAGCACCATGTGTCCAGCCTTCCTTGAGCAGACCAACCAGTAAGTGCTCCATGGGCTACAGACCACAGTTCTAGAACTGCTGAACTTGCATATAGAGGTGCAACACTATTGCCAGACTTTGAAGGTATCTTCAAATGAATGCACAGGTTTACTAAAAGCTAGCATTAGTGCAATACAAAGACAGGCAAAGGAAGTGTCTATTGGGGATGCCAGTGAAATCCTAGAGCACCCATTGTTCTGGTTTTCACCCTTTATGGCACCAAAATCTTTGTTTCCTTGTCCCATGATTTTGTGATAAGGCACTGGATTAGGATTCAGGAGATCTAGGTTTGCTCCCAGCTCTGCCACAAAATGCCTGAGTGAGCTTGGGCAAGTGACTTAATTTTGCTGTGCCTCAGGTCTCTATCCACCTGTGCTGTTTCACAGGGGGATGTGCATCATCAACTAATGCTCGATAAGACAGAGACAGAAAAGACAAACATTAGTTTATATTTTATTGAAAGGTTTAGACATTGTTCTCTCTGCAATATTACTGTGCAGAAAAACTTCAAATTAAATCTGACCTTTTCATTCTATTAAACCTGTTTGTCCCCATCCGTGGACCTCTTCCTCATACTCAAAAGTTGGCTGGAGAAGTGTATTGTGATCCTTCCAATCCATGTTTAATTTTAATTGAATGTTTGTGAAGATCCTGCAGGCTTCCCACATCAAAGGTCATGCTGGGCATGCACATTAATAAAGTCATGTTTTATGTGGTCATCATGCATTATAAGGATGAACAGTATGAACTATTACCTGAAAAGAGTTCTCAGACTGAAAGCTTTCTGCACAAAGATCTAGTATTAACGGATACGTAAACTGATCTCAATCTGCCAGCGACTTCATTATGTAGGAAACAGGAGCCGAGACACACGGGGTCAGATTTTCAATGAATACCTCAATCTGGCTTAGTTTCATGTATACAATTATCTGTATGCATTCAGTTCTGTGCAATCATATTCCTATGCAAGTGCAAGGACAGGCCAACAGAACTTCAACACAAAATTAGAGATCACATTTGAACATCTGCTCCCCTCCCCCTGTGTTTTTTGGGGCTGTCCTGGTGCTGGAGAATTCTGACTGCTGATACCTAAAGCATAAATATGATGCTGCGGTCCTTATTCACTTGAAACCATGTTCAAAAACATTTACCATCTTAGGAATTCTAACCTAATCTAAGGAATTTATAGATTAAAAAATCCAGACACTTCTGCAGTAAATGTATAGGTTTGTTCATGCTTCAAATCAAGACTATACCGATGAAGGACATTCTGCCTCATGCTCTGGCTCCTTACAAGGTGTCTCTCCATAGTTTGGTTTTCAGCAATAATGCTCTTAGTAAACCAAAGGATGCATATTCGTTTTGTACTTGTTGAGAATATGTTGTCCATTGGTTAGAGCAAGGAAATCTGAATCCCTAACCCTGGTTTCTGTTCCTGGCTCTCACTGACCCAGAGGTCAACTTGGCCAGCAAGTATTTATGGCCAAGTACTGGGACAGCTATCAAGTTGTCCTGAGTCAGTCGCCGCCTAGTGTTGGGATTTCATTAGTTGATAACTAACATTAACAATGGAATAACATATTCAAATACAATTTTCATGCCTCGTCACCAGCAACCTACTTTGAGTCCTCTTCCCCTTCCATGTCACGGCTGCAACCCAACCCACTTTAAGCACTGACATTAGGCAAGTGTCTTAACCTGTCTGGTTGGTTCCTCAGTTTCCCCAGACATCCCTACATCAGAGTAGTGCTTGCCTGCTGGATAAGGTGGGTCTTTAAAAGTTTCTCAGGTCATCGGGTGAAAGATGCAATAGAAGTGCAAAATTTTTATTAATCTCCTAATTTTCTTTAACTAATGAGGCAGCCACCCTATGATAGTGTGATTATTTTAGTATACAGGGTACTGAAGGCTATTATTCTCAATTGGGTAAGAGTCTACATTCTTTGCAATGCCGTAAGGATTGGGAACACAGTATCATAGTTCAACATATCCGATTCTTGTGTCCTGCATGCACGGTTTGTAACTGAAGTGGCTTGGAAGCTTTAATATTTCATAGTGGTATAAATGAGTCATGCCTGTCCCCTAAATTTAGCATAAATTATGTACATGGTTTTGAATAATGCGATAGTGAAACAGAGAAGTCCAGCTTGGAAATCTATCACGGAGTTTGCCATCAAGGTGCTGACACAAGAAGGGCACACAATTTGTGTCATTTATTCTCCACACAGGGAAATTTAACTTTTACTTGGACATTTGATTCCTGTCAAATTCCTCTGCCTCAGTCTAATCTACTGGACAGTCTGCTAGCCTTGGCTAATGTATCTTTGAACTGCTGCTCTCCACTAGGGCTAGCTCCTTCTCTTCACCTTTAAGGCCTAGTATATAGTAGGATAATTTCCTATGCCCAAAGCAGGGATACATAATAGGTGCAATTGAACCAGTGCTCGGCTTAGTTAAATGGCCCTGACAACCTATGTTCTGCATGGTTTCAGAAAACCATGATTAACACTTTGAGGGCAAAGTGGAAGCAAGCCTGTTAAAGGCCAAAGAAATCTAGGTCACCCTTTGTTCCCTCTACTCTCAATATCTGGTAGATCAAGTTTATTAGACAGATCATTTTCCTAGCCATAATGACTTCCGCTATGGATTCAACCTGAATTCTTTCCAAAAGGTGGAGACTGGTTCCTCCTTAATGAGCCAATCATTATGACATATTTCTAAAGCTCCCACTGTAGTGTCTGTTCTCCTCAGCCCAGTCCCCATATTCCCCCTCATGTATATGTATATCTCACACAATGCTCCTCTCTATAGGTTTCTGAGGCAAAAGGTCCCACAGCTCTTCACTGGAGCGAAGGGAAGACTAACATCTGCAGCCAGCTTTTTTAATTTGACTCCACTAATATAGTTTCTGCTCTTCTCAAAAGGCCACGACAAGTGGCTGTCTGGTTGTATCTATGTGTAATTGGGTGTCCACCTGACAGGACTGGAAGGGGTTAAGGTGGCCAGGCTGGCCAATTAACTCCCTAGGGCACACTTGGGAGAGGCAGGGAGCTGGGAACTGATTGATTAGGAACAGGCTCATCTGTGCTGGATTGGACAAGGCATATATAAACCCAGGTAACTGCCTGCAGACATAGGGCAGTCACTGGAAGAGGGAGTTGGTTTGCAGCTGGTACTTCTAGAGAAGGGGGGAGACTGGGAAGAGTAGGAAGCAGTCCAGGAAAGGAGCAATGAGGGCTGAGAGGGTAGAGTCCAGAACTGCTGAACAAAGGGACCCTGGACTGGAACCCAGAGTAGAGGGCAGGCCCGGGTTCCCCTATTGGCCACTGGGGAAGTGGCACCATCAGGGTAGCACAGGAGAAGACTGCCTGGGACTGTTTGTACAGAAATTTGTTAGTCTCTAAGGTGCCACGTACTCCTGTTCTTTTTGTACAGAGGACTTTGAGTAACCCCAACAGGGGAAAAGATGGATGATAACCCAGCCAGAGTGCCGAGTCAGGAAGAGGAGGTTGCGGTTCCTGGAGTGAGGCAGGTCTGCACAGTGTGAGGAAGATGGGAGAGGCACTAGCGGAAGGCACACCAACTCGCAGAGCTAATCCCCAGGATGTCTATCAAAGGCCAGAAAGAAAATATATTTGTAAGAAGTTATTTAAAAATCTCATGTTTAAAGACAATCTAACGCTATCTGAATGCATAAGGGGTTGGCAATGCTGGGATTTCCTCCTAGGCCTGACTTGAATAAGCCCCTAAAAACCACTGGAAGCAGTGGTGGAGACACAGCAGGAAGTGGCCTTCACAATCCCACGAGCTTTTGATGGCAGCAGAAGCTATTTAAAGGAACTGTGCTCAGCCTTGGTGGTGGAAGTGAGAGGAGGGGTTAGGTGAGAGCTCACATGAATGGGGGAAGGGATATTATACTGTAGCTATAAAGAAATAGTTTAAGGACTAAAAATCCTAATCAGCTGCTCAGCATTACCATTAGTGGGTGCAGCTGTGGATAAGGGAAAACGTGAGGGGAGGGCACTAGGATCCAGGAGAGGGAAGTGGGGCACCGCAGGTGGTGGGGCAGAGGGAGGGAGAAGTCACTGGGAGCTCTCACCCTCTTAGTCTTGTCATCACTGAGAGAAGCTCAGTCTATTTATATTACAGGGCTGGTTCCCATTTAATAACACTTACAAATGAGTTACCCCCCTCCCTCTGACTCAGTCAATTGTTCATTGGCAAGTCAGTAATTCATTGAATAAACTTTGTGCACACACAGTCACCACCATAACCACCATTTAACACTCTACTTTCACGAGAGCAATGACAGGGCCTAGCTCAGGGCAGGATGACATAGCCTCCAAAACTTAATTTTTTAAGAAAGGATTTAACCAAAGATTACAGAAGACAACTTGTTTAAATAAAATTTGAGTGTCGTTCTATTGACGTTTAACTCAAAACAGCAGAAAGGTAATAAAACCAGTGTCAGATACAGCCTTCGAATAATTATTTGTATTACTATTGCACTTAGGAGCCCAATCATGGACCAAGAGCCCTTCGTGCTAGGCACTGTACAAACACTGCCAGCCCCAAAGAGCATACAATATTTTGCACTTAATAGCACTTGAGACTCTCAAAGTGCTTTACAATGAATTCAGCCTCACAAAACCACTGTGAGGAGGGTAAGTAGTAGTCCCATTTTACAAATTGCAAAATGGAGGCCCACATTAAATGTCTTGCTTAATGTCAGAAAACATGACAGAGAAAGCTGAGAACAAAACACAGATCCTCTGACTCCCGTCCTGTGTTTTAACCACTATGACATCCTGCCCCTTTGATGAATGAAAAGTGGAATTCTTACGTGCTGGTGATAGAAACACAGATACTTCTCTCTCTGAGGATCTGTCAGGTTGAGGTGTCCAATTGCTGCTCTTGGAATGCTCTCTCTCTTGCTGTCTCTCACCTTCCCATGAGACTAGTCCAAATCTTAAGAATATATATGTGCAAACGTTGACAACTTACATTAATAGGGATATGCCAGTCAGGGAATGTTATGTACTTCTCTCAGTGGGAAACAGAAAATGATCATGTAAACCTTTCCTTTTCTGTGTCTATGACAGCGAATGCAGGCAGAGAGGTTCTTTATAGAAACATGCAGTAGAAGAAAAGGGACAGCGTAGAACTAGAACACATTGCAGAAACTCTATGGGAAGTCTGAGGGAATAAGTAACAACCAACAGTTGGATTAAATTAGCCTGTTTTGGAACATATGTGAGAAGATGGCAATTTACTCAGATTTATTGTTTGAAACTGATGGACATTTTTAATGACTTATTTTCTCTCTTGAACAGCTCTGAAAGACTTTCATGTTAGTCACTGGAGCTAGGCTGGTTACTTCTGACAGGTCACCTAAGTCACGTGTTTTTTCCCCCACTCACTGATTTGACTAACAGACTTGGGCTAATGGTTCTCATGCTACTGCTCTAAAAATAGCTGTGTAGACAGCACTTGAAGTTGTGGCTTGGGCTAGAGCTTGGACTCTGAAGCTAGCGAGTGGGGTGAGCTCCCATTGCTTGACTCTGTTGACCTGTGCTGGGAGGCTTGCTATCCTGTTACAGGCCAACTGCAGCTGCAATACCCAGGCATGGGGATGCAACTTGAGAGTGCTATTTCAGACTTAATAGTTTTGGTTGGTTTAAAGGTGACCTACAGGTAAGGGTACTGAAAATCCAGCATAATTATATGCTGAATGTACCACACAGCACTAGTAAGGAGGGACATGAAGCATAACGTGTAATGGGATTTAACCATGGAAGAACACAAAGGTTACATTTCAAGTCAGTTATTTGCTGAATGCTCCCTCTTTAGTACAGTAACTCCTCACTTTAAGTCGTCCCGGTTAACGTTGTTTTGTCGCTGATCAATTAGGGAAGATGCTCATTTAAAGTTGTGCAATGCTCCACTCTTACCTTGTTTGGCTGCCTGCTTTCTCCACAGCTGGCAGCCTCCCTATTACCCTTCCCCCCCAGCATTTCCCATCCGCCGGCAGACCCCACAGATCAGCGCCTTCCCCCTCCTCCTGCCCATGGCAATCAGCTGGCTTGAGGTGTTTTGGAGGCAGGAGGGAGGAGCGAGGACTCAGTGTGCAGGCTCCCCCTGCCCTGAACGCTGCAAGCCAGCTGACTGCCCCAAGCAGGTTGGGGGGGAGGAAGGGGGAGCCTGCGCACCAAGTCCTCGCTCCTCCCCCCTAAATGCCACAAACCAGCTGATTGCCCTGGCAGGAGGGGGGGGGGAGCGAGGACTCCATGTGCAGGCTCCCCCTTCCTCCCCTGCCCGGGGCAATCAGCTGGCTTGCAGGTTTAGAAGAGAGGGGAGAAAAGCGAGGATGAAGCATGGGAAGTAAAGGGGAAGGAGAGGTGGGGGGGGCAGGAGAAAAGGCAGGTCAAGGATGGGGGCTTAGGGGAAGGGGGGTAGTGAGTGGGCCGAGGGTTGAGCCCCCCACCCCTGGTGCTTGCAGAGTAGGGGAAGCTGCTGCTGCTGCGCAACATGCTTCTCCTAGCCTACAGAGCCTTCAGCCTCCTTGCCTGCCTCATCTCCACTGCCAGTGGGCTGTGCCTGTGTACGGTAAGGCAGGGGCACCTCCCAACTACAGTACAGTACCTGTATTAAATTGCTTGTTTAAAATGTATATAATGCCTTTTGTCGGGCAATAAAAAGATTTCCCTGGAACCTAATCCCCCCATTTACATTAATTCTTATGGGGAAATTGGATTCACTTAACATCATTTCACTTAAAGTCGCATTTTTCAGGAACATAACTACAACGTTAAGTGAGGAGTTACTATATTAATCTTTTGGGAATTCAGCATATAATTCTAAAACTGCTGTAATTGTTAGTAATCTATTTGTGAGTCTCCTTTAAGCTATAACTACATATATATATACACAATCTAACTGTGCTTATTTTCTTCACAAACACACACACACACACACACACACACACACACACACAATACTATTCACTCAAATCACATTAGTTCCTTTGGGTAAATACCACCTGGGGTGAGGATTAAAACTATGTATCTAATTATTATGAAGTATCAAGTATAATTGTATATTACAGACTTACAGAAATACAAAGGACTATTAAATTGACTAATTTATATGCCTTAGTCTATATCTGAAAATCTCTTAATCTTCACATGTGCAGCTGTTGACTAATCAGTGTGAAAAACTCCTTCAGCATGTCAGAAAGAAATGCAGGTACTTGCACAGCAAACAGCCATTCTATACAAATCCATTTATAGTGTTTAGCGGGTTCTTTCCCCCCTCTCCAGTCCACGAGGACAAAAACAAAAGCCCTCCCTTGAGTACAAAGTCTGTAAAACTAGCAACCTGCAAAGAAAAAAAAAAAAAAAAAAACTTGTTTAACATGGAGCAGGTTTTGAAGTTTAAGGAGGACAGTAACTTCCACCTGCTCTTCTTGTAACTTACAAACAATGTAAGCAGATGTTGAAAAATCCCTAGAGTTGGTTGATCTGAGCAAGCAAAACTGAACAACTTGTTCACTGCTGGATGAGCTGTTGGCCTGTATTTTGCGGTCCTTGCTGCAGACAAAGCATACATCACCCCAGGCTGAAAATGGAAATTGGCATCCTGTTTTCTTGTAACCATGCTGCTCTCATCAGTATGGGATCAGACCCGATAAACAAATGAGAGGACTTGCCGCCTGCCTTGACTGCTGCTTTGTTAAGTTCCCCTGTTCTGGCTCCCCTTAGCCACTTATGTGCCACATGGCACATTGAGAAGAATGCATGTGGCTAATCATGTACATGCTCTTCCTGAAATACAGCACTGAGTGAAACTGCCATTCTGGGGCATTTACAACAAAACTGAGGTCAGAGACAAAACTTCACTTTCAGTCTCATTGCTTGGAGTCAAAACCAGAGTGCTTGGAGTTCTAAGGGATTGTCAGATCAGATCAACAAGCTTGTCTTTGAGGGACATACGCCTTTTTTTGCTAGAAAAATAATTGGGTCAGAGTTGGCATTGGGGGAGTTTCCCTAGCCTACCCTCAAGTTTAGTTTTATTGTGTGAAAAACATTTTGACAAACCAACTTTCCTGTCATTTATTAATTCCAAATTAAGAAAGATCTACAGTCCTACTGTCACAATTTCCTTTCAGTTCTTGGTTGTCTTGTAAAGTTGTAGTCAACACATTTTCATCCATATATTATGTCAATTTATAACAGGGTAAGAATCAATATTCATTCCCTAGAGTAGGAGCTGAATAGTTTAACCTTTTACCTTTTCTTCTGTTATTTTCACTATAAGGATGGTCACCACCCTATTCCTGGAGACACAGCAAATACCAGCTCCATGCATGGAGTGAATGCAGCAAGCCCCTAGTCTCTTTCTCTGTTCCATAAATGAATTTAATATGGAGTTTCCAGCTATTAAGGATTGTCTTGTGGTTAAAGCACTGGACTGGGATATCAGAGTTCAGTTCCCATTTCTGCCACAGACTTCTCATGTGACCACAGCTGAGTCATTTCTCTCTCCAGCCATCAGTTCTCCATCTGTAAAATGGGTGGAATACTTCACCCCACAGGCATGTCCTGAGAATACATTAATGTTTGTGAGGAGCTTGGATATTACAGTGAGGAGACCATGTATGTACCTAGGTATCACCTTTAAAGACAGTACCAGCTTTCCAGGCCATCTGCCCTCTGCCTCATTTCTCCACTCATTAGATATGTTCTTTCAATAACCAGGCTGATATTTATAATGTCATGCTATGTCATGTACCACTGTGCACATCAAGAAAATCCATTTCCTTTTCACCTAGGATATGTCTACACTACGGGAACTATACTGGCATAGCAATGGTGGCATAGCTATGCTGACATAACCCCACACTGTAGACACAGCCTACACCAACAGAAGGGGTTTTTATTGTCAGTGTAGGAACACCACCTCCCAGAATGGCAGTAGTTAAGAACTACCAGCATCTATACTGGGTGTTAGGACAGCATAACAGCAGCAGGTAGGGGGATAGATTTTTCACACCTCAAGTGATACAGGTATACTGACTTAAATGTTAAGCCTAGACCAGGTCTCAACCTGTCAGCCAGTCCCCTCTGAATGAACTACTAATAGAATCCATAAGCAAAGGGCAGACTTCCTGTTAGATTTCCTAATTTCTATTTTGTTTGGGGGGGGGGGGGAAGATGGGGACGGGCAAGGGGATTTTATTTTGTAACACTCCTCCTATTTGTGTCTTGTATCCCCCTTATCTTCTTTCAAAATGCTCAGGAATTAATACCCAAAGTTGATGAAGCCCACCCATCCTTGCTTCCAATTTCCTTCTTTGAGAGTCACACGTCAAGAGGAGGCAAAGTAGGCTATTGCTTAAGAAGGAAAAGAGGTAACAGATCTCTACACATCATCCAGCTACGCGGAGCAGGTGAATGTTGAAAAACAGGACATTCTATACATACAAAAAGTAAGGTCAGAGGCTCTAGCCAGCTTCTAGAGTGAAGCCCATCTGAATAGATAGATATTGAAATTAAAAAAACAACTGCATTCAAGCTATTAGAGATGCCATGTTACAGCTACCAGCTTAACATTTTTTTTTTTTTAAATGAGTGATGTTCACATACAGCATCGAACTGATGGAACCTAAATACCAACGTAATTGGCATATTAGAAATTCACAGATTAATTCCTGCTCCCATGCATAGAAATTCAAGTGGCTGCAAAGTCCAAAAGAAGCTTGTCCCCAGCACACTGGCATGGTCCAACCTGCCTTTGGAGCACTAAGCAGGGATTTCCCAATAGGGATAGATTAGGCATATGCCACATGATCTATTTTCTGGGATGCAGGCATTAGTGGATTTTAGTCCTTCCAGTCTTCAAGGTTTCACATTTCAAAGGAGGAATGAAAACTATCTGTGAGCAGGTGGTATAATTAGACCTCTAATAGTGCTATCTATGGCGAAATGCTTCAAGAAATCCCTGTTAAAATGACTAACATGGTCAAAGATCATACTGACTGGGCACCAGAGCTTTGGCATTTAATAGTCCCCCACTTAAAACGTTAAACATTAAACAGATTTACAAATTAACGTTTCCTCTTTTCAAAAAAGAAATTAAAAGTAAACAAAGCCTTGCAAAGGCAGATAAAAATGAAACAAAAAAGCCATTTCTATCCTCCTGTTTGAGGAGGCACAACCAATCATATTTGTTCCCACCACTGAAACTTCCCTTCCCTTTTAAAAGTAATTTCTCTGTTCTCCAGTTGACATCCCTTCAGGACAAGTACATACAGAGGCAAGAGAATGAGCAAAGACAGCGCTGTGTGCACATTAAATACAATGCTGTTGGCTGGAATGCTACCACAATATTTTTCAGCTTCACAAATAACAAAATTACTACTATAACTATCCAGTATGATGTCCAGACACTCCTGCCAACAGCTTCACATTACGACACACCCACCTTGGGTAACACTGTTTTGTTTTGTATTGAATTGCCCAGGCTGTTAGCGGGTGGCCTGGGAGCCCAAACACCAGAACGTATGCTCCTCAGGAAATGGCAGTCAGGTGCATAGCAGAGTTGATATGCTAGGTTACCAAGGAAGGTTCTATCCACACAACTCTCACAGTCTCCCCAACTGGCAAATTTCAGAGAGTGCTGCTGCCCATTGGTCTTGTAGAATATACCGCTGGGGGACAAATTGTAGGCCTAGTATAAAAAATGGAACTCCAGACTTAACCCAAGTTGCACCTATTTACACCAGGACTGAGGCTGTCTACACGACCAAGGGGTGCGATTCCCAGCTTGTGTAGACATATTTGCAGTGATAAGTGCAGCATGAATATAAACAGCAGTGTAGCCTTAGTAGTGTGGGAACTGGCAGGATGGCTAAGCCATCCTGAATACACACCCATGGTGTTCAGGCTGGTTTGTACCTGGTATGGTTAAACCATGCTACCATGGCTACACTACTATTTACGCTCATGCTAGCTCTCATCAAGTTAGCGTGAATGTGTGTATACAAGATGGGAATCACAACCTTATAGCTTGTATCATGGACATAGCCTCAGTGTGGTCCAAATGACTAGTTTAAGTGCAACAATAATGGCACTAAGAACACAGAGGAGGAAACTGGTGGGACTGCCAAAGCGTTTAAATGTCGCCAAAAGACATCGTATCCAAGCAAAGTGAGATGCCTGTAGGCTAGCCCCATGAAAATTAATGGCACTTTTGGTGACTAAAAACGCGAGTATGCTGTTCTTTGCTGCTGCTGTTGCTGCTGTGTCGGTGGCTGTCCTTGCTGTTGTTGAAGGCGAACCTGCTGGGAGTAGGGATCCTCAAGAGATTTAACAAAAATGGTGGTTTTGGGCCCAGTCTTCCAAACAATACCATTTAAGTCTTTTACAGAGGACTCTACTGTGATGTTATGGGTGCCAAGGATCGCCAAGTTCAACAGAAACTGAGTGCTGAAGTAATCGTTGTGTGGTTCCACCCTCTGCTCCATCTCATTGGTCATGTTGTCAATGGGGATCTGGGAATACATGAAGAGTCAGAATGTTCAGATCCTGACAAGCTACCACTCATTCTGTGTAGTACGGTACGGAAAGACAAGCAAGAACAATATATTAACTGTTCTCACTTTTCTCAAATCAACTGAGGCCTAATTTTGAGCAAGGCCTCACCCATTCTCTGTTGATGGGTGCAAACTGCATTCACCAATAGAGGAAAGGTAGCTGACATCAGTTATTTTCAAGCAGTTCTAAATCTTAAATTAGTATCTAAATAGGATAAACATTACATTCTTCCTAGTAGCTTTAGAACTGGTCTACTTTTCAACTGGCTTTTCACTGAATATTACAAATTGCCTAGCTTGTACACGTCAGAAGCTTGGATCTTTGATGAATTGTTCACCTGAATTTAACATAATTGTATTTAACAACTATTCACTTAGGGCAGACTGCATTCCTAGGTCAGTTACTGTAGGCAGCAAGAATCCTAATGCTTAACACAAAGGGATTTCAAATATGTTTGTGTGGCTAGTTGGTAGAGAATTAGCTACTCTTGCCTTTCTCCTCAGGTGACCTGGCTGCATTCAGAAGGGAATTAAGTTCCACAATATGAAGCAAATTCCCACAACAGTTAGAATGATGAGTTTCTGCTCCACAGAGCCCCACATAAAGGCAGTATCAGTTTGCAGCAGGTGTGGACTGAGGAACTCAGACAGCAATGCATGAGGAAGCTAGCACATTCCTTACCTGGACTATGCCACGCTCTAACCAGTGCTATAAGTCTTTCTTTCAAGAGCACTAAAACTAGTATAGAAATACAAACAAGAAACGTGCATTCCCCTTTAGTACAAGAATTGGTGAGAATGAAGGGGAAACGCGATGAAAGGATGCTTTCTACCAACAGAAGTGATAGAAGACTATGTTCTGCTCTTGACAGTTATTTGTCAATAAAGCCATAGGGCACATTATGGCTATACTACCCATACCTTGTAGTCCTGTCCAGATTTGCTCTGCAGTGTTGAAGATACGTTTAGACAGACAGACTGAATTTTGCGGAAGAGACCTGGTTTGGAGCCATGCTGAACCACTCCCTCCACCTTTAAAGCCAGCTGTTGATTGTTTTGTACTGCAATGGGCTCTGCAGGGTTCCGTGGAGATGGAGACAGAGCGAGCTGAAACACAGGAAGTCAGGAGTGGAGATTACGGACTTTGAGAGATTCAAAAATTAGTTCTTCTCAGGAGAAGTGTGCAATTCATAGGTAAAAGGGAACAGCTCCCTGTACACTGGAAGGGGGAAGCAACAGATGAAAATATACAACTGGAAGGGGAGAGAGAAGAGTCTCCTAAAGCATATGAGAATTAATAAAGGGCCTTGGGAACACCAGACATGCTCTTTGCACCTGTAGCATCAGTTACACATCTGTGAAAGGAACTCCTTAAACAGCCCTCTAAAACCCACAACTAAAGACCAGATTAAAAGTCTGAGTCTATTTTGCTTCATTGTTCCTAAAAGGTGCAACTGTCAAGATTGGGTATTCCCTTCCCCTAGTGGAAGGGCGTGTCCTCCAAACTCCAAGGCTCCCCTTCATTTCCCTCCCCAGTGGCTCCACATCATGCCTGGCTATTCTAGTCCTGCCAGCTGAAGAGGGAGAAAATGCTTTTCAGTCTAAGACTGTAAACATCACTTATAAATGAGCAAGGAAGATTGCTGCAGAGTGACAGGAGATGTTCCCTCAGGAGATGGGCATTGCGAGGACTTCCTTGTCCAAGACTGAGGAAAGTTGGTGAGAGATTTTATCTTCAAGGCTCTACAGTTACAAAGTTTAGTTCTGTTTACTTGTTAAGAGCCCGTAAGGTTAGGACTCGGATAATCTTATATACACACACTTCAAGTTATTCCAAATAGACCTAGGCTCAAGAGGTCTGAAATTTTGTGCCTAAAGCAGGTTGATAACTCAGATGTTTGTTTTAATGCACTTTGCAATAGCATTGCCAAATCCTGCTTCCTTCAGGCAACAGATGAAAGTGGCCAAGAGCTACAAAATATCACAGTACTAACTTGACAAAAGCCCACTTATCTCAAAACATACCATGTTATAGAAATTCAGAACAATTAGTGAGATGGGAAATTACAATGTCCACAAAGCAAAGAATGTTACAAGAGGCTGGCTACCAGTGTTTCATTTGAATGGTGTTACCCACCATCCATATATAACATTTTCAAAAGAAAATAGGGGAAGTATTTTCAGAAGTGATTTAAGCTGCAAATGCCACATTTTTAAAGGTATTCAGGTAAAGAAATACCTTTAAAAATCTGCCCCTTCCACACTAAGTTTCACTGAGACTTAGACACCCAAGTGTCTAAATCATTCCTGAAAAGTAGGATTTGGACTTACTGCTAAGACACTTATATTCTTTTGAAAATTTTGTCTCAAGTCTTAACTTGCAATTATCTGTACATAACCAAATCAAAGGAATGTGTTATAAAATAATTTAAAAAAAAGTCTACGGAAGACACTTACTGACCCTGTTTGATAGCTAAGTATTAAACCATAAACCAGCCAGTTATATTCCTCCTCCCACAATACCACACATTTCATTCTTTTAAACTGAAATTGGTTGAGTCATAATGGAAAACAGCATCACAATCCAGTAATTTCTAGTGTTTTATGTGACTTAAATAGCCTGAAAGAATTGGTTTTGGTTTTTTAAATCTGCTTTTAGAAAACCCCCTCAAATCCCCCAAATTTGCTTCCAGGTTGAGACACTAGGCAGCTTCCTTGCTCTAGCATGATGAACACTAGAGCTGTATCTTTTTTCTTTTTTTAGGATGATTGTTATATTTCCCCATAAGATTCTTATGCATGAACTGTAATCTAAATCCAATCTGTGCACTGCTTACCTTAATACTTGTAGATTGCAATTTCTGAAAGAAATACCTTTGAAATGAAAGGGGAACTTTCAACAAAGCGATAACCGCATTGCATAAGCAAGCTGTGTGCTGTAAACAGAGACAAGGCAAATGAGACGAAATTCTTTTAACAGCAACATGAAAAGCATGTCCTTCAAGCAGTAATACTGCAGTTATTTCTACTAAGGCCATGTCCAGACTGCCACTTTACAGTGGCAACTTTCTCGCTCAGGGGTGTGAAAAAACATCCCCTTGAGCACTGCAAGTTTCAGCGCTGTAAAGTGGCAGTGTAGACAGTGCACCAGTGCTGGGAGCTGCGCTCTCAGCCCTGGTAGCTACTCCCCCTGCGACTACACAGCCAGGTTAAAGCGCTGCCATGGCAGTGCTTTAACGTTGCTAGTGAAGACATACCCTAAGAGACCAATAAATGCACCATCAAGGTTGCAGGATAGCACATATTTACTAGCAGAGATGGAAAGAGACCACTAGATCATCAGGGCTCTCTTCTGGAAGGGCAGAACACAGAATGTCCTGACCTGACAGACCAACAAGATAGCCAAGAAGAACCTACAAGGAATACATGCAGTGTTATTTCAGCTGTAATGTAAGAGGGCTGAGGTCAGTGGAGTTGCACCCATTTACAAGGCTGAATTTAGAACATTGATGTTTATATCTGGCTTAAAAACGATTCCCGTCTCACTCATGTAAGTCAGGAGTAATGCCACTAGAGTAAATTAATTACACTGGTCTAAATCTGGCATGATGGGAGAATCAAGGAAAGAGTTCAGTTTGTTTTTATATATTATACCCAGACTGAAGAGCTGGAAAGCAACAGAAAAGGGATTCTATGATGAGAGACTTCGTAAAATACTCAAGAGATTCTAATAATCTTTTGAAGTTTACATTGGCTGTGTTTTATAGTTCACTTTAGAATAAGTGGGTTATGTCAGTTTAAATAGTAAATAGAAGTAGATGCAAAAACCCGTGCATGAAACATGGTTTCCTATAATTTACATTTCTGCTTTATCAAGGCCAGTAATGTTACCAGAAACAAGTACTAGTACTGTACAGCAGTGAAGAAAAGAGCAGTATGTTATCAGTTCTGTATTTTCGAATAGTACAATTTGCATTGTGTTCTCCGATGACCTGCACGGATAAGAGAAACACTACACTTGCAAAGTGCTGTGCTGAAATGCCACTGGCCTGACGAATGAAGCAAAGCTGGAAGGCTGTGACACATGGACTCTGCAGCATTTCACACATTCCACAGACAAAATTGCTGCATGACAGCAACTACAGCACTAGTAACAGAGGATATGACAAACTGACAAAAGTCAGAATATGTAATGTTAATGTTGACATTCCTTTTTTTAAACCTTTACTGTAGTGCCCTCCCCCCCCCCCCCCCCCCCAGTCAGTAGCATCATATCAGTCTCTGCATTTCTTGACTTTTGTCCATTCTGATCAGACCATTAATGTTACAGATGCTGTAACTAGAACTGTGGAACAAGAAAAACACTATTAGTCAGTATGTGAGCTACCTCCAACTTTGCTTCCCTCTTCAGGCTAATTTTATTTAATTTCATAGCTCCAAGTGCAACATCATCATTATTGATACCCCCTATTCATTGGAGAACACATACGCTAATTGTAGATGATGCTAATGAAGGGCTGAATCAATGTATTCTTTAGCATATATCCTTCAACACCAAGGAAACGAGTTACAGAATGTTTTAGAAGCCTCTCTTTATACCGTAGCTGCTACTTGCCAAGTAAGACACAGGAGCGTATTTCCTGTTCAATGATTCCACTTCCTCCAACACATGATTAAATACAGACATCATTCTTCTTTCATATTCACTCTCAACATGTGCTGCTCCACTCGAGGTGTACTCCTGGAAACTAGAAAATAAGCTATTTTAATTGTGCCCGACATACTCCACCCATCCTAGTCATCTAGTCCCATCCTCAAACAAGTTCCAATAAGATTGTTGTTTATTCCAGCTTTAAGTATCTTCAGTAAGGAAGATTTCATTTCTTTCAAACAGCTTGTTCTGTTCCTTGGCTATTCTGATACTGTAATTATAATCTATCCCCTCCTATTTAAACCCAAGTTTTCCTTCTTGTAGTTCAGGGGTAGGCAACCTATGGCACTCGTGCTGAAGGCAGCACGCTAGCTGATTTTCAGTGGCACTCACACTGCCCGGGTCCTGGCCACTGGTCGGGGGGGGCTCTGCATTTTTATTTAGTTTTAAATTAAGCTTCTTAAACATTTAAAAAACCTTATTTACTTTACATACAACAACAATAGTTTAGTTATATATTATAGACTTATAGAAAGAGGCCTTCTAAAAACGTTAAAATGTATTACTGGCACGCGAAACCTTAAATTAGAGTGAATAAATGAAGACTCGGCACACCACTTCTGAAAGGTTGCCGACCCCTGTTGTAGTTTGTCCATGATTTTTTGTCTTGCCCTCTTTAAACCCCCATTTTGCACAATTAGGTCTTTCTTCTGTCCTTTCCTAGAGCCAACATCCCTAAATCCATTAGCTTTTCTTTACAAGTTTTATTTCTTAAACTGTGCATTATTTTTATTGCTTTTCCCTAATACTCTCTATTTTGTAAAGATCTTACAGTGACCAGAATCTAAGGAGGTTCTCCAACTGAGGACCTACCACTGCAGACTAGTACAGGATAATTACCTTGCTTTTTATCCCTGACCCCAAAGCAACAGTCCTGTTAAAAGCCACTCAGGTCTTGGCACAATCCTGTGCTCAAATGCACATACACAACTTGACTGACAGCAACAGAAGTTACATAGGTGTACATGCAAATTAAGGCCATATTTTCCTTTTTGGAACATTGTCATATCACTAAATCTCATTTACCATAACCCTGTACCAGGGTGGTCTGCCCTCTTAAGGGTGGTTGTGCCTTCTGGTCAGCCCAACCTGTCACATGGCTTAGCCCGTCGAGGTTTGAAAGGTCCAGAGTGAGAGCATGAGTGTGTAAAAAGGACCTAGACGTTATTGATACAGAGGAAGTGGCCCTGGCACTAAATGGTGCTTGGGAGAAAAATCCCATCACTGTTTCTTTAAGGGCCAGAAGCCTTGTAGAGAGAGCTGGGCAAGGCTCCCCTCTTGCCCAAGCCAACAGGGGATGAGCTGGGAGTCAGGCACCAGCCTAAATGGTGCCTTTTCTCTCATAGCAGGGCAGACACAAGCAAGAGAAGTCTACCTACTGGATTCTCCTAGCCTGAGGATTGAGAGGGGAAAAAGGAGCCAGTTGAGGAAGAAGCTGGCTAGGTCCTACAGCTGTCTAAATTATATCCCAACCCCAAGGAGGAAAGCAGAGGACTTCTGTTTAAGGAGAGAGGTAATAACTGCTGGAATTACCCAGTTCCAGGAGGAGAGCTAGGGGTATCCTGCCATAATGAGCGATAGAGTGACTGCTTCATTGATGTATACCCCATTCCAGGAGGAGAACTGGGCACTCCTGTTTAAGGAGACGGGGGGGACTAGTTAACTCACGACCCAGATCCAAGGAGGAGAGCTGGGGGATTCCTGTTTTGAAGGACAACCTCAGCTTTAGGAAGGGGGGGGGGGAAAGAGAAGAGAACAGGGTGTCTCTTGAACTAAGGCAAAGAACTGACCAGTCCTCTTCTAGGGACCCAGATGTGGGTGACCTTGGGCAACTAACAAAGTCAGTCACCCACGGTAGAAAAATGTAATAAATCAGACCCCTCGAAGGGAGTGTGGGTTTCTGAGCCAACCTAAGTTTGGTAATTGACTGAAAGAACCCAAAAGGGCACTGAGTGCAAGGTACTGGCAGGGCCACGAGTGGGAAACCTCCAGAATGTCGGAGATATTGTCGTTGCTCCAGTATTCTTCCTGTAATTGTACATTTACACATTTCGTCCCATGTCAACTACCCTAACCAAGAGATCAGGGCCATTATGCTAGGCAACGTACAATGCAGTCAAAACACAGCTCTGACCCCAGAGAGATCACAGTCTAGGTTTGTAACAAGACACAGTGGGTGAATGGATCAGACACATAAAAGGGGCATGACAAAACATTACAATAGTAAAACAAACATGCTTTACATAATCAGTACTCTGAGCTGTTCACCTGCCCTGTCATTTCCAATCAACATTCTCTTTATTTAATTTCGTTGTATTGATTTTAGACCATGAATGAGTATTATACTTTATTCTTCTACCTGGCCTCAAAACATTTGATAAAACTTAATGAATTTAGTTGCAGCACATAAGCAAGCATTAGCATCCTCACAGATAGGCTAATTGAGACACAGATGCTAAGTAACAAACTCAAGAAGTCACTGGCAGAGCTAGGAATACAGTCCAGATCTCCTGGCACCCAGCCCTGCATTTTAAACATGTAACAATCCTTCCTCCCGCATCCTACCATACCAATTATTTGTGAACCCTTGCTGTTAAATATTTTTACGTTTGATTAGCATAGCTTCCCATCCACGCTCCTAGTCATTAACGGAAATAATGGTTAGGACTGATTCCCCTATGAAGCCTATTTCAAAACTCCTAAATTGAGAGTAGTCATTATTACAGAGCTAAGTTTTTTTATCCGATTAAACAGAACGTATTTATGCAATCTGCATTTCTCAAGTGGAGAGTTTCAAAGGATCTGATCTGGCACTCATTAATTTCAAAGGAAGTTGGATTGGGCCCAAATGAAGGCATTTTATTAGTGCTAATCAGTCTTATGGGGCGAAAAAATTATCCCTCGTGTCATTCCACTAAAGTCAATGGATTTACACCAGAGAAAAATGTAACCTATTAAGTATGTATCCTAAGGTCTCTAGAGCAATGAGAGAGAAAGTGCACGCAAGGAGGGAGGGATTAACAGCAGATGACAAAATCCCAAAAGAAAATCACTGGTATGAATGGAACAATGAGCTAAAAACAATAGAACAAGCAGCGGAGGAAGTATCTGGGAAGTTATTTCTATGATTTTGACCCAAAAATATCTATACCTAAAAACAGCTCAATTCTACTTAATTACAGTATCTTTTACATTAAAATGAAATTAATTTGGAGTAAAACAAACACAAATAAAGGACAATTTGAACGGAGGCTACCAGAGTATCTTCAATTTAAGCTTAGCAAGATCAGAGCTTTGTAGCAGATCTGTGTATGTAAATGTGCCCAGTGTGGAATCAAGGGTATATTTATGTATCTTCTGCATTTTTCCCTTGTTAATAGGGTCTCTTAGATAGAAAACTAAGTTAGGGAGCTGGGAGTGGAGAGAGTAGAAATGTTACCAGCAGACTTACCTTGCAGATTCTGGATCCAAAATCAGGGCTTCAACTGCATGCGAAATCAATAGGCAGCTCTGCTGTTGTCTGACATTATAGGAAAGATTTATAGCCATGCTATCTCAAAACAAAGTAATATTCCCTACTAGCATTTTTCATTATGACAACTAAAGGAATATAAAGAGGTAACTGCCATAAGTATCTGCACCAGCTACAGGGCAAGAACCAAAGACTCCTAGTTTTCCAAGATCATACCCATCAAAGCTTGTGTAACAAGTGAAGCAATTCCAAATAACAAAAGAACATTGTGGGAGGGTGACAGATTTCTTTTTGAATAGGTTTCAAAATACCAATATTGAGATTTTTAAAGCAGTTATTAGCGGCTTCAGAATTACACTTCATAAACTAGGATTGTTGAGCCTTACATCATCCTTACAAGCAACCTCAAATAAAAACAAGTAAATTCTGAGTTCTGAACAGTAGGATACAATTCTACATTCCTTAAAGTTGCCGAGTCTGCATCGAAAGATGACTGATACAGATCCCCATATCGTGTAGCCAGGTTACGGAATTCTTCCATAGAGAGTTTCATCTACAGCAAAGAAACAATGTTGCTGATCAATAGAAATAAAATACTACAGCTGTGTTCTACAACAGGGGTTATCAACCTTTTTCTTTCTGAGGCCCACCTCCCCCCAACATGCTATAAAATTCCACAACCCACCTGTGCCACAACAACTGTTTTTTTCTGCATATTCAGTAGATTAAAAGCCAGGACTGGCGTTAGGGGGTAGCAAGGGCAACTGCCCAGGGTCTCATACCACAGGGGGCTCCACAGAGCTAAGTTGCTCAGGCTTTGGCTTTCAGCCTTGGGCCCCAGCGAGTCTAAGGCTAGGTCTATACTACCCGCCTGAATCGGCGGGTAGAAATCGACCTCTCGGGGATAGATTTATCGCGTCCCATTGGGACGCGACAATCGATCCCCGAATCGGCGCTCTTACTCCACCAGCGGAGGTGGTAGTAAGAGCCGCCGACGGGAAGCCGCAGAAGTCGATTTTGCCGCCGTCCTCACAGAGGGGTAAGTCGGCTGCGATACGTCGAATTCAGCTAAACTATTCATGTAGCTGAATTTGCGTATCTTAAATCGACTCCCCCCTGTGGTGTAGATGTACCCTAACGCTGGCGCTGCTCTCTGGTTTATTCGGGCAGGCCCCCTGAAACCTGCTCGTGGACCCCCAGGGGGCCATGGACCCCTGGTTGAGAACCGCTGTTCTACAACATTGAACTGAGCAAAGCCATAAATGTTTTGGCAATGTACCTCTAGTGCCCTCTATTTTACATTTCTGAAACTTGCCAAAGAGAGTAAGCTAGATGTTAGATATTACAAAATAAATCATTCATTGACTAAGCTGTTCTTTCTAAACTATTAACAAAATGCTAATATACCATTCAATAACTTATCTCATACACACATTATATAAAGGACTACTGCACCTCTCTGATGAGTCTAGCTGCTACTCACCCTTTTTGTATGTCTCAGATATTGTCTACTCTACAGCTCCTCTATGTAGACTGTAAGCTCCTCAGGACAGTATAATACCTCCAAAATATTCTGTACCCTTATAAAATATGAGTGCATTCAATTGGTAATTGCATATGTAACCACCCCATGATTATATATGATGATACACCAAAATGAGGGCTTGCACAGGCACATGGACATCTGTGGACACCGCAGTTGAAAAACAAGGCCCAGTATGCAATGACAAGCTCAGTAATACTTTCCCTTTCATTTCTTCAATCAGAGAATTAAATTTTCTCATCTCAACAGGTAGACCAAGTTCAAATAAAACTGCTCAGGAGAGAAACAATGAACACATGCCTGGGTAGAGATGCGCCCACATCTCTGGAGGTCATTTCCTGATGTCATTGCGATTGTTGTGGCAATGGCAGGTGGTGGACTAGTTTTTAGGCTGTTACAGGTGCAGATGAGTTGAGAGAAAGCCTGCAGAAGGTCAATCCTGAGCTTGACAAACCCACATTGAAAGCTCAGAGGGTTAAGTGGTGTGCTGGCAGCCTGAAAAACAAATAAAACCAGGAGGGTGATAGTTTGGGTCAAAAACATGTGTGACATTTATAAGAACCTTGCAATATCACTGAATTTTTTCAGACGAAGGGAAGTATTTGGCTTTGATGCCAAGATTATTTTTTAAAACTCAGGATAAAGTTACACAAATTAACTGATTTGTGGTTAAAAAGGCATAATAGTTAAAAAGACCTGATAAAAGTTTTAATATTGGATGTAAGTACTTAGGAACTTAAGTTCAGACTCCACAAGATTATTTTAACTTCTGAAAGAAGCTGCCACTTAAGTTGCTAAAATATAACCTTACAGGTTTCACTCCCCCTCACAAAACTGACCTGAATAACTCAAATCTTTTCAGTGGGTGGGCTAGCCCTTTAAGGTTCAGCAGCACCTATGCCTAGTTATCCACTTCCAGGGTGACAGGTTTGGGAATAGGCTGGTGGTTGGGTCAGATGACCAGGCATCACATGATAGCCAAGAGGCGGTGTTTCTTATAAAGGGACAGAGAGCTACAGACAGGGGTGAAAGTAGTATTAAATTCTTACCGGTACGGGGGCTGGCTCCGGGCCCCCGGAAGGGGAAGGGCCTCGGGCGGAAGGGGCAGGCTTGGGGGTCAGCCTCCCCCAGCCAGCCCTTCAGCGCTGCCTGGCCCTCATCACCTGGGGTTCCGGTGGCGATTTAAAAGGGGCCAGGGCTTCGGCTGCTGCGGCAGCAGGGAGCCCCGGGCCCTTTTAAATCGCCAGCCCCGGGGCAGCTGCCCCTTTTGCCACTCCCCTGTCAGCAGCTGGGGGGGGAGGGGAGGGACTGGGACGGACAGATGACGATAAAGCGCCATGGCAGCATTTTAACGTCATTGCCACTTTTGCCCCCTGGTTGGAGGGTCCTTTGCCACCGCAGCGCTTTAACGTCGGCTGCGTACAGGCCGGTACCGGCCCACTTTCACCCCTGGCTGCAGGAGACCCAGGGTCAGAAAGGACTAGGGAAGGAGTTCTCCACACCAGCAAGAAGAAAAGGTCTAGCAGCTGCTGTTACCTGCAATGAGAGGAGGGAATTAGGAGGCCCTTGAGGAAGGACGCATCTAAAAGCAAGCAGCTCAGAACAGATAGTGCAGATGGGTGTTGAAAGGAGTTGATAAGTGCACTTGTTTGGGGTCCAGGCTGGAACTTCCATTGAGGGTGGGAGTATGCAAGGAACTGCTGAGCCCTGTGACAATCCTGATTGAAAATGGGAAGAGCCAGGGTTATGTTGCTGGACGTATGTTTTGTTGATCTATGCTATCTTAAACTAAATCCTGGAAGGGGTATCAGAGTTGTACACACATTTGGGACAGTTCTGAGAACTCAAGAGTGGGGTAACTGCAGCAGCAGGGTCTGATGCTGGATGAGGCAAGACCCTGTTTCACAGCCCCCTAATGAGGATCTAAAGTTTCTGTATCTTCCGTTCCTGAAGGTATGCCCATCTTATTTCCTCCCCACTGCACCAATTTTAAAAAGGAGAGTTTGTGCTGGTGAAAGGTGCCTCTTTATTCTCTTCTTTTAGTCACAGAACAGCTATAGCACAATTTGCACACACTTGCTCAGTGTTTCTCACCTAAGATCAACTAGTAGAGACTGCCTCTGGCAGGGAGCGAGTGGGTAAGTTCAATCTTCAAGTGTTGGCCTCTCCGCCAGCAGGAGCATCAAATGTGATGACATTGTGACATCACACTTGTTTGCTAGGAAGTGAACTGCCACCTACCAAATTTATGAAAGATGGGCCACTGAACAGTACCCAGAATATAGTGGATTTTCAGTAACTACTGGGATACATTTGAACCAGTGACCCAGAGACAAGAGGTTCTAGCACATTACCTATGTAAAACATGAGCTATCCAGCCCCACTCATGGTCCTTTGCTTTCCTTTCTCCAGATCTCTAAGGAAAGGTTCGGGGGGAGGGAGGGGAGTTGTTCAGAGTTCTCTTAACAGATTTGATTCTGTGGAAGAAAGCTCATACACTGTAAAGGTATTAGTCTCAAGACTATACTGCAGTGATCCTGACAAAGCAGCACATAATGATGTGAGCTCTAAGGAATGATAGTTTAAATTGCTTAGTCAGAGTTTTGTATTTTCTCTCTCCCCATTGGTAATACTTTTATTGGGCAGTAAGCGTACAGCTTCACGTACAATAGATGCTCTGTGCCAGAGAACAGGCCTTGTCCCAAAGAGTCTATACTTACTGTGTGAATAAGTAGGACAGTCTGTCACAGATGGAGACTGGAACTGAAAAACTTCACAGAAACATTTGATTTTTAGAAGAGTGAAGTTGTTTATGCTGAAGTGTTAGGGTAGATGTAGGAAGGAGGATTGTGTACATGGTCAGAAGGAATCATGCAGCTGCAGCAATATGGGGGTAGTAGGTGGTGCACTGACTCGACATACGGTGTGGGCTGAACAGCTGGAGCAAGTTACCATGCATCCTATGTTCCAGCTGGAATGAGGTGATTAGAAAGAGGATGTCAGTCAGCTTGCCCCAGTTGTTCCCTTGCTACCAAGATAGTCAAGAGCTATAAATAAAACAGTGCTACATTGGCTGAACTGATGCCATGCTGTTCACACAGGGCCTCAGTGGAGGCAACGGTTGGCAGTTTGTAATGTCAAATGTGTTAGTTTTACTTTCCCTGACAAGCTAGAGAAGCTCCTCCCTCTCCTCACACATCTGGGATGTGGTGCTGATCCATAATGTGGGCAGGAATCATTAAAAAAGGGATAGAAAAAAAAGAAGGGGGGATAGAGAATAAGACGGAGAATATCTTATTGCTCTTATATAAATCCATGGTATGCCCACATCTTGAATACTGGGTACAGATGGGGTCTCCTCATCTCAAAAAAGATATACTGGCATTAGAAAAGGTTCATAGAAGGGAAACTAAAATGATTAGGGGTTTGGAACGGGGCCCACATGAGGAGAGATTAAAGAGGCTAGGACTTTTCAGCTTGGAAAAGATGAGACTAAGGGGGGATATGAGAGAGGTATATAAAATCATGAGTGGTGTGGAGAAAGTGAATAAGGAAAAGTTATTTACTTGTTCCCATAATATAAGAACTAGGGGTCACCAGATGAGTTTAATGGGCAGCAGGTTTAAAACAAATAAAAGGAAGTTCTTCACACAGCGCACAGTCAACCTGTGGAACTCCTTGTCTGAGGAGGTTGTGAAGGCTAGGACTATAACAGGGTTTAAAAAGAGAACTAGATAAATTCATGGAGGTTAAGTCCATTAATGGCTATTAGCCAGGATGGGTAAGAAATGGTGTCCCTAGCCTCTGTTTGTCAGAGGATGGAGGAGATCACTTGATCATCACCTGGCATTGGCCACTGTCGATAGACAGGATACTGGGCTGGATGGACCTTTGGTCTGACCCAGTATGGCTGTTCTTATGTTCTGGGACATCGGCACCTGAAAGAGCTGCTTACATGACTGCCAGAACAGGGATATGCAGTGACTGCAATGATGGGTCACAAATGTCCCTTAAGCAGCATTGACTGGCAGGCTGACAGTCACACAAGGAGTGAAAGGAGGATGAAGCTGGGAGTATTAAAAATAGTATTTGGTTCTTATAGTACTTTGCATCCATCTGAAAGTGCTCCGTAACGATGAGCAGATGTGTTCGGCACAAATGGGTTAAGCAATTTGTCCAGATCACGCTAAGTTAGCGACACAGTCAGCAATAAAAGCACCTCTCCTGACTCCCAGCTCTTTGTTTAATCTTCTGGACTATAGCAGCCCACAAAGTGAAAAAGCAAAGGCCTCCCTCCTGACTGCAGCCTACACAGAGTGCAAAGAGTGGCAACAGCATAGGACAGCAACCCCACCAATTTAATAGAACCTCAGAATCTGGAAAATGGCTATGAAAAAGTTATTGTATTTCCTATATTGGCCTGTTTTAAATGTTACACTTTTCTTGTAGTGACTGTTAAAACGGCACATTAAAAAATGTAATTTTTAAAAAAAGAACAATAGGCAACCCTCCCTGAAATTTTAAAACTAAAAAACTTCACTCATTTGGCCAATAAATTAAGCACACACAAATTTAAAGGGAAGGGAGAGTGCACTGCATTCATGAAGGACACACACACACACGTGGTTTAGGTCCTTTCTGCTGATTCAGCTGCAGCAGTTAATTAATATAAACACTACTGCCAGAACTATGCTGACACTGAGAATGCTAATGCACAAACAAGTAAATAGGAGCCCTGTTAGTTTCAGCTCCATTCAAAAGGCACAGGAAAAACTACATCTATGTCTGACTAATGGGAAGGACAAAATATGAAAAGAAGAACGTTCAAACTTCACCAAAGGCTATGATAAAACTGAAGTGACTTGACAGAGGGCGGTTTGTTTATATAAACCCTAACATTTTTCCAGCTGCATCAATGCTTGGCTATTTACAACTTCTCACTATTTTCATTGTGTTAAACAATTAAGTAATTTTCTGCTCTATATAAATTGGGCACCATCTTAATCCTGCTTGCCTTGAATAGTCAACTGGACAGGCTTATTTCATCTCTCCCCGTTAGCTATTTCAAACCAATGGCCATCTTAGAAGACATGCCATAACCCACAATCACTTTTAGATTATGGTAACATCTAAAGGCCCAAACAAAAATCAAGGCCCTGTTACCGAGGCCTTGTACAAACATATAGCGATAGACAGTCCCTGCCAAAAAAGCTTACAATCTAAATAAAGCCAACGGAGAATGGAAGAAAGGAGATTTTATCCTGATTTTATAGATGGGAAATTCCAGCAGAGGTTAAGTGAATTGTTCAAGGTCATGCACAGGAAATCAGTGACAGAGCTGAGAACTGAACTCAGTTTTCCTGAGTCCCAGTACAGTGCCTTAACAGACTATGCTTCCTCTCTCAACCAGCAGTTAGTTACAACTGACCATTCCCTATATGCCGTTCCAAAATAATAGTTCCTGCAGGCTTCACTAAGAACAATTTCTCCAAGCCTTTGAAAAGTCCTGTTAAAAACCAAACCAAGGACAATTGCTACAACCTACAGACTCACCATCACTAGAGTAGAAGATGTATACTAACCGTTAGCGATGCTATCCCTTTGTGATAAGATTTTAAAGATTCAGCAATGCAAGAGAGTGCTGAACTATAATCTTCCTCTTGAAGCCCCGTCAGACACTGCTCTGCATGGGAAAACTCCTTCAAACTGTTCAGCCAAAAGTAGAAGTGTTCTGAAGCCACTTGAGTCAGCAGGCTTTGATACAGCTCTCTGGCCATGTCGTGATTACCCTAAGAAAGGGCAAGTAAACCAACAAAAAAAAAAAGTGAGGCTCTTGCACTTAAATAAGTGACAGCGCCACAAATAAAAACAAAACAAACAACCCCAAGCCCTCAAACACTACTCTTTAAAAATAAATAGCGTGAAACCTCTTCCACATTTGATCAAGGCAACCCGCTCAGATGTAGCAGTATAGTTACTTATGTCTGGCATATATAATTTTGTAGGAAGTACTATTGTTTAAACAAGACAGCTCAGAGATTCAGCTCTAAAGACATTAATACAGAATTTTGCATTAGTTTTTCCATCTCCCATCTCCAAAGTGTTTAACATGAATTAATCTTCACTTCAGGGTAGTAAAGTCATTATACCAGTTATACAGATAGAGAAATACATACAGCAGAGGCTACATGACTTTACGAGGCTAAAAAGGAAACTATTCAGAGTAGTGTTTGGGGGACACATCCCTGATTCCTTATCATCAGACCACGCTTTCTTCAGGCTGCAGTACTCATGGTCACCACATGCTTACAGACACCTATGACAGCCTCCAATGCTGAGGTTTATGATACAACTCTGAACCAGTGTTATAGTGAAATAAAAAAGGGAAAATACTATTTTCCTTCCCCCACTTTCTTCCTCCCTCTGAGTGCTTACTTAACTCTCCACTCTCAAGTGCCTGACTATACTTTCTACTCAGGAAGTCTCTTTCTAGAAACTTGCACATACCATTCTGGAGGCCTGCCTGGCTATCCTGTATGCTGTCCATCCGTTGGAGACATTCTCAAGCTGTTGTTTGATAACATTTTTAACTTCAGAAGATAAAGCTTTTTGACTGGCAACAAATATCACTGTGGCGAGGGATACCTAATGGAAAACAATCGTTAACATGGAAGAAACATTTCCATTTGGAAGTGGTGATTGTGTCAAGTAAGTTTTTATACTATCTTGGACTTTCTTAAAAAACCACACACAAGACAAAATTTGCTTCTGAACTGGAGAACTTCTGAGTGTCAAATCTTCATTCAGGATTTCAAACAAACAGGCAACGGAAGGGCTCTTTTATCACTGAAGTTTGGCAAATTTACACTTCAATTAGAACGTTAGAGATACATCCAAGCTAAGAGTCATTGTAAAGCAGTGGTTCTCAAACTTTTGTACTGGTGACCCCTTTCACACAGCAAGCCTCTGAGTACGATCCCCTTATAAATTCAAAACACTTTTTTGCATATTTAACACCATTATAAATGCTGGAGGCAAAGCAGGGTTTGGGGTGGAGGCTGACCACTTGCAACCCCCCCATGTAATAACCTTGTGAGCCCGAGGGGTCCCGACCCCCAGTTTGAGAACCCCATAGTAAAGCACTGTAAGAATATAATTACATGAAATGAAAAAGAAGAGTAACAGACTTTCTTGATGACTAAGGCCCAGATTTTTAAATGTATTTAGGCGATGCTGTACTCAATGTTGTGTCTAACTGATTTAGCAGCCTAAAAGTCTCAATTTCAAAAGAGATTTAGGCACTTCTAAACCTAAATCCCATGACTGTTAATGGTCTTAGATGAAAGGCTGCATTCAGTGCAGCCTTTCAAATCCAGGCTTAAGCTCCCATTTCCAATTAAAATCCCCTCAACAGGTTTGCGTCTCTTAGAACCCTCTAAACCATACATGTTTGAAGGTCCATGTATAATTGGGGTATCTACTTCTGAATTGCCATCTTTCTTGCCTAGAAGCACTTCTGCAAAAGACCCAGTGTGCCCCAAGAGTTCCAGCAGTGCATTATGATGATCTGGTTTGCCTATAGAAAGCAACAGAGGGTCCTGTGGCACCTTTAAGACTAACAGAAGTATTGGAGCATAAGCTTTCATGGGTGAATGCCCACTTCAGACGACGCAAGGCCTATGTGTAACTAGTGCCATCTACTGGAAGGAATACAGATCAGACTGGATCAAACACTTCAGTTCTCTCTTCTAGAGAAGCGAACAGAGGTCTGTGGCTTTGGTGCTGAATATTCAGAGTACTAGTATTTCCCATTCTGCAAGTATATAGTTAACAGTGAACTGATATATTCCTGCTGAGGCAACAGATTAGCATTTTCAGTCACCGATGTAACAATTAGCTAAACCAATTCATGAAATATCAATTAGTTTCCATTGTAATTCCATGTAGACTTTGTTCCATCAAGGACAGTTCTCCTGAACAGCAGTTTCTTACCAAAAGCTCCTGTTGTTTATCTGTAGCAGATCGTCCAATCACTTTATAGAGGTCCATTAAGTCTCCCAGCATGCCATCACCTAAAACAGGCAGCTGCATGGCAATTGCTGCTAAACAGTGGCACATGAGAATTCTAGCAGCATCCTGAGCACTGTGCAACTGTGTCAGCAAGGACTCAACCACCGATTGGCTCAGATGGGGACGACACTTGGCCAGCTTCACCATACAAGTTAGTGCAATCTGCAATGTGCAAACATCACAATGTTCCAACATAAAGCACCGTCCAACATTAAATTCACTTAAAAATATAAAGAAACTATCATAATATTCAGACTATAAATTACAGAGCTAATGAAAAACAAGATGTATTTATAAACCTGTACTAGAGGTGTACTCTGCCAAACCACCACATCTCTGTCCAGAAGAGTACACAGTTTAAAAGCACACACATATTCAAGACACAGCAGTGTAATATTTTCTTCTCTTATGGGTTTAGTCAAAGTAATATTATAAAATTATTTGCTTGGTAATAACTTGTTAAGTAGGGTAACTGTTCACAGAAGTATGGTGGTCACTTATGTTAATTTCTGTTCTTCCACCAGCGAAACCAGGTGCCGTCTGAGATCCCCCTGGAATAGCAAGACTTAATTCAGAAGTAGAATTGATGGCCTCAGAGTTGACAGGAGTTACTGCCATAGGAGACATGGCTTCTCCACTTTTCTGGCTTCATTGTGCTCCTGAGCCTTTACCACCTTGGGAGCAAAGCACCGAGAAACTCGCAGCACACTGTGCTCCCACTAGAACACCTGCCACACTAAGTTCTTTCTAGTATACAAGACAGAGTGGGCAAACTTTTTGGCCTGAGGGCTACATCTGGGTATGGAAATCGTATGGCAGGCCATGAATGCTTATGAAATTGGGGGTTGGGGTGCAGGAGGGGGTGAGGGCTCCGGCTTGAGGTGGGACTGGGGAGGAGGGGTTGGGGGTGCAGGAGGATGCTTCGGGCTGGGACCAAGGGGTTCCGAGGGCGGGAGGGGGATCAGGGCTGGGGCAGGGGGTTGGGAGGTGGTCAGGGGTGCAGGCTCCAGGCAGCGCTTACCTCAATCAGCTCCCAGAAGCACGTCCCCCCTCCGGCTCCTACATGGAGGTGCGGCCAGGCAGCTCTGCACACTGCCCCATCCGCAGGTGCCACCCCTGTAGCTCCCATTGGCCACAGTTCCCGGCCAATGGAAGCTGCAGGGGTGGCGCTTGGGGTGGGGGCAACATGTGGAGCCCAAGTGGGGACATGCCACTGCTTCCAGGAGCCACGCAGAGCGGGACAAGCCCCCGACACTGCTCCCAGCTGGAGCACCAGAGTGTTCCCCGGCAGGAGCTCGAGGGCCAGATTAAAACGTCTGGAGGGCTGGATGTGGCCCTCGGGCCATAGTTTGCCCACCCCTGGTATAAGATGTAACAGGATTGACAGTTGAATTATAAGGTTTACTTGGTCCTGCCTCAGCACTGTGGGCTGGACTTGATAAACTTCTCAAGATCCCGTCCAGCCCTACATTTTGATGATAAAAAAAATTACAGATATAATAACTCTTTTCACCTTTAAGGTTGCTTGAGCACCTGGACTGCTATCTTGGCTACAAAGAACTAAAAGAGACTCAAGGCCAAAGACAGCATCTTGCTCCAAAGCCAGGAGATCTAGGAGAGAGGAACAGAGTAAAGCATTCAGTTCTGTTCTACTTATTTTTGAACAGGAGTGTGAATTTAGTGGTCATGATTCTGAGGTTCAACAGCAGGATAATGCAAACTTTCCCAACGCTTCTGCCACAGCACCTCAGTTCTGATCAGCAACAAGTCTGCTTTTACAAGTCTCAGGAAACTATTTAGTAGAGGCTACAGTTTTATGATGTGCACGAGCCTGGAGTAGGGCAAAACTACTGAACGTTATGACAATCATTTATACTGCGGTTTGTACCAACTGCCCTTCTCCTCTGGAGAGCTATGTTCTAGCCTCTGGTAATGGTACAAGGGCTGCTACAGGAGACATCAGCACCCATTCAAGCAGAAACCCTCTTCAGAGGGATCCTGGGATTCAACAGTGGGGAGAATCTTCATGATCTTTCATGAAACTCTCTAAAATATTTATAATCGATTATAAGTCCGCATTCTCCATGGTCCACAAATCTGAGGAGTGACAATTCCAAAGAAAGTCAAGAGAGTCGGGGACAGGGCAAGCTTCCCTGCAGTAAGAGAAAGTGCACAAAAACCCGATCATGAGCTGAATTGTTCCACCACCCACTCTGTGAGTTACCTTTTTCTTGGCAAGAAGCAGATATATTAGTCAGAACTCTCACACCATGAGCAGCAATGCCACGGTTATTATGGTAACAGCATTCCTGTGCCAGCTTTACTAAGTCAAATGATCTTGCTGTTGTAGCTGCTGTTCCTAAATAAAACGACAAAAGGTGGAGAGTGCAGCACCGTAATCCATGTCACAAGATCTTTTCCATGGTTTTAAGTTCAATTCTGCTTGGTTGACTGTTTCTCTAGTTAAATTTCCCATTCCCCTATCCCAACCTCAAATGTATCCTCCCTCACATGTGGAATTCACTCTCCCTGTCAGTGTGCATGCACGTATGCTACACAAGCTGGACATCTCTGATAGGCAGTCTTCAGGCCAATATTTGTGAATGAAACTTTCCAATAGGACAGGGCATTTGCAAGAAGGTCATGAATATCGAACTTTAGCATGGGATCATTTTTATACATAAATAAGCTATAATTGTGTCACAAGAATGAATAATAAATTTCACAGCAGAGGTGCAAGAAACCCTGATAAATCACAAATAGGGGAAAGTGGAAAGCGCGGGAGTGGAGAGTGAGCCCACCCCACATTCACCCTGCAGCAGTAGCTCCTGTCCCACGGGGCTGAGCCTGGCTCCCTGGTCACAACACTGCTCAGGTTTAGTACATCCACCTCTCTGTCTCCATCTACAGACGGGTGGATGTGCCAAACCTGAGTGGTGCTGTAACCACATGCGACAGATCACAACACTTGGAGCAGGGAACCAGGCCCAGCCCCGTAGAACAGGAGCCGCCGGGTCATGGACTTCATTCAAATTCATGATTTCGAGAACACTGTGACCTTTGCACCAAATTCAAACCTTTATTACGCATTAGGGTACAAGTCATTGGCAGGTTTTTTTTAAATGTACTGGTTAGTTTTCTCTGCCTCCATGGCCTATGCAGTTGGATTCCCAGCAACTAAGGCAGTGTGGCCTCAGAAATAAGGAATAAAAAAAACCCAATACCATTCAGAAGCATTTTAAGAGATCCCTGAAATAATTCCCAAGTTATTCAGTATAATATGCAACACATCCAGACCACACAGTTGTGTCGAAGAAAGGTTTTATTGGCACTCGTGTGCATCATCCCCACAACTGTCCAGTGGCTTTGCCTCTCCTGGATAATACAACTGTCCCAGTCTCATGCCAATAAAGCCTAAACTACATCACGCCATGTATTCATTCTCTCTCAAGCATTTTGCACATCTATGGATTTTTTCATCCTATGATCTCAAAGCACCTGATAAACATGATTTAAGCCTCACAGTACCGATAGTAAAGTGGGGCTATTAATATTTACCTAGCCTAACAGAGACACTGAGGCACAGGAGTAAATGACTTATCCAAAGTCCCACAGCAAATTGAAGCCAGAGCCTGGCATAGAATGTCTGAGCTCTGCTCTAATATACTACACTCCACCCCAATTATAATTTTTATATTATATATAAAAGCTTGCTTACATGGACTTTAATGGGGGTAGATTAAAGTTCATGGTTTAGGATCCTTCAGGGAAGTGTTATGTAAGGTATTAATAATAATATTAAAGTGGCTGAAGATGAACACTTACTAAACCCCTACCAAAAAAAAAAAAAAAAAGTGCCTAAATTTGGCTTATCTAATCTACGCTTCTTACCTGGGGCTATGCTGAAGTACTGTTTGATGGCAATAGTTCCTGACAGCGTGGAAAGGACAGATAACATGCCTAGTTTCAAGCTATCATAAGGAGTTTGAAGAGCACATTCACAGAGTGCCTAAAAACCAAAGAGAAAAGAATATGGAGGGGAAAAAAATCCTACAAACTCACCCTCTTCATAAATGTTTGCTCATTTTTTTTTTACTTTGTAGTTAAATTTTAATACAAGTAAAACTGTATAGGAAAAAATCACTACCGACACCAAATTCAGATCTTGCAAATATATTTCCTCACTTGCCACTCTCCTAAAGCAGTTTTAATAGATTGGGTACAAGTCTTGTCCTCAAAGTGACACTGGCTTTCACAAGTTATCATACAATCAATACAATATATTATGTTTGTTAAATGATCACTAACTTTTCACCTGACATTTCCCAATAATAAAACCTCTAGAATTTGGAGACAAAGTTATCCACCATTGTGCAGACGGTGCATATAGTATTCAACTTATTACAATCCGTGAAGGTCCTTGTTTCAAGGAGAACTCCTGAAACACCACTTACAAAAAAAGTGGATTTAATAGAAGAGAGAAATTATCCAGTGGAAATTAAAGGTTCTAAGCTTGTTGATAATAAACATTGTGAATTTTCTTGGTTATCATCTATTTGTGTTATGGTAGCTTCTGGAGGTCCCAATCCCATCGGTCTTAGCACTCCTTGCCCTGATGAGTTTGCAGTCCTATCACAGGTCTGTCTGTGATCTCTCAGCTAAGGAGAGAACACATTAATTTTATTCCTGCCAATTAATCGCAATTAACTCAAAATAAATGAACTCGATTAAAAAAAATGAATCACAGTTTTAATCGCACTGTTAAACACTAATAGAATACCAGTTGAAATTATATTGTATTTTTGGATGAGTACTAGATATTTTTGGATGAGTATTACTACAGTAGTTGTACGAGGTGAATTGAAAAACACTATCTTTGGTTTCTTTTTTACAGTGCAAATATTTGTGTAGCAGGGTGGTCACCTGCTCCTGCCCTGAAGGTCTCGAAATCAGCCCTGGGAGATGGCTGAGGCTGTGGAGGGCTGCTGCTGGGGAAATCAGCCTGACTCGGCTGATTGGGGAAATAGCCACAGCTGTGGCTACGTCCCAGTCAGGCCACAGCTGGCCTTATAAGAGGCTGGGAGTCAGGAGCTCAAACACCCTCCCTCTAGCTCTTGAAGGAGAAGGGCCTGGCTGCCTAGCCCCTAAGAAAGGTACCTGGAATGGAGCAGAGCTGGGGAAGGCTAGGGAGCTCCAGTCTCGAGAACCCCCAGGCTGCAGGCCTTGATAAAGGCCAGGACAGGTACTGGGGCTACAGAGGGGTAGCCTTGGGTAGGCGAAGGCAGCAGATCCAAACCCCCCTTTGCCAGTGATGAATGGCGTGTACGCTGCAGTCTGCCCCAGTGAGCGGGGGCTAGATCAGTGGCTCAAACTTTTTTTTTTTTTTTTTTTACTGATGACCCCTTTCACATAGCAAGCCTCTGAGTACGACCCTCCCCCCAAATTAGAAACACTTAAATATATTTAACTCCATTATAAATGCTTGAGGCAAAGTGGGGTTTGGGGTGGAGGTTGACAACTTGTGACCCCACCCATGTAATAACCTCATGACCCCTGAGGGGTCACGACCCCCAGTTCGAGAACCCCTGGGCTAGATGGTGACTGGCAGTAGCCATATACTGAGATGAGGTGGGGATAGGGGGTTCCCTGAGTGCGGAAGCCCAGATCAGGGGTTGCTGCAGTGGGCAGAACCCCTGGGTAAAGGGCACTGGGAGGGACACAGGGGCCAGTGGCAAGCAGGACACTGGCCTGCAGAGGGTGCTCCGGAGCTGGAAAAAAAGCTAATTCCCAGGAAACCAGCAGGAGGTGCTGAGCAGGGGTGAGCCTCGCACTGCTACAATTTGTAATAAAAAATAATATAAAGTGAGCACTGTACACTTTGTATTCTGTGTTGTAACTGAAACCAACATATTTGAAAAATGTAGAAAACATCAAAAAATATAACAAGTTTAAATTGGTATTCTATTAGTGTTTAACAGTGTGCTTAAAACTGCAATTAATCACAATTTTTTTAAATTGTTTGACAGCCCTAATTAATTTTATAACCTGCCCCTGCTGGTGTTTAAAACTGTATATGGAGATAAATCTAGCTATATTCGAGACCTCCTCTTCAAGCGGTCTCTTCACATATCCAATTACTCACCCCTGCCAGGTAGGCTGAGAAAAACTAGGCAATGTCCATCTCATGAAGTTTTCCCATCAATTCCCACCTGCACTGGTCGTACAGCCTTTTCTGTGCTGGCTTGTAAAGTATTAGATTTTATACTTTACAAAAAAAAAAAAATACCCATTTTAAATGTAGTGGCCCAAGCATTTTAACTGGGGTATGGGAGGGCAACTCAAATTATGTATTAATACAGCCAATGCACAAACCAAGGTGTGTTTGGTTTGTTTTTTTTTAAATTAAGCTACTCTGTCAAGCAGCCGTTAGTGAACAGCTGAGGATGATTAAAATTAAGAAAAACTTGAAATGCAGTAGGCATGTTTACAATGAGAAATGACCTGTCAGTCTGGCAAGAAAACCAAGTTCATTAATCTGAGGTAGCAGAACATCCCACTCTGACGTCTAACTTATTAATATGAGCCCAATATGAAACTACTTAGTGTTGCTGAGAGAAGCTTGATGTGAGTTTGTCTTGCAAAGCCTGTGATAAGGCAAGAATTGCTTAAAAAGAGCACTGCTGCTGGTGCTTTTAACTCTAAAATTTCTTCTTAAAATGGACATGCTTAGTTTTCCATGTTTAACAGTGACATCTCATCTACACTTCTATACTCATTTGTGTAAAGCCTGCATTTAGTTGAAAAATTTTACAATAAAAGTTTCTTAAAGATCGCAAACCTGAATGTTTTCTCTGCTCCATGTATGTGGGGTTTTGTTTGCCAACAACTTTAGATCCTGGATAGCAAGTCTTTTCACAGCTTTCCTCGGGTCATTTTTCAAGTATTGCAGCAAAAGCTGAATCTGCAACAATAAATGTTTAAAATATTAAGTAGGATTCTGTAGTTAAATTAATTTTTTTTTAAATTTAGAATCTCTATTGTAGCCTATACTTTTCATAAAAGGCTCAAGATAACTTTATGCACATGTATATTCAAAGTGTTCAGGACTGTTCAGAGCTCAGACAGCAATACTGCTAAACACCCAAGAGCTGGGAGAGCAGTCTACATATTGCCATAAAAATGGAGCACACCAGGTATCCTATTGTGTTTCAGGTTGTCTATATCTAATATCGACAGTGTCTTCTGAACTGGAGTAGCAGTTACAAGCCACTTCAGACAGGGTTGTTCTGTTAGGCTAAAGGTTGCCAGTGGTAGATCTTTTGTCTAGTGTGGCTACAAGAGGCTAAGAGAAGACCACCAGATTTTCATGTTTTGTTTTTTAAATAAGAATGAGTTAACTCAATACCACATTTCATTTATGTATGGATTCACTGTGTGCTCATCACCTGTCTGGGCCCACAAAGTTACAATTACATAAGAGGAAAATGTTCCCCCTTTAAGCTGAGAGTGTCACTATAGTTCCATGTCTTGAATGATATTTGTAATTTACATCAGTGGATTCAAGTGCCATTGAGACTCTTTACATACAAGATTTTAAATGTATGTTAATTTTTCTAGTTTGCAGATGAGATTAGTTGGGATCCTTTCCTTCCCCCAAACCCAATCAGAGAAGGCGATAGGGTGAGAGGCAGGGGCCTGCAGACAAGCAGCAAGACATAAGAGCTCCAAGAGAAGCAGGGTGTCAGATGTTTTTGCCCCTTTTAAGGAAGAAATTTTTTGGAGGGGGTTGAAGAGACAAAAAAAATTATATATATAAAAAATAGCACTTTCTAGGATACTTCTCATCTGCAGCAGGCCAGAACACAGACAATGATTTAACTATTTTTGCCATCAGAAAGGAACTGACCTGTTTAAGTTGTTTTGCATTTTCAAATAAGGGATTACCTTTAAAGCAATTAAGTGTTACCTGTTTGGGTATGTCCACCAAAGAGGAAGCAGCAAGCAAGGTAAAGGTGTGGAGAGTAACAATGACCATCTTGGTGGAAGGATAGGATGTTACCAGCTGTTGGAGAAGCTGACGGGAGCTAGAGGCCAGGCTGGCATCATGGTGCATGTGCTGTAGTATGGGGATCAACTTCAGCTTCAAGTCCACTGGCGTGGCTAAGCCTAATGCATGGAAAGAAGTATTCAGGGGTCAGAGCAGATCTCAATGAACCCTGAACTTTTCAAATACTAATTTAAATGACATTGGTGACTGAGACACAAGCACAGAAAGTCAAAGTAAAGGCCAGTAGTGGAAAGCAGCAGCTAAATTCCTGAAACAGCAAGTCTCTCAGTGCTAAACAGACTCCACCAGCCCATTAAAGAGCAGTACAGTCAGTTTCCAAGGAGACGGGGACCCAGCCTTCCTCAATCAGAATGGCCTCAAGAATGGATGAGTAAAGTGGCTGGGAAACAATTACTCCTCCTTCAGATGTGCCTCAATTATATTAATAGTCATCCTTCAAATTAAATTACATTATTCCAATTATAATAAATATTATAACACTGGTCTCTTTTCCTTTAAGTCACTGCAAAAGGCTCAAGGCAGAAGAGCAGCCTTGTCAGAGAATAGAGGCAAAGAGAGAAAACTAGAGATTCTAAGTCAACATAAAAACTCACATTACATAGTATTTGGACATGCTATAACACACAGTTCAGTTTACCAAATACATTAGAACATGCTTTGGACGTTTACATTTTTAAAGACATTCAAGCTGTAGTCCAGAGCCCTGCTGTGCATCAACCATTAGCTCACTTAACTTCAGGCAACTGGAATGTTTCAGGGAAGCATAGGGATGAGGGAGCAATGGATTCTGGTAGCATTTAAACATTAGGAGGAACAATACTAAAATAAATATTAAAACCTTTTCATTTTCTTCCCAATATTCAATACACCTACATACCCTGAATCATTTCGCTGATTTTGTTACATATTCCTCCAGCAAAATCCCTGTGAAGAGAAAAGACACAACTGAACTTCAAATTGTGACTCTTATGGTTTAATAATGATCCAAGAAATTAAGAGGGACTATAAAAAGCAGAATTATGCTTATGAACTTCAAGATTTAAGAGTAATTTTGCAAATCCAGAAAGACATTTATTTGCTTGACTGAAATTTGCTGCTACTAGTCAATATCACAGAATAATACTACATTTAGCCACTTGTTGCATAGTTTCCATCAATCTAGACTTTCAAACTGAGATTATAAATCTACCAAGTCTAATACTTAACCTAACTTAGAATTGAGTCTCTTGCCCATCTTTATCCGCACCAACACAAGTAGGAACATTTGCTCCGATGCTAACATTCTTTTAAAATCACTATATTGTGTGAAACAATGTCATTTGCTACAAGTGCTCTTTTGTAGAGACTTAATATTCTAGGGAAAGACTGGTACAACCAAAAGCTTTCCCTACCCTTGTGTAATGCTATTTGAACAACAGCAAGAAGTTTTATTTGACCCCAGTCTTTATTCGTAGAACAAGATATAGGGTGCTCCAGGTGTAATAGACAATTGATTAAAAAAAAAAAAAAAAAAGTTAATGGGGTTGATTACTGAACCTGAAGGATAAAGGAGTTTTAGGCACATGTTCTATTAAAATGAGCTACTAAGATTGTGATTTTTATGAAACTCTCCATAAACAGAAGGGATGGTTCTTTCAAACCTTTGTTTACAACAGTTTGTCGTCACTTAGTCCTCCCCCCCCCCCCGAGAGAAATTAGGAAGTCTGCAGTGCACATTCCAGGGAGGTGGAAATTGACTCAGATTTTGTTAAAACACAGGTAATGTAATGTTACAAAATATTTTCCTCTTAAAATTGCACAAGACGGTTTTGAGGATTCTTTTAATAAAACCCCACAACCTATACAGTTCATCATTTGTGCTCACAGGAACTGTATAAAATGGCAGTTTGGTTTCGAAACATATTGACACCCCTCTTAAATGGAGTCCACTGAATTTTTTTCACATAAAAATACAATTGTAATGGCCAGATTCACTCACTTTCCTGACATTCTTAACATTTTAAGAGTAGGTTGTAGGAAATCTAGAGCTACACTACCAACTTGAAATACACATTTTTTTTTTTAAAAAAGTTGAAAGTAGTTTCAGACACTATATCTGCCACGGAGTCCCCTTCCCAATTTTTGCCATTTTATAATCTCTCTTCCTTTTTTGGGGTTTTGGGATTTTTTAAATCATCTTCACCTCAGTAAAAGAACTCACAAAAAAACAAGGATAACTGACTATAAAGGAAAAATGAAGCAAAATACTGTCTAAAGTACAAAGTAAAAAAAATGGAAAAAATTCCCCTTGAATCCCTTTTAATTACAGAAATCTTAGGGATTATATTTTAAAAGTAAAGGAAAAATTTAGATAAATGTGTTTGGTTTTTTTTAAGTTGACATTCATTTAAAGTTTTTTCCCCTTATATTCCTTAACTTTTCTTCACAGCTTTTAAAAAAAAATGCAAGCAAATTTCAATGAGATTCAAATGCCCCTGATGTGGGTGGTTTTAAATATGATTTCAAGTTTCCTGCAACATTCATGCTGTACATTATAAATGGTACAGATCTCTTTTGTATCTCCCTATATATGGCCTGGCAAGTACTGCAGAAGGTGATCCCAGATTTACTGAAGGACAGTGAAGAGTCCTACTGTATTAATAGCGCTTCCACTCCTTAAAATACAAACAATAAGAGCACAGAAGAATTTACAGCTTACTTTGACTGCGCAGAAAAGTTAGCAGCAGCAAATATAGCAGCTTCGACCTCAACATTATCATGGGAATCCAGGCTCTGGCGAATACTGTGGTGTGCATTCTTCCTTTCTGGGATTATGGATGCCATACTCCCCAACATCCTACAGAAATAAATCACAGCGGCATCAGAAAACAGCTAATTCAATGTGTAGGGAAATGTGAATCAGAGTGAAAATCAACTATGAAGATAGGAATTAGATCTATAGTAATTCCTTTAAGAAAGCTCAGACATACATAATACATGGTCAAAAGTTTCCTACCTAGCACAAAACTCTGTGCCTTCCTTCTCCTCATAACTGCTTACTGAGGACAAAACTAACCAACTGTAGATTTTTTTTTTAATTGCTGAACCAGCAAGCAATTATAATTAATCTATCAAGATGTGCTCATGACTTGTGCTGACCCAAGACATCACCTGAGAAGCTACACCAACAGGGCTCAATTAAAGTTCCAGAAAATTTAAGGGAGGAAAGCAGTGGAACCACCACAAGTCCTCTTTCAGGGTGAGGTCTCTCACCCTTGGCAGAGCACCCAAGCTGGCCAAGGAGGTGCAATTTATTCCATGATCGTTTGGGTGAATCCAGTCTGTTACCTCAAACATTATTAAAATTACACAAGTTTTGACTGTGCATTTCTCAGTGGCTTTCCTGGGAGTTAGGAGTTTACACCTTGCGCACTACTTGGATAATGCATTGGAACGTCCTCCAAGTTCACATATCATAGGACAATGAGCAGAAAGTTTCAAGGGTAGAGGTAATGGAAAAAAATCTAAAATGATCAGTAGAAATGGTGAAAATAAGTCAGATATATAAAAAAAAAATTTTTTTTGTTTAAAGTCAACAAATTATTCCAGTTTTGTACAAGCCGTAGTGGAACCATACTGGAAATGTATGCAGTTTGTGATCTCAGTACGTTACATTAACACACTTGCATTTGATAAACACGTTTTATACACTCCAGGAGGCAGAAAACACAAGTTAAGGTACTTGTACATGCAACCCACCAATATTGCATATACAAGATGCAGTTTTACTCTCTGATACATCTACGCAACTCTGACCATGTCAAATGGATATCTAGTATCCTCCTTATTCTGGTCACAAATGTGTTACCTTATTCCCTTTAAAACAGCTGTCTTGTACTTTCAATAAGAAGAAACAGCCTGCTTTTCATTCTTAATGTTGCAGAATTAATTCCAGTTTTTAAAGATTCTAAAGAATTGATGAACATTTACTTTTCTAACTAAACAGCTGTCCCAAAGACTTGCGATAAGTAGTTTTAAATTAGAAAGACATACCTGAGTGTGATTGCTCGAGCAACTGGATCATTGCTATGAATTACAGAGAAAACTCTTTTCACAAACTCATCCACGTTCAGGATCTTCTCTAAGTGCTTTTCACTCTGCTGAGTAACTTTCAGGACACACAGCCTCAAGAAGTTGTTTCTATTGGAAGATACAGATATAGATATATGTGCAGATATAGATATATATACACACACACTTCTATGCAATGGAAATTCACAAACAAGCTGAGAATCAGAATAATGATTCTAACCGATTTAAATTAAATTTACAGACCACTACAAAACACCCTATTTTACATTTGTTTTGTACCAGGATTAGTATATGTTTTGGGTTCAATTCTTTTCCTACTGAAGTTAATGGCAGTCTTGATGCTAAATATATTGGGAGTAGTAGTACTGCAATGAGGTTTGAGGGGATGCAGGTGTCAGGGGGACCTATGTTTGCCATATACACCCACACTTAAGGACTGGATCCTGCAGCTGCTCCATACCCAGAACACACCCACTGACCTTGCCACAAGTACAGGGCTAGCTGCACCTCTGCCCCTTTGTGGTCTTTGAGTGTACCACACCTCAGGCATCAGGCCTCATGCCTATATCTATCCCGGGCTGGAATTCTGCAACTCTTCCACTAAGACTGAACCCTGGGCTACAGTATTCTGTGTATCAATTACCCTGCAGGTTTGACTAGATCCAGCACTGCAGTTCTTCTCTTGGGGAGCTATAACCAGCAGTGGCGCATGTAGTGATCACATGACAGTCTTAAAAAAAGGGGGGGGACGACTTTATTTTAACAGTAGAAACAAATAATTTAGAGAAAAAGGATTTCAAAATCAAGTCTACATGCATGTCTATCCCACCTAAGCCCTACCATTCTGTGATAATGACCTAGGCAGGCCTAGCTCCTTCAGATGCCCCAACATGATCCCCATGTCTCTGTCTCTCTCACCAAATCATTCCCACCTCTCAATAGGGCATCCTTTTTCAAAATGCTATAGTCCTGTTGATGGCTGTTGTGTGCAAGCCTTTTCCAGTAATGGCATTACCTGTTTAACAACCCTCAAGTGTTTGGCTCAAGATAAGCCACTGGGTTTCCCTTCCTGCTTGTTTTTTTCCTTAGAGCCCCCTGTTAAACTAAATCAGTATATTCATATAGTAAATATCTCAACAACCAGGTCAATATACAATATTGTAAGTTACAGAGCAGCCCCAACTCTGCCACATACTTCAATGGGAACTTCTCATTTGGAACAGCTACAGATCAGGCTTTCATTATATATATATCACAAATAAAGAACTGATGTGTTTTAATCTTCTATGCAAGATCTCTGAACCTGGTGATGTTAGGGGTTTGCAGCAGTGCATCTACATTGCTGGCTGATCAACAATGGTTGTAACGGGCAAATTCCCACTGCCAATAAAGCTTTAGAAGGACAGAATAACAATGCCGTCAATTGTTCATTACCACTCCAAATCACTAAGGATGATGTCAGCTGGCTCAAAACAGAGTCCATCCAACCCTCCTTGGACAGGATAGCAGCTGTGAAGTAGGGAAAGCAGGAAGATTATCTAGGCTTCAAAGGAACATAGATCAGAGAAAATAATTACCTGAGGATCAGGGATGTGAAGCAGTACAATACTTACCCAACTCTGAAAACGTCAGCCAGTTTTAGGAATGCAGAATTAATGAGAATGGGGAATGGATATTTCTGAAAGAGCCTGGGAAAACGGACAACAGCTTCACATTGCTCCCCAAGTTTTCCAGACCTGAGGCCTATGTGAAAAACAACAACAACAATTTTCTAGCAGTATAGCTACCGTTTTCTCTGAGGAAAGACTGAAAAACTTGAGATTATCTAGAGTGGAAATAAGATGGAACATGACTGAAATCTAATATAGGAGGTAAATTGGGCTATTTACCCTCTCAATAGAAACTTAAGGGAAAAGTTAATGAAATTGAAAGGTAACAAATCTGCAACTGATAAAAAAACACTCCCCACACATGCACAATGCAGTTAACCCACAGAACCCATTGCCAAAAAATACCATTGAGGCAGAAAGCTTGGCTGGATATTTTAGAAAGGATTACACATTTATATGAATATTGAGAACATCTATTACAGTTGGCCCTGATCCTGAAACACACAAACACACATTTAACTTTACTCACATGAGTAGTCCCATTGAAGACTACAGGACCACTCGCATGAGCAAAGTGACACACATGCTTAAGTGTGTAGGATCTGGGTCTTGGATAGGATAAAACATACATACATTAGAATATGTAAACTCTCAGGGTAATTTTGAGTTTTCTGAAAATGTACAGGAAGTTAAATGTTCTTTCCGCAGAGAATATTTAAAACTGACATTTTTAATACTTTTATGCACTGTCTAACGTCTCTTTGGTCCCTATCAATTGAAAACTGAGTCATCAGTCTTCCATCATTAACTAGTGAGCAGGATAGCTTTCAAGCAAAATACAAATATACTCTTAATTAACACTATTTAAAAGTTGCATGAATAGTCACTAAGTGTACTACTTTTTGTTTCCTTTTTGGTACTACAGAAATCAGTTCAGGAATATGCTTGACAAATATTACTGAGGTATTAGATACACAGAATATGGGCAACAGAGCAAGCACAATCTTGCAAATTCCAGGCCCTGACATCCCCATCAGCTCTCCTACAGACTTCAATCCAGATTCACTTTAGTTAAGTTATTATTAAACATGTATATTGCAGTAGCATGAGAAGGCTACAACTAGTTTAGGTCATGTTGTACTTGACAAGCTCTTCACATTAATTTTTTTTTTTTTCAAAACAAATAATTCTATTCAGTCCATAGTTTAGAAGTGCTCCTGGATTTCTCACCAACATTAAGCTCTCATACATCAGTATCCAAGAACACCACTTTCTATCATTTCCAATTGGCTAGAAGATTCTGTCACATCCTGACAAAGATAACCTGGGCCTCCGTTATTAATGCCTTCATCACCTCTTAGTTGGTCTACGGCAATGCAACATAGATGGATGTGAAACCTTCAGAGCTTAGGAAACTCCAACTGGTACAGAATGCTGCAGCACATGCCCTCAGCAACACTGGCTGCCACAAACAAATCAGACCTGTCCTCCACTCCCTACACAGGTACTCAATAGGCAGATCATGCACCAAATCCACACCACTAGAAGCTTTTGAACAGACAACAAAGTCTTTTTATTTACTTATTTTTTATATTGTTTTCTCTGGAGTCTGGACGTTGGCCAAGAAATTTGGACCTTTATGAAAAATATATTGATTACACCTGATCTAGACCCAAGGTATCTAAGGACAGGTCTCCACTCCAGAATTACTTTGATATACTTATGTCATTCAGCGGTGTGAACAATTCATACCTCAGAGCCACGCAATTATGCCAACCTCAGCACCAACATAGCTACTGCCCCTTGCAGGGGTGGATTATGAGAGCTCTCCCCTCACCTTAGAGCATCAGCACAGCTGCTGATGGAGTGTTTTTAGTGTAGACCTGCCCTGTGAGATCAAGCAAAGCTCTGGGATGAAGACTGTGGTCAACAACTTCTCTTCCCTGGCACAATAGGAGTAAAGCTCATTTGTGCAGGACACAGAGGTCTGGTCTATACTACCCGCCTGAATCGGCGGGTAGAAATCGACCTGTCGGGGATCAATTTATCGTGTCCCGTTGGGACGCGACAATCGATCCCCGAATCGGCACTCTAACTCCACCAGCGGAGGTGGTAGTAAGCGCCGCCGACAAAAAGCCGCAGAGGTCGATTTTGCCGCCGTCCTCACAACGGGGTAAGTCAGCTGCGATACGTCGAATTCAGCTACGCTATTCACGTAGCTGAATTTGCATATCTTAAATCGACTCCCCCCTGTAGTGTAGATGTACCCAAAGATTGTTCAAGGGCCGGCCCAACAAGACTGGGCCATGAACTTTTACGGGAACTAAGGGCCATCACAAGCCACCTTCTGCTGTCAGTCCAAGGCACATTTCTGTGACCTGCGGTCACTAACATGACCCCACAGCTACACACACAGCTCTAGTTAAAACAAACCCCAGCCCAGGACACTGGCACACGGGGAGGGGATGAGCGAGCGCGCCGGGGACAGAGGTTAGTCGGGCAGGAGGACGCACAGCTGGATGCTGCGGGGATAGGGGGCGGGAACAGCGGGAGAACCCGCACGGGGCAGAATTCCCGCCAGACGCCCAGAGGGCTCGGTCACACCCGGGGAGCGGTAAGAGGCGGCGGGGCTGCAAACGCGGCGGGCGCCGACTGTGCGCTCTCCGCGGGGCGGCACAAGGAGGCGGGGCTGCCAGTCTGTACCGCGCATGCGCTGTGCGTGCCACAGCAGGGCCGTAGGCGGCTTCCCCCTACCTTTGTCCAGCTCCATGAGGGCGGAGTTCGCGTCCAGCTCTTGTTCGCCGTAGCCCGCGTCCGCCAGGAAGGACTTAGCGCCGGCGGCCATAGCGCTCCCCGCTCCTGCTACTAGCCCGTAGCACAGCCCGTAAACTCAGTGCGCGGCTACCAGCGCCCCTAACCGTCTTGTGCGGTTGCGCATGCGCGATTCATCACACCACCGACTGCGTTACAGCGTGCGCACGCACTGACACGTTCCCGCCACTGCGTTTGCGGACGCATGCGCTATCTCCAGCTGTACACGTACGGACTCAGTTAGGCTCATAATCCCGCCCCTGGGTCTGTCGCACATGCGCACCGCGCTCCAGTAGGTGCTCGTGTGCAGTGATTCGCCTCCACCCACCGCCTTAGCCTTAGCGCCGGCAGTATCTACCATGGGGGCGGTGGAAGTAGGTGTGGTCTCGTGGTCCCGCCCCGGAGCCTCTGTCCAATGGGAGTTAGCGGGTGTGGCCTCTAGCCCCGCCTCCGTCGTGCTGTCCAATGGGGAGCGGGAATGGAGTTTGGCGAATTGGCGGGTAATTCGGGTGGCGGGAGTGGACGGTCGGTGCTGTGTTCATTCGTGTCCCGGCTGCTGCGTGGGTAACGGTAACGGGTCATGCTCTGCCGCTCGCTCCTCCGCCGGGCCCAGGCCGGGCCGCAGCGTGAGTAACGGATCGCGATCCTTGGGCCCGACCCTCTGCTCCCCGGGATCCGGGTGGCTGGATCCCTGTCTCCCACTGTGCTGAGCCCGCATCTCCTGGGATTCCCCGCCCGCCCAGCCGGACACCGCCTGCCCGGTGGGGGTGGGTGCCAGGGCCCCGGGAAGGGAGGGACGGCAGGTGCCCGTTCTCTCCCCGGCGAGCGGGACCGATGCACGGGTGTGTCCCCAGTAGTGCGGCCCCTGGTGCTCTGTCCTTGCTTGGACGGCCCCATCGCTGCAGCGCCTCCTCTCTGGAGAGATCACCCCACGGATGGCTCTGTCTAGCCGGGGGAGGTGCTCGCAGCTATCCATGATGATGGGGTTTGACTGGCACGTCTCGATAAGACGTTTCTAACTAGATTGGTGTAGCTAATGGTATAGCAAATGCCCGGCGCAAGTCGTGGATTCTTCTGTTTAGTGTTCAAATTATGACTGGTACTTCGGCTCCATGACTAAGTGCAGAACCCCATCAACGCGGATGAGTCCACAAAATCTGGACAAGACCTCTGACCCAAGGAAGTTAGTGGGTTTCATTTCAACAGCTTAAAATCCTGATACATATGTATTCTTTTTCTTATTTTTAGGCCTGTCCTTGCAATATCCCCTACAACATCTCTTGGATTGCTATCAGTGTAGTCAGCAAGATGACCACCTTTCTTATGGAGAGATGGGAATGCCGGTTCCTCCTTTTGGTTGCACCTTTTCTACAGGTAAGTGTTCTTTTTGGAAATTAAAATACTATGCTAGAGCCAAAGTGTTGCATATAAAAATGGACAGATATTGTAACCATTTATTTTGAATGTTAAGTTTCATAAAGAGTTCCTTATTTTATATCAAGGACAAAGCAGACTAGACAGTTAATGACACATCTATCAGAGCAACCAATAAGTTGCAATGAATAAGCTCTTAGGTCAAAAGGTACCATGCCACTTTTCAGGTATAGATGCTATATACAAAAATCCATTATTTCTCTAAGGTGAACTGAGTAACACTATGATTTACTTTGATATAATAGAGCTATGCAACATGATGAACTATGGGAAGGATCATGGAATTTCTATGCATTTTAATAAAGTGTGCTCAGTTAAAGAATTTAAATACATTTACACACTTTAACAGCTTTTGATTTCAGTCTTGTCTAAGGCGAAGTATGTCTCGTTGATGTCGAGCTAAGATGTTTGCAGGTTTAAAATTAGGCCAGTTGGTCTTGGTTCATAAGTAACTGGGACCTGGAACAGAGTGAGTAGTAGTAAATGGAAACTGGTGAGGAGGAGGATGTGCTACTAAAATCCCATATGTATCCCTTCTTACTAAATAAATAACAAAAAAACTTTTAAGTCTTTCTGTGAAGGTAGCATAGGTGAAAGTTGCTGACTTATTTGACAGTTCCGGATACTGAAATCCCTATCTGCCAGTATAGCACCAACATCAGGTGTGCAAGTTTTTCCACACTGCCCCTTCTGCCCCGTGTCCCAACCTTGGCCTGGAGGGACCACCAAAGGATGTAGAGGATAGTTATTTTTTTATATTTATTCAACACTGTGAACAAGGTGACAGTCAGTAGTAAGAGTAGTTGGGTGCTGGCTTTGGTGATGAGCATACCTGTCCTTGAGAAATGAACTAAGCCAACTAATTTTACATGAACCATTGGGCAGCCATCAGATGGCCATGGCTATTGACCACTTCACATCTGGGTTGGTTTGTATCATCATCCTTGAGAGGAGACTTTGGCAGCTCATTACTAGTTCCCTGAGCAATCAAGGCCCCCATATACGCTACTTAATGCAGAGGTCATGCTGAAAACCTTGCTACATCAAATGATGATAGGATATCTGTTTCCTCTACTCTTTGGAATTTGTTATTCTGCCTGCACTATAAAACCATTTTGTATAAAAGTAATATTTCAGCTAACTGATTTATTCAAGGAACAAATATATTAAAGAACACAAATTACTGTGACATTGAGTTAACAAATCCAAGACCTTACTGTGAATCTAGGGAGAAACTCTCTTTCTAAAACATTTGACTCATAAAAGTTAAGGGAGCGTTAAAGGCTCACTTTGCATTTAGAATCTGTAAAATTCTGGGATAAAATAAGTCAATAGAATCATAGAAATTTAGGGCAGAAAGGGACCATGAGAGGTCATCAAGTCCAGCCCCCTGCACTGACGCAGGACCAAATAAACCTAGATCATCCCTAATAAGTGTTTGCCTAACCTGTTCTGGGCAATGACTTGGATCCCACAACCTGCCTTGAAATCCTATTTGAGAATTTAACTACCTTATTAGAAAGTTTTTCCTACAATCTAACCCAAGGGTTCTCAACCTTTTTTTTCCTGAGGTCCCCCTCAACATGCTATAAAAACTCCAGGGCCCAGCGGGGCAGTGGGGAGACTTGGGGCTCTGGGCTGTGGGTGGGGCCTCAAACATAGTTTGACTTCTATTGGGGGTGGGGGGGATAGGTGCCGACGGGGCTTGGGCCAGCTCCACACGGAACAGTCCAGGGAGGCAGCGCCACCTCCACCCCCGACTCACCTCAGCAGACTACCCAGCCTATCTGAGTTGTGTGTGGTGGGAGTTCAGCTCAAAGAGTTTGAAAACCACTCAGGATACAGAGAGGGGGTAGCTAGGGGCTGTGTGCAGGCACGGGGGTAGCTAGGAGCTGTGTGTGGTCAGGGGGGTAGCCCGGGGCTACAGGAAGGGAGTAACTAGGGGCTGTGTGCCAGGAGGGCTCCCTTGTGGTTACTGCTCTCCAAGGGCTCTGTTGGCCACAGAGCCCAAGTCCCCCTGCCTAGACGGCTCTGACCGGCTGCATGAGCTGAGGAGCAGCTGCAACCCCGGCACCAGCAACAGGAGATGCAAAGCCGTGGCTGCCCGCTCCATGGCACCAGCCAGAGCAGCAGATGCCTGCCTCCGGCTTCCTGCCTCCGACATGACCAAGGGGCTGGGAGAGGAGGAAGTGAGGGTGTGTGGAGCTGTCTTTGGGACTGCTCCGCTCTGGCACTGTGAGGAGGAGGAGCAACCAATGCTCAGGGCTTCAGCCCCATGACTCCCGGCTTCAGCCCTGCAGTGGGGGGCCCCAGAGTTCCCGGCTTTAGCCCCGCGGTGGAGGGCGCTGGGGCTCCCGGCTTCAGCCCCATGGCGGGGGAGGCCAGGACTCGGTCTCTGGGTTCCAGCCGCAGGGTTCCTTGGCCCCCCAGAAAGGGCTCAAGGCCACCCAGGGGGCCACGGACCCCCAGTTGAGAACTGCTGATGTAACCTAAATCCCCCTTGCTGCAGATTAAGCCCATTACTTCTTGTCCTACCTTCACTGGATATGGAAAATAATTGATCATCATCCTCTTTATAACAGTCTTTAACCTTTTGAAGACTTTTATCAAGTCCCTCCTCAGTCTTTTTTTCTCAAGACAAAACATGCCCAGTTATTTTAACCTTTCCTCATAAGTCAAGTTTGCTTAACCTTTTATGATTTTTGTTGCTGTCCTCTGGATTCTTTTCAATTTATCTACATCTTTCCTAAAGTGTGTCGCCCAGAACTGGACACAGCACTCCTGATGAGGCTTCTCCATTACCAAGTAGAGCAGAACAATTATATCCTCTTAATACACCCCAGAATATTAGCCTTTTTTGCAACTACATCATGTTGTTTACTGATATTCAATTTGTGGTCCACTACAACCTCCAGATCCTTTGCAGCAGTACTACTATCTAGCCAGTTATTCCCCATTTTGTTCTTGATTTTTTTTTTTTGTATCTGATTTTTTTTCCTTCCTAAGTGTAGTACTTTGCACTTGTCTTTATTGAATTTCATCTTATTGATATCAGACCAATTCTCTAATTTGTCCATTCTGATATTCTATATAAACTACTGAAGCAGCAGTGGACTAGTAGTTAGAAATATGAGTTCTAATTGTGGCTCTGCCACCATCTCACTGTAGCATTTGGCAAGTCACGTAAGCTTTCTGTTTTCCCTTTGGTAAAGTGGACTATTCATATTCTGTTATGGAGCATTAATGTTTATATAGTGCTTTGAAGATGTAAATTGCTATGTAAGTGCTAATTACTTTTTCCAAAGTTGTGCAATTGCTGCATGTTCTATTTAAGTAATTTGTTTGCAGTTCTCTTTTGGGAAGGAAACATTGTGGTAGCTATTTAATATAAAAAAAACATAACTTCCAATCATTTGTCTTTCAGCTTCAGATTTGCAGCATGTACTTGCAGTCGCAAATGAAGAAGGCTTTGTTAGACTTTATGATACTGAAACCCAAAACAGTGGCAAGCAGATCTTTAGAGGTAAATGTAACTCAGAGCAAGATCTGAACTTGATATAAAAAATGGGCGTGATTTGTTAGAAGCAAAGAGTGCTTTTGCTGTGTTGACTAATACTTAAATATGGGCAGTACGTGCATTCCTTCTTTGTAATTTCCTGGCTTCTGTTTTTAAAGCAGTAGTGTGGGCATGTCCCCAGTAGTGCTCTTCTAAACAAATTGTCCCATGTCGCTTTTAGCACCCGTGAAAAGCTGTTGACGACAAGCAACAAAATTTAGTCATTTGAATGTGGGATTAAAAAATTTTTTCATAGTTCTCTACACGTGAATGTCACGCTTCAATGTGTTTCCAAGATGCCTACTTTTTGCATGGTCTGAACTAATCTTAGCTTTTGTTTTTCCTTCAGAGTGGCTGGCTCACTCAAATGCTGTCTTCGACCTTGCCTGGGTGCCTGGGGAACACAGGATTGTAAGATGACTTGTGCTCTCTGACTTCATTTTTAGTGCTCTGGTGAATGACTGCAAAGAATGACTAAATCTTTTCATTTCTTCCCCTCAAGGTTACAGCTTCAGGAGACCAGACAGCCAAGGTGTGGGACGTGAGGGCTGGTGAGCTGCTTGGCATATGTAAAGGTCATCAGTGCAGCCTCAAGTCAGTTGCTTTCTCTAAATTTGAGAAAGGTAAATGTTCATGTTTCTCTTCCCATTTTTTTTAAAGTAAATCTTAGTGCTGATGAGATCTATGGAGGCCAAAGCTCACTATTTGTAGCACAGGCAGTGCCTGAGTAGGCTTCCTCACACTGCCCTTCAAATGTGGCTCAATTGTGTCCAGTAGAGACCTCCTCTGGGGTGAAAGGCTGGTTAAGTTTCCAGTCCCACTCAGTTTTAGTGGTCTCTGGGCTGAAGTTGTCAACAAGGGTGTCTGTGATAGATAGTTACACATAAAGAACTGTAACAGGGGTGGCCAAACCACAGTCTGAGCGTCATGCGGCTCTTTTACATTTAAAATGCGGCTCGTGGACCCCCCTTCGTGCTTCCCCCCGTTTCTCTGTCTACTGGATTGGGGGGTGGGGTGGAGCTTGGGGCTTCTGCCCTGCAGCGGGGTGGTGGGGCTAGGGGCTTCTCCTCCGAGGGGAGGGGGGGTGTCGGGGCTTCAGCCCTCCAGGGCACACCTGCCAGGGCTTGGGGCTTCAGCTGAGCAAGGCTGATGCCCCGAGCCCCGGCGGTGCCTCCTGTGGGGCTGAAGCCCTGAAACCAGAAGGCAAGCTCGGCTCTTGAACTTCAGAAGATTGTCGTATGCATCTCAGAGGATCAGTAGGTTTGGCCACCCCTGAACTATAGTAAGATTAGCTACTGCTGCATGAGACACCAGAAAGCGATTTAATGCTGATAACTTCTTGTCATCACTAACCTGAGCCAAATTTAAGCTATTAAAGTTGGAGGTCCCCTAAGTCATTCAGTTCTCCTTGTATATTCATATGCTACTATCTTCAATTATTGCTTGTGGGTCAGTTATAATAAGGGACAAACCCACCAATCTCCTTTGCCAAACAGTACCAAGCAGCAGGCTGCCTTTCCTCAGATTCTAAATCTATCACCTTAGCAGTGAGCCTGCAGCCTTGAGATGTGGTTGCCAGGTTTAGGGCTAGGACAGGCAGATGAGGCAGGGCATTGTCACAGAGCTGGTATCACCCTGGCTTGAGTTAATCTTCTAAAATGAACACTTGTAACTTTTTGAAGCTAATAAATATGTTTCCCTCAGCTGTCTTCTGTACTGGAGGCAGAGATGGAAACGTCATGCTCTGGGACACCAGATGCAACAAAAAAGGTAGGTGAGCTTTCAGATGTGTGTAATGGGGCTGGTGGTTTTTGTTCCATATTGGAGCTTATTCATTGGGTTGATGCAGTTCATTGCACTACAGGCAAAGTCCCTTGAACAGGACATGGATAATTTGGGGGGAAAGCTGCTTTAGTGGGAGAAAACCAAGGATCTGATTTCTCTGTATTTAATGGGTATTGCCACTTTCATGGGACTCTCAGATTTGCCTAAGTCTCTGTATTGATATGTTTTGTGGGCCATAATTACAGAAATGTAGGGCCTGAAAGGGACCTCGAGAGATCATCAAGTCCAGCCCCCTAAGATGAGGTAGGACCAAATAAGCCTTATCCCTGACAGGTGTTTGTCCAGCTATTCTTAAAAACCTCCAGTGAGTGGGATTCCACAACCTCTCTTGGAAGCCTGTTTGATAGTGTAACTACCCTCATTGCTAGAAAGTCTTTCCTATTATCTAACCTAAATCCCCCTTGCCGCAGATTAAGCCCATTACTTCTTGCCCTGCTTTCACTGGACATGGAGAATAATTAATCACCGTCCTTTTTATAACAGCCCTTAAAATATCAAAAGACTGTTTTCAGGTGCCCCCTTGATCTTCTTTTCTCAACACTAAACACACCCAGGTTTTTTTTTAACCTTTCCTCATAGATCAGGTTTTCCTAACCTTTTATAATTTTTGTTCTCCTCCAGATTCTTTTCAGTTTATCTACATCTTTCCTAAAGTGTGTTGTCCAGAACTGGACGCAGTACTCCAGCTGAGGCCTCTCCAATGCCAAGTAGAGTAGGACAATTACCTCCCATGCCTTACCTATGACACACCTGTATGTACACCCCAGAATAGTAGCCTTTAAACTGCATGACATTGTTTGCTGATATTCAATCTGTGGTCCACTATAACCCCCCATTTCGTAGTTGTGTCTTTGATTTTCTTTTTTCTTTCCTAAGTGCAGTACTTTGTACTTTTATTGAATTTCATCTTGTTGACTTCAGACCAATTCTCCAATTTATCAAGGTTACTTTGAATTCTAATCCTGTCCTCCAAAGTGTTTGCAATCTCTCCCTGCTCCGTGTCTTTCAACCAGTTGTACACCCATCTTTATGATCATTACATCTAGGTCACGTTTCCCTACTTTGCTTATGAGAATGTCATGTGGAACTGTGTCAAAAGCCTTACTAAAATGAAGATATCTCTTGCCTTGCTTTCTCCCTATTCACTAGGCCAGAAATCATGTCCAAAAAGGAAATAAGGTTGATTTAGCCTAATTTGTTCTTACACAAATCTATGCTGGTTATTCTTTAAAACACTATTATCCTCTAGGTGTTTACAAATTGATTGTTTAATAATTGGTCTGTTGTTCAGAGTTAGAGTTGCTACAAATTGTTCTCAGCAGCTGATCAGTGCTTTTGCTGTCCAGACTCAAGATGCCATCTGGAGGAAATAGCTCTTGGTGCATGCTGTTCTCCACGCTTCCACTGTACCCATGCTCTTGCCAATCAGTTGGGGACTTCAACTCACTGGATCAGGCAGGGAGGAAAAAAAATTGTTAGAGCAATATCCAAGACTGGAAAGGAGAGTGTGTGAGGGTTAGGGCTGTGAGCTGGTAGATGTCCTAACTGCTGTGATTACTATCAAAAGAGGAAAGATCTGATCCAAGAACTAGCTGCCCGAGATTTTACTTCACAGTTGTCTGACTCTCCTGCAAGAAATGACGCCATAACATTGGTTTTAAACCTTTTCAGCACTGACATGTGGGCAAGGTGCTCTCACTAAGCTGCACCATATGTGACAGAACTCAGACTAGTTGTAGATCAGTCAGATGGCTTTGTAAGGTGCTCAGACACCATGGTGATAGGTGCAGGAGTGATGGATGAACAGAAAACTGAGTCTCCTCAATGAGATTTATCAACTTCATTGTACTTGGAACCAGACTGGAGAAAGCACTACAAATGTACTGTGGGAGCAATCCTGCACTGGACTAGATGATCAGATGTATTTCCCTCACAATTTAGCTAACGTTAATGAAGTGCTATGTAAGTGCTAACTTTTAGAAACTTGACACACACTGTATTTAATAAACCTTATGACTGCATGTTGTTAAATCAACAGGATTTAAATGTATTAAACTGATACTTCATTAGTGAAATTAATTGTAGAACTCACTGTCCTAAAGGGCTAACCATGGTTTGCACTTCACTTAATCAGGAAGAATTTAACCTATTGAAGAGTCCTGACCGTATGGCAGCTATTGCAATATACGCTCATGTTCTTTATTTCCTGCTTCTATTCAGCATTAGAAATAATTGAAAATGCTTGTTTGCAGAGTATATGAATGAAACTAAAGGTCACTCTCAGTCACTTCCTAGAATGTATTTCCACTCCGTGTCTATTTTTATTAAAACTATGTCTGTAAATGGGAGCTAATCTAGCAGTAATAAGTGAGGCTTCCTGGAACTGTCTTTCAGATGGATTTTACAGGCAGGTGAATCAAATTGGAGGAGCCCACAACATAGTAGACAAGCAGATACTCTCCAAACCAAAGAAGAAAAAGCAGAATCTCAGAGGACTTGCCCCTTCAGTGGTAAGAACTTGGAAAGTGAAAGAAATCTAGGACTCTACTTCCCAAAATAGCATTTTGTGGTAGCTTTGCAAAGTAATGAACAAGAGAGCATCTCAACTGGGGAGAGCTATCTAGTTTGAATGAGATAGAAATGCTGATAAACTTATATTCTTCAAAGCCTGATCTCTATCGTTGTTGATCAATTTGGGTCACCTGTGTGGGGAATTAACTATGAGATCCAGTTATCCTTGAGCAAATCACATGTTCTTTCCTTGCCGGGTATGCACTTGTGTTTTTATTTTGGAGGGATCATTACTCCATTCCTAGGCTTCTAAGATTGGCTTTTTCAGGAAGCTGTTCACACTGTCATGCTTTGATATTTATAACTCATGGGAGTAAGAGTTGTGCCTATTTCATCCGCTAAATGCCATGGTGCGAGAGCTCTACTATGTCTAATCTGTGAGGAGTGTTTTCAAATCTGAGCCCAATCCCATTGATCTATGTGGGAATTCTACTTGCGGGGTACTTGCAGGATCAGAACCCGGTGTCCTAAATTGCTACTAGCACTCCTGGGCCTCCTGCCTATGGTGACTAAATTGCTGGGCAACAAAAACTTTGTGACCATGGTGGAGTCCAAGGACTGAGCCACTACTAAAGCAAGACTGAGGCTAGTTAGCGGTTTGGCAGAACTCAGAAATTGTCTGTCTGGGAAGGAGAGTGAACTGATTTCCCAAACATTCATGCTGGCCTTGAACTTTGCAGAGAATCTCTACTGACTCTGACAGAAAACAAATAGCTTTCTTTTCCTTTTAGGATTTCCAGCAGAGTGTGACAGTGGTGCTGCTTCAAGATGAACACACCCTTATCTCTGCAGGAGCTGTCGATGGGTAAGGAGAGAGAGAATGGATTTTTTTCTGAGTTAATCTGAATTTTCCTCTCAGCGGCACGGGCAGAAACTGAACAGAAATTGTATGGGTCCCAGTAGATTTTACATATTGCTTGAATCAGAGTAAATTGCTGGTGAACATCTGAAGTGTTACTGATTGTCCATCTAACAAAATCTAGAGTAGACAATAAGAGCCATGAATGGTTCTAACAAGAGGCCAGCTCAGGCTCTGGTATTCTGGCACGTGGGCGGATGAGATACCTTGTTTAACTGCGTAGGGAAATTCACTCTACTTGCCAATTAGAAAGGTCTCTAACAATGTTAATTTTAGATTTAAATGAGACTTGATAACATCACTTTTAAGGAAGCAATGCACTATAATAGCAATTTTTCATCTGTAGAGTTTAAAGTCCTCTACAAAGGTGGGCAGGCATTTCCCCCATGATACAGGTGGGAAAACAGAGGCAAAGAGCAGCTAGGTGGCTTTCCCCAAATCACTTAGGGTATGTCTACACTGCAATTAAACACCTGTGGCTGGGAAGTGCCAGCTAACTCGGGCTCAGGCTGTGAGACTGTAAAATTGTGGTGTAGATGGCTCAGGCTGGAGTCTGGGCTCTGGGACCATGTGACGGAAAGGGTCCCAAAGCTCAGGCTCCAGCCTGAGCCCAAACATCTACGCCACAATTTTATAGCCCCGTGAGCCCGAGCCAACTGACGTGGGCCAGCTGTAGGTGTCTAATTGCAGTGTAGGAGGCCTTCTGACTCCAGACCAGTGCTGAGTCTGCTGGATTGCATCACCACTTCTGAATGTGTTTCTTACTCCTCCTTACTGGGGATTTAATTAGTAGGGCAAGCCGTGAATTTAAAAAAAAAAAAAAATTGGCTTGGAAAGAGCACTCTTGTAAAGGTATGTTAAAATTACGGGCCTTATGTGACGAATCTCTTTAAAAGCCTAAAAAGGTGTCCTAAAATGGGTTGTGATGGTGAACCCAAGGTATTGCTGCCATTCATGACAAGTGGTTGAGTTTTCTTTCAAGCTTCATAACCAAGTACCAGGGGGATGCTGTTTTAATTGTTCTAGCACCTCCATTTTTGTTTAGGGGAAGGTGTCAGACTACTGGGTGGAAATATTATTCTTTAGATAATAAAGTGGCTGGATATGTGTGAGTGTGCAGGATAAAAAAAACAGAGGGTGCATTTTTGGGGTGTGAGGTCGGTTGGTATATCTTGGAGTGCTAATAAACTGTCCTTCTGGTTAATATGGAGATTACCTTCTCAGGCTCTGATCCTGCAACCACCTCCACGTGGCCAGATCCCTGCACACAAGCAGAGTGCTACTGAAGTCAACAGAGTTGGGGTCCACCTGCATGGAGCTCATTGCTGGGTCAGGGCCTTCATGACAGAGAGTAAGGAAGAAGCTTGAAGGGCTTTTTCAGTCTAACTGTCAAAATATCAATGCATCCTCTTTATTTTAGTTTTCATCTGAGAAAATTAACTTAGTTTTTTATCTCATTGGGTCAAATTACATCTTGATTCTCTCTGAAACCTAATTCTTGGACTGGAAAACTTCCATGCTTTAGCCTTAAATATATTATATTAGTTGCAAAAATAGAACATTCTGGAAGGTGAAAGGCAGCCAATGACTCCACTGCCTAGCCCAGCAATCTCAGTTGTCATTCTCTGAGCAGGCCTCTGCTCTGGTTTGCTTCAGTCATGTTGCATTTCTAGATTCACTGGATACAAGTGGTGGGGAACCATCCTCTTATTGCTGTAGAATGCTTTAATCAACTCTGTGTAGCAGGTGTAGAAGGAGATGCCTGTATCTTGAATTTCAGTGTAATCAAAGTATGGGACTTGCGCAAGAACTACACCATGTATCGGCAGGATCCGGTGCCGTTCAAGTCAATCTGCTACCCTGGGATCAGCACTCGCAAACTGGGTAAGCAACTGAATGATGTTACTCCTCAAAGTTTTAGGTTGATCTGAAAAATGATGTGAAAGAAGATGGCTTGGAGGGGATTCATGTCTTGTGTCAGTGATTTCCAGATCTGACTGGCCTGATTTAGCAGGGCTTTTTTTTTTTTTTTTTTTTAAACAGCCAGCACCATAAATTCAAGCAGAGATTTGAAGTTCAAGCTGTTTCTCCTGCTTCTGTATCATCAAACCAGTAATAATAACTCCTGTGGGTCTTTCTAGTGGGATTGCACAAAAGTAACTGGGTGGAGAACATGGTCCTGCAATTTGAATTTAGCTAACTTGGTGATGATGAATGAGCTAAAACCAAATTCAGCTCCTTCTCTCTTTGTTGTGTGGGTTCTGCAGAGCCAACAGGGGTACAACACAGTAAAACTTCTATTGGTCAGAAAGGTAAGCAGCTCTAACTCTGAATACACACAGGGAGCAGATCTACTGAATAAGAAGGTGCTATTTTTACATGGTAGCTTTCTTGACTAGAACCTCACTTTAAGGCCCAGCTTATTATAAAAATCTTGATTTTGTTTCTGCTGCTCTGCACTTACATTGATTAAAATCCTTGTATCCTAACTCCACAAGACTAGCATACTGGATCGGACCAGTGCTCCATCTAGTTCAGTATCGTGTCTCTGACAGTACGAGTCCAGTACCAGCTGCTTCCAAACAAGATGAAAGAAATCCTGCAGCAGGCAGTTATGAAATAATCTGCACACAGGGAACGCTTTTGTCTAACCCTGGAACCCTAACTAATCAGTTAGAGGTTGACTTATGCCCCGAAGCAGGAAGTTTTGTGTTCCTTCCAAAACTCTTGGTGGTTATTTATTTAATCTTTTACTGTGTATAAATCTGGATGTTCTTGTTACCCTTGTAAATCCAACTTTACAAGTGCCTGTGAGATTGCTGCTTTTGAAAGTCCGGCTTATATAGGTGAGATGGATGGTTTCTAAACTTCTCCATAAAGTCTTGGGAGAGGTCAGGGGTGAGAATATGCTGCATCAGTTCTAGAAAATTTGATCCTCCAGTCACTGTGCCTTCTGAAAAAAGAATATCCCAGTAACATCACATGTAATAGAGATGCCCAGAATTGTGCCCAGAAGCCTTCCACTTGTTTTTTTGTTTGTTTGTTTGTTTGTTTGTTTGGGGTTTTTTGGATTTACTGGTTATGCAGAACTTCTCTTTCTGTCTCCAGGATATTCTAGTCTGGTTCTGGACTCCACTGGTACCAGTCTGTTTGCTAACTGCACAGATGACAATATTTACATGTTCAATATGACAAGTTTAAAGACCACTCCAGGTAAGAATGATACCTGTGGAAACAGTTGCCAAATGCCTAGACTGACACTATAAAATGCAGCTTCTAAGTTTCAGCCACAAGTTAGGCACCTGCTAAAATCTGGGGTCAGGATGGCTCAGGGCATTGTTAAAGGGATACAGAACTCTTCTTGCGCCTCTAGTTCAAGTTGGGTCCAGGTCAGTAATGAAAGTAAAGTTGATGTAAACGGATGATGATTTGGTGGCCTGTATGAAATTAGTTTGGTCGCAGCCTGGATATCCACACCGCAGAAACCACCGTCAAAACTGGCACTAACTGGAACTGGTTGTTGGCAGTTTTGGTAGAGATTCCAAGGATGGGAAAAGTTTATTCTGTCTTTTAACCCTGGAAGACTGGGCACAATGTGGATCGTAGCAATGCAAGCTTTCCCCATCACTTGTGCCCTGTTTTGGAGGGACTGCCTGAAGGAATGAGAAGCCTACTTATTCCTTTGTATCTTCTGTGACTGCCTACAAAGAGCCTCTGTTATGATATCTGTTCTTGTGATGTGCTCAGATCCATCATAATGGAGTTGGGATAAAAACTAGGAACTGGACTGGAGTCACTCAGGCCATGTCTACGCTTACCTCAGATCAACACTGCTGAGATCGATGCAGTGGGGGTTGATTTAGCGGGTCTGGTGAAGTCCTGCTAAATTGACGGTAGAGCGCTCTCTGGTCGACTCCGGTACTCCACCGGAACAAGAAGAGTAAGATATGTTGACGGGAAAGTGTCTCCTGTTGACGCAGCGTAGTGTAGACACCACAGTAAGTTGACCTAAGCTACGTTGGCTTCGGTTACATTATTCACGTAGCTGGAGTAGTGTAACTTAGGTCAACTTACAGCGGTAGTGTAGACAAGGCCTCAGAGACCACAGCTACCAGATTAGGAATACTTGGCTTCTGGACATTACCCCTGTAAAGCACACTTTAACCAGTGAATGCCCCACGCTCTAGTGCCATCTCTGAACTCTAAAGTTACATTAAGTCTTAATGTATGAGGAGAAAAAAATGCATGTGGTCTGATGATAAATTGTCTCCAAAGATCCTAAGACATCACCATTCTGAGTTGAGTTTTTATAACAGTCCCCAGAACACTCCTACACTGTATGAGGTCTTCAGCAGAGATCCAGGCTATCTTTTCAGATGGCTTTGGCTGTGCCTCTGTGACCTTTGTGCTAACACAATGAATTAATGACAGAGTTGCTTCTGTCAGAGACAGACAAATGCTTCACCGCAATAAGCAGTGACACTTCTTACTAGATGTAGCTCAGTCAATGGCATAGTTTTAGAATTTCCAGAGACTTTTCTTAGTCACTCAGCCAATGGAACTCAAAAGAACAAGGAAGGGGAAGGGAAGAGAATCTCCTTCAGGAAGACAGCCCAGTGAGAATGCTTCCAGAGCTGAGCAGTAGTGTCAGTTCTCAATATTACCAGATTAGCTGCTGATGTCAAATATGCTATTTCTCAGCTCTGGAAGCATTTTCACCAGGCTGCCTTCCTGCCTCTTCAACCGCACAGCACAGGAGAAACATAAGAATGGCAAGCCTGGCCACTTGGAGAAGAGAAATCACAGATCAGATTTCTGTGCTAATAAACGTGAAGCTCTGCATCCGAGGGGAGGAAACAAACAATACAGAGGGGGGGGGGGGGTTAACTAACCAGAAACAGCACCATCATGTTAATTTATCTTTAGTTTGTCTCCATACAACCATCCTTAGGTCTTGTTTGTTTAAATAGCAGTCACTTCTGAAGGGAGGGCGTAAGATTGGGAGGCTGGGTGAGGAGGTGTCTAGAAGGATCTTTTCTTTTATTTTTTCCCCATACTGTGGAACAGAAAGTCTGAGTTTTAGTAATATTTGCTGTGCAGCCCTAGGCAAGTCATTCCACTTTTCTGTCTCCATTTCCCATTTAGTGTTTAAAATGGAGATGTTGACACTGATTACTATCCCTGAGGAAGATTAATTAGATAATGTCTATATAGAGCCTTGAACTCATTCTATTCTATACAAAAAATAAATAATTTATTATTCCTGTATAAGGTTTATAAATAGAGCTGGGCAAATTTCTTCAGTTGAATAGTAAATTCACAGAAAAATGCAGTTTCAGGGAGACTATTCCTGAATTAATGTGGAATTCAGCAAATAGTTTTGGCCACGTAAAAAATGGGGGGTGGAGAATGGAAAAAGTCAGCTGTTCCTTTCAAGATTTCATTTCAAAATGAACTGGTTCAAACTGACATTTTGTTTTGAAATGATGGTTCCACTCGACCCAAACAAAATTTGTTTGGTTTTTATGTTTTGGTAAAAATCTGAAAAAAAAAACAGTTTTGGTGTAAAACTGAACACATTTTTGGGGCATTTTTCAGTTCAGCCACAGAATCAATTATTCACTCAGCGCTAGTCCTAGAGGGACAGGACAGTCTCCAGTCTGGCTTTTGATTTTAGTCACTAGCTTCTATTGACTTCTATGTAATGATGGATCAGCATTAGGAGGCAAATCTTGATTCATATTATTGGTTGCAAAACATTTCACTGTTGTTTCAAAGAATTCTCAGCCAAACAGAATGTGTCCATCCTATTCTGAGCCCTGCAGAGGGCAGCAGACTCTTGCAGATTCACTTCAATAACTAGAAAACCAGCAGGGTCTGCTGTTGCTTTTCTCTTTGTAGCTCGGTCTGAATCAATTCTGTTCCCTTTTAATTTGGAGGAGGAAGTGGGGAAATGGCTCCTCAGTAGGATCTGTCCCTGTTGCCAGTGTGCAGGCTCACGCTGCATCCTGTCAATCTGAACACTGCATTGAAACAAAAGCTGGCAAGAGCTACAGGATCTAGCATGGTGTGGTGACCTTTGTAAATGCAAGTTCATGAAATACTCCAAATACAAACAAACTTCCTTGAAATAGAAACTGTAAGTGGTTTCCCTGCTAAACTGCTACTCTAGGTTCTTACTGTATTGCTGCTGTAAATCAGACACCACTATGTTCACAGTTCACTTCCTAGCTCTGTATGCCAGTGTTGGCAGAGGGCCTCAGTCACGTATCCTGCTAAATTCGGTAACTTGCCCTTTCTACCTTGATAAGAAGCCTGGGTGTAGAGTAGCCGAGTGCTCTAGATCTGTGTGCTGCTCCCGTGTTGGCTGCTGGAACTTCCGGTTCTTGGCATACCAAGGATTGCAGCTATTCAGGGTAGTAGTTTCATGGCTTAATAGTTCAGGTGAGGTGTTACTGGGACTTTAAAAATAGGCCAGCGACCAGTGTCTCTGAGCCAGCACATATTCTCCTTAAGAAATAAAGCACTGGCAGGAAGAAGGGGGAGGAACAAATGTCTCCTCCACTGTTTCAGTAGAAGCCAGGTCTTAGCTAACAACAATTACTGGGTGCCCCATTCTTTTTTTTTTTTGGCGGGGGGGGGGAGAGTTGCACTCATGGCCCTGAGAATAGGAGACAAAGAGGCTGACTGAGGGGCCTGGGCTGGGCCCAGAGGAGGTCCTTGCCTGGAGCTGTCACACGGGAAGGAGAGGATTTAACAAAGCTATTAGATGACTGCACCACTGTGCTGTGCAGGGGTCAGTTTATAGCAAAAGGGAATGGTGCCTCCTGCTAGCTAGTGGATGAAACTTGGGGCCCTACAGCAAGGGAGTCTGTATAACCACTGCCTTTTGAGCTATGTGAACAGGCAGGAAAAGCCTGTAATGTCAGCCCTAGTTGTGTAATCAGCTGAACTACAGAATTATGTTCTGAGTTTATTTATTTTTATTACTTTTTTTTTTGTCTCAGTGGCAGTCTTCAATGGACACCAGAATTCCACCTTTTATGTCAAGTCTAGCACTAGCCCAGATGACCAGTTCCTGGTTAGTGGCTCAAGCGACCAGAGTGCCTACATCTGGAAGGTGAGACACTTGAAAGAAACCCAGACACACCAACCTGACGGCCCAGAATTGTTCTGTTTTCTCCTTTTGTTTGCTTTCCACATTCACATAGTGAATGGAGATGACTGGGGAGGAGGGGTCCCATTTAAAGCAGCACAGGCTTAGTTCCTGGCATGTTGTGCCCAAAGTATACAGCTGTCAAACCTGAATGTAACTATTAATGTAAAACAGAGCTAACCTCCTGCCACCATTATGTCTCTCATCACTGCTGATTATTGTAAGTTGCTGATCTTAATCTGGTTTTAATGGGCATTAAAATCTTCTGTTTATTCAGCAGCTATGACAGGTAGAAGGTTCTTGGTTCATATTTAGCAGCGGTGCACATTAGTGGAGTCTAACAGCTTAATTGTTTTAACGGGCACTTTTTTTTTCCACTTCATAAGCTCTTGGTTCAGACATAGCTTTTTCTCATGCTTAATTTGCAATAGTTAAAGCCTTTGTATTATGGCAAGGGCTCAGCCAGAGCCTTCAGCAAAATTCCGAAATGCTGGCTGACAGCTGAGGAGCTTAGTCACTTGGCATCTCTAGCTGACGTGTAGGAAATGCAAATGTCACCATGTTAATAGCAGGGCCTTCAAAATGAGAGAAGTTCTGTTCCCCGCTGTGTCGTGTGGGGAGGGATTGTGGAGTTTCATCCACGCAGAAACGTGGATAAGAGAGGCATTCTCAGACAAAGAGACAAATGGGTACAATCTTTAGGTGACTGTTTGTGTAACTCTTCAGATTATGCTGTTTAATGCTGCAATGAATCCTGGCTGGGGTGTTTTTCAATACCATACTACTGTTCCTGCAGTAAAGTTTGAGGCATATTGATTGTAAGAGCAGGAAATCAGTGAATTTGGAATCCTGTCTCTGAACTGGCCACAAGACTTTTTTTCTCAATCTTAGAATTGTTATTGCTGTCTCCATTTTACATTAGCACCATTGGCCTAAACTCAGCCACTCTCTTGCAGGAAGCTCCTGCCATTTCTGATCAGTATTGCTGGTTTGCAGGGTAGACTTTTTGCACACACACACCTCACCCCTGTATATTTATAGTTCTCTTACTTGGATTTCCTTATCCTGTAAGCTGCCCTGTGGTGGTAGATTTCAATAGATAGGAACCTATTTAAGTACCAACCACAACTTAATCCACATTAGGGTGAATCTTCACTTTTATCTCTAATATTGTGTTCCATGCCCAAACCGTTTGCCAACTCCCCTCCCCCAAGTAACCCTTTCATGGCACTGTGCAACCTCTACACTGTCTTCTGTTGCTCAGAGGCAAAATTCATCCCCTTACAGGGGATAAGGGAGAGCTATTTAAATGTGGCTCACCTGACCTATATCCAGTCAGCCAATCTGCTTCAAACACACTTGCATGAGCGCTTCTGAATTCCTTGGTTTAGTTATATTCACTACCAAACGATGTATTTGATGTGATGCTTTCACTCCTGCCCACCCCTAACTTAACATGTACCTTCTACTATCAGGCACTGGCAAAGTCAGCTGTCTGAAAATTGAACCTGCCCTGCTTTCCCAGCCTGCTCTCTTTTCGTGATGGGTTTGGAAATAAAAGCACAGTTAGGAGTGCAGAGTATGTACGACAGCAGCCTTGGCTCAGGCTCGTAGCCATTTTGGGTCTGAGAGAAGCGTTCTTGTAAGGTTCGTGGCTGCTTCTTTAGGAGTAGCAGCGCCGCAGTGATGTGTTTGCTTTCATAGCAAAACTAATAGGTATCCCCTTAGGCTTATCTTCAGTGGTTCATAACGTGCCAGGCTTATCCAGCAAACCGGCTGTGTGATCTTGCATTGCACATTTCAAGTCCATGTTTTTAAAAAGGTTCCCTGGAAACTATGCTGGGAACGGCACAGGAATATTTAAGGGCTTCATAAAATTCAGAAAAAAATGGATTTAAAATCCATCTGTTTATTTTTATAAGATTCCCAGTGCTATAGCATGTGGATGCCAAACATTAATTAAAACAAATATACAAAGGGTGGTCAGGTGACCATTATTATGTTAACCCTGTGGCTAATTTATGTAGTGGTAGCGTTCTCTACACTGACAATCGAAAACTTATCACAAATCCGATCTACTCCGATTCCTTCCTGTGCCCAGAAGGCTGCCAGACTTTATTGATTTTGATGTAAACATACTACTGAGATGTCAAGTATCAGGGGGTAGCCGTGTTAGTCTGTATCTACAAAAACAACAAAGAGTCTGGTGGCACCTTAAAGACTAACAGATTTATTTGGGCATAAGCTTTCGATCAGTGCCATAGATAATATATGGTCAGCTGCTCTGAGAAGCATACAAGTGAACTGCCAACAGAGACAAAGTTTACCCTTGTATTTTCAAAATGGGAGGGGGTTCTGAGAAGAGGCGCTGTCTGTGCAAATTCAGAGGTAGGTAAAAGGCAATTTAATGAGGACATTGTCCACCTAAGACATTTCCAGGAGACTCTTGATTAGTAGTGGGATGTTGTACCTAGGTCAGGAAATGCCATGGACTGAGGTTATTGCTGACCAGACAAGGAGCACCTTGTGGTTCCATGTTTCAGCATGTGACATCACGTGCATGTAGGGAGCACTTCAAGAAAAGTAACTGCTGGTCCAGTAATCAGTTGCATCTGTAAGAACCCCTGCATTCAGCTTAGCATTAGGGGTAGGGGTGGAAAGTATTTATTTTAAAATGGACATCTGACTTTGAACCACTAACTAACCAGGAACAGGAAGAAACTTCCTTTACAGCCAGGTGGTTCCATAACTATACTTTTCTTTGAACCATCTGGTACTGGCCACTGTCAGAGCAGACAGGATACCAGATTAGGAGGACCCTTGGTCTGACTTAGCGTCACACTTCATATATTCCTGTGTAGTCTGATGTGTACATAATATAAGACATATCCTGAATCCCAATAGATAGCCAATCGCCTATCAGTTTTTATACTTATATGTACATTTTGGCATCCTAATGACATAATAAAACATGGGGGACAAAGCACTTGCGATGCTGATTTAACCAGAACCCAAAGGATACAGCATCAACAACCTAGTTTGTACTCTGTTCCTCCCTCCCCCCTCAAACCCATTCAGATACAAATGCCTTGTATCTCACTCGCACTGGTGGAAATTATGTACAGCTTCATCAATGTCAGTTAAATTATATCAGTGTGAAAACAGTACGGGAGCAGAATCTGGCCCAGTGAGAATAATTCTCTCCTTTCGCCCTCTTGTCAGTAGTCAAGGATTATTAAACGTCTTGCTACACGCAATAAAAATCTATTAAATGTAAACTAAGGTGTTCTCTATACCAAGAACTCCTTCAGTTTATTCCTTAAATGGGATTTTAGTTTCCATGGTATTGCATGTTTTGGCAGAGAAGGTTATATTCTCAACAGAGCATTTAATAGATATTTAGTCAAGTGGTTGCCTCCACCATGCCACACACATCCTTAAAAAAAGCCTGTTATGAACCATTTAGTTCAGACAAACTTTAAATACTCTACTTAAGAATCTTAACTACAGCTTTTCAGGCTGCCATGGCAAGAAATAAAAGTTTGACAAGAAAAGGAAATTGACCAAGAAACTAGAAGCCCTCCCTGATATTTTGCATTTATCTTTGTAAATCTGTGTATAAAACCACCTTTTCCCACTTGCTAAAGAATCTATTAAATTTACTTAGTCATCAGTGCAAATCCCACATCTAATGTCACATCGCTACTGGTGACTCATAACTTCAGGAAACCTGCTGAAAGTCTGCAAAATAAAAAGAACCTTAAATCTGATTTCTTGCTCTTGCTTGGTTGTGGCAAGGCTAATATTAGCCTCAGCTAAGTCAGTCTCTGGTTATTGGCTGGTCTCATGAGCTGTGATAAAGATAAAGATTGGGTGCTGTCATAGGTCAGGATAAAGGTGTATCAAATAGGGGTTCAGTTTCAAAGGTGTATCGGATTGGGGTTCTGTTTAATCAGTGTGTGTACTGTATCATCTCATAACCTTTTTTTTTTTTTTTTTTTTTAAGGAACCTTGACGGTGTTGCTATCTTATTATAGAGTTAATTATAGGTTAGCTGGCTGTAAGACACACTGGAACTTGCCAACTACATGAACAACTAGCTCTGAAGCAAGTAGTAAACTACCAAATTCTGCTTCTTTTTGAAGTAGGTCTTGGGTTTAAGACTTCCTGTTGCTTTATAAACGTCACCTTCTACTCAGCATAGAATCTGAGAAGGCAAACTTGCTTCCAACAGGAGCTACTGGAACCTTAAATGGACCATGCTATTCAATGTAGCAATGTGCTTGTGCAAGGCGCTGGATTGACATCCCTGGAGACAAGTCCTATGTATAGCAGAGAGTCCTGTGCAAGTTTTCCCAGGCACTGTCAATACACTCCATCCTGACCCAGCTGCTTCACCTCTAGTAGCGAAATGCTAATTTGTTCTTAGAGCTTATTCAGTTCCTTGCCTTTCTGCCAAGACGGCCAACAGAGTACTAATTGTGAGGGTGTGTTTTTTAGATGTGGCTGTCAAGTCCATGAGGAACTGGACTGAGGCCACCAACTTATTTCACATAGGCTACTCAGTAACTGTCAGGCAGTAACTACTTTTACTCATGTCATCGGTGTGAAATTGATTTCTCCCCTGCTTCGAGCCATTCAGTTCTATGTGGAGCATTGTTTTCAATAAATGCAGAGAGACTGCTGAATTCTTGGGAATAAGTGATACCTTCCAAGATACAGTAGAACCTCAGAGTTACAAACACCTCGGGAATGGAGGTTGTTTGTAACTCTGAAATGTTCTTAACTCTGAACAAAATGTTATGGTTGTTCTTTCAAAAGTTTACAACTGAACATTACTTAATACAGCTTTGAAACTTTACTATGCTGCTTTTAACCATCTTAATTTAAATGAAACCACAGAAACAGTTTCCTTACCTTGTCAAATCTTTTTTTAAACTTTCCCTTTATTTTTGGTAGTTTATTTTTAACAGAGTACTGTACGGTATTTCCTTTTTTCTTTTTTTGGTCTCTGCTGCTGCCTAATTGTGTACTTCTGGCTCCAAATGAGGTGTATGGTTGCCAGTCAGTTCGTAACTTTGGTGTTCGTAACTCTGAAGTTCTGCTATACCTAGGCATGGAGGATAGGCTTGTGACTGAAGTACAGGCATTAAGGAGATCTGTGTACTCTTCTCAACTCTGCCACAGACCTTCAAGCATGACCTTAAGCAGGCAATTCTAATCTCTTTGTGCCTGAGATCTATATAAAATGGGGAAAATACTTGCATACCTCGGAGGGTGTTGGGAAGCTTATTTCATTGTAGAGTGTTTTGAGATCCTTGATGAAAGACACCATAGTATTCTACATCAGCAGAGTGGAGCCTTCCTTAATGATGCTTTTGATGCAGAAATCCAACTGATTTTAAATTGTGGATTGTTTTTTTAGATTTCTGAGCCCCATCTTCCTCCCATGATGCTCCTTGGTCATTCTCAAGAGGTTACCTCCGTTGCCTGGTGTCCTTCAGACTTCACTAAGGTTAGTTTCTAGAAAAACTGTGTTTTGGAATCTCCTGTGAAACCAGTGAATGAAGGACCAGATGTGATCACGATAGTGTTTGTTTTACAAAACTTGAGGGGGGTGTTTTGACCGGCAACTGAATCTTCTCTGTATGGAAAGCCTTATTGAAAAGAGAATGGCATAGATGAACTGGCTTGCTACACTCTTCCCTTCACATAGAGTTAGAGCTAATCGGAAATGTTTTCATGAAAATTCCTAAGACGGTTTAGTGCTGTGAGTTTAAAGTCTAGATAATTTTTTTCATTTTTTGAAATATTCCACAGAATTTTTTTTAAAAATCAGAATTTTCAATTATTTTTCATTTTTAAAGTTTTCTATTTTGATAAACGCTACCAAATGACTAAGCCAACCAGTCAAAATTGGTGATTACTTAAAAAAAAAAAAATCTGCAAACAAAAAAGCCATAAATGGTAAACAAAAGTTTTCAGTGAGAAATGGAAAATTTAAAAAAAAATAAAAATATTTTTTTGCAAAAATGTATGATTTTTGGGAGGGAGGCCATTTTTTGTGGTATCAAGCCACATTGCCCACACTACATTTTCAACCAAATTCTCAAGTGCATACAGTATGATGCTGTCCTAAATTTTTTTCAGGTAATTTGAGTCCTTTGATAACTATTAGTAACTTGGAAAAGTCTGTTCCAGGAAATGTATGAAATCCTTTCCTGATGGAAATTGTTATGCTAACAAATAGGTTGATAATTGATTAATCTAAATGTTATAGTGCCAAAATTTGAAGCCATTTCTTCAAGGTCTTCATATGCTGAGTTTTGTTGATGTCTTCTGCTGTCTGTCCACTGATATATTTGCCAGTCTAGTGCAGAGCAGTGAGAGCTTTAGTGGGAGGATGGAAAGAACATTAATGTCTGTTCTTTCAATAAACCATATTGAGTCTGTCAACATAACTTCTAATTCAATGCTAAATCCAAGAGCTTCACTGTCCTGGACCATATCTTAACAAAAACGCAAGGGTCAGCATTAGTGGTTCCCCCATATGGCCATCACTGGAGGTGAGGGAATTGTTGGCATGGGGAGTAGGGTTAAGAGACCAGTCTAGCTCCAAATCAGGAATAAGCCCCTCCCACAGCTATGATATCCGAGGAGTCCCATAGGGTTTCTTGCTGGCGGTTTCAGTTGCCCTTTTGCCCACCATTGTTACTCAGCTAGTTTCTCTAGGCATCACAGTAGGCCCTCAAGAGGGATTTGAATTAGGATCAGGTAGTGGCTTTGCAGACAAGCTCAAGAAATACTTTCCAGTTGTAGGGGTGGCATAGGAATCAGGGCCAGCTCTGGCTTTTTTGCCGCCCCAGGCAAAAAAGCCTCCCGCCGCTCCCTGCTCCCCCACGCGGGGAGCGCGGCCCCACTCTCCCTGGCCGGCCGGAGCGCCAGGGGGAGGGCGGCGAGCCCAGCCGCGGCCCCGCTCTCCCCAGCTGGCCAGAGTGCCGGGGCAGGGCGGTCCCACTCTTCCCGGCCGGCCGGAGCGCCGTGGGGAGGGTGGCGAGCCCGGCCGGGGCCCCAGTCTCCCCGGCTGGCCGGAGCACCGGTGGGAGGGGGGTGAGCCCGGCCGCAGCCCCGCTCTCCCCAGGTGAGCGCCGCCCCCCTCCAGGTGCCGCCCCAAGCACATGCTTGGAGGGCTGGTGCCTGGAGCCGGCCCTGATAAGAATTGCAGTGCTGGATCAGACCTATGTTCCATCAAGTCCAGTATCCTGACCATAGTAGCATGGGAGAAGAAAACAAACAGGGCATTAAAATCTGGGCCAATGTAAAAGAAGTCAAAGGCAGTTCAGAAAGGAGTGGGGGGTTAGGCAGGTACTCGAATGCAATGACAAGAAACTTGAAGTTGATGCAGAGGAGATGAGGAGCCAATGGAAAGACTGGAAGAGGCAAGTGATGTGGTCTGAACCCCAGGCAAGGAAGACAAGCCTACCAGCAGAGTTTTGTAGAGCTGATGTTGGTGTTGGGGAGGCCAGGGGAAAAGCATCTTGATTACTGTGAACATAGGCCATAGCGCTTCCTTTTTTACTAATTCCCAGGTGAATCACTGTGTATATATAGCACAAAAGGAGATCAATAAAAGTTCTGATGCCTGTTTGGCAGGTTCCACTGATTATTTGGAAGCGCAACATGCCATTATATAGGGATCTGCTGCACCTAAACTTTAGTCCTGTCTCTTGCTTTTCTGTACCAAGTGCTACTGACACTGGATGATGGCAAAGTCTGCTTAGTGACACAATCCCTTTCCAGTGTTTATCCTTGCTCCAACATTACCTATTTAGAACACTGCAAATGTTTGTCCCCAAGCAAGGAAAGGTGAGGAGTGAGAGAAGGAGCATTGGACACTGATACAAAATGTTGAATTCATATCTTCTGCTGTCTGTTTCCTCTTGGAACATGAGCTTTGGATCGTGTCTGGATTTCTGCTATTATTTACTGAGTTACTGAAATGTCAATAAACAAATACTGTATATATTGGCACTTGTGGAGCAAATGGCTGCCTGCCACAGAATCTTCACAAAGCAAATGGGCAGGCTGCGATTTCTTTGCCATAAAAGGGGTAGATGGAGGCTCTCTCTTGTCAGATCACATTCAAGGGACATAGATAGCTTTTTCCTCTGGTACGTAATTAGACAGCATTTGTTTTTCGCTGGCAGTTCCTTTACCTATTTGTTAGTGGACAGGGAGGGCTCCGTGCAGAACACTTATTGGCACAGAGTACTGAGAGTACCAACTCTCTTGGATTGATTTGCCAGTGACTGTGGGACCTGGCTTCACAATGGTCTAACCTACTGATTTATGCTGTAGATCGCCACATGTTCTGATGACAACACTGTGAGGATTTGGCGCTTACGGCGTGACTGTGATAAGGAGAGACTTACATCAGGCAAAGTCAACTTGGTAGGCTGGGTCTGTCAGAAGAAACCAGAAGAGCAAAATGGAATAGGTAAGGCCCTTAGGGGTATTTTGTCCCACAACATAGGAACAGTACTTCAGAATTCTGTGTATTTACTGGTTCAGCAAAAGCTTTCCTATTGGCTATTGCTATTCATTTCTTTAGAAATGTGAATTCATGCATTTGCCCAGGCCTGATGCACCATCTAGTAAACGGCTGGTATTGCATATGCAGCCCTGGAGCTTTGAAATTTTCCTCTTGCCCAGCAGATGAATTTAATTAAACAACACTGACTTCCTCTCTTTTTTTGTTTTTAAACAAAACAAAGCACTCCCTTTCTACAGGACAAGGTGCCTTTTCAACATTCCAGAACTATACACACCTGCTTCTAAACTCTTACATTCCATTAGAAATGTAATCTTAATTTGACTCTGTCTTGCTGTAAATTATTGTTCCGGCACAATACAGTAGTATTTACTGCAGAACTCAGACGTGCAGTTCAGTGATGGCTTTCTAAAATGCACCTATTCTTTTAACCACTGATGTGTGTACATGGAAATCTATTCACAGATATTATAAAATAAAGCAATAATAAATGCAAAGTGGAATATGAAGATAGCTGTATCAGAAATATTTAAAATTTGGACCAAAAATGAGTTGGCAGTGGCTGGTTGGTGTCATTTCCTGTGTTGATCTATCTCCCTCTACTGACTTTCCAAATGAGCTTCACCTTCATTGTTGTAAATACAAGTGGAAGGTTTTGTAATCCCCCTGACTAGGATAACATTAAAATTAGCTTTTTGCTAGTGCGTAACTGTCTTGCAGGAAGCTTGCGGGACAATAGGTGGGTAAGTGCCAGCTCTCTTCCATAGTTGCTCACCACACACATACACGCGCTTTGTTTCAGTGAGCTGCTGAGAAACTATTTCACAATGTATTCCCTCATAAATAAATATGGACTTGTGTCATCGAGAAACTTGAAAACCCAAAGCTGCCTGTACCCTGGATCCTTACAAATCGAATTTGGCAATTATACTAGATAAAATATGATTTCTCTTTGTTCTCTATGCATTAAAACAACCCAGGAGGGAAGAGGAAGCACACAGACCTTGTGTATGCAACAGCAGGCTTCCTGCTGACCTTGGCTCTTTGAACACAAAACACATGCTGTTAGAATACGGGAGCTATCTGCAAACTGATTCATAGTTGGCTAACCAAATAGCATTTCAGGTCTGTTTGGATGAAATCTAGATTGCATCCTACCCATTTAAATGGAACAAATTGTGAAGTTGTGGCTATGTGTTGACTGTTGACCTGCACTGTGGCATGCAGCAAACACAGCTTCCTTCCCTTGGGAAATTATGTATATAAATTTGCTAAGTGCTATTAATTTCTCTGCTCTTCATGTAATCAGAATCGCTAGAGCTCGGCTGTCTCTTGAATTTGTGATTCTTTTGATTCTTGAAGCCCATAATGTTGCTGTAGAAAATGGATAGGGTGAGAGCAAGAGAGAGAGAAATCCCCCCTGTTAGTATACATTGTGCATGTATCTGTCTGAGTCCTACAGACATATACATCATTCATTTGACTGGCAGCTTGGAAGAGGCTTGCACTCAGTGTTAAATATAACAGCCTTGTAGAATTGTTGGGGAGTGGTATCAATGGCAATAGACTTGACTTGTTAATAGAATTTGAGGTCTGAATGACTGGTGCACAAACTGCTACAAAAAAACTTGCAGCTTCTATTCTGTTTCCCAGCACTGGGGATATAGGCATTTGGTAGCATCACAGGCTACCTTTAATCATCACCATCAATCCAGCATCTAAATCAAGATAGCTTTCACTTTTCCAGAGGTAGTGACTCCAGAATATATTTTTCAGTCTGCCATGGTTGTGGGCAGCCACATCCTCATTCCAGCTCATCACCCCACATTTCTAGTGTATGAATTTGTAGCTAATCACTAGTGAGAGGGGGTTGCTGAGATCACTACTACCCTTCTTCCACATCTAAGAGCTTACATTTTAAGCACAACTAATTCTCCAGCTGAGATAATATAGTACTGTAAGTAAGTGCTCATTAGGGCCAAGATTAAAAGACCAAATCTTAGCAATGACCCTGCTATGAGTTCATAATAACTTGTTTCAGTCTGGACTAATAAACATCATTGGGAAAGGAACATTTAACTCCACCTTGTGCTTTAAAGTGGTTGACATTTGTAGTCTACTCTGTTTGCTCAGTACGTGAATTTAAAGGTGTAAAGACATTATTGGGCAATATTATACGAGAGTCTTCAGGAAGGATAAGGATCAAAAAAAGCTGATGTGTAGTGTGTTATTGAGAAGTTATGTAGGCGTTTACACCATGCACACCATCTCACAAGCAAGTACAACATTCTAAATAAAATGGCACTTCATTCCCACAAGACTTCAGCACCCTAATTAAGTACTTTACCGCATAACAGCTAATGCTGAGAATTAAGAGTTTCAGACTAACTCCCTGGTATGCAGAAAATGTTTAGAGCCCTTTTGCTCCTTGGTGAAACAGTGTGCTTAAGGTAGTTCACGTGCTGTCTTATTTAATTGTACCACCTCAAGTTTAGGGCCAAAAAGGTTCCTTCAGATACATGACATTTCAGCATCTGAAAAGCAGACATTGGACACACATTAGTACATCGTCTCTCTTCAAAGTAAAATATCTCTTTTGAAAAACAGCTTAATAATTACTGATTTGTTTTGGCCTGAGATGTAGCTTAAATGCATGCTGCCCTCAGATTTATTGTGGGATTCCTGGTACACAGCTGATAAACACTGATGACTATGCTTTGCTTTACAACGCAAGATGTGGGTATGCAGTTGAGTAGATGGATTTATACGCAGTTTATTTCATAACATGCTGATGATTTCAATAGCCACTGTGCTATACGTACATGGAAATTGCTTATTTAAAAAAAAAAATCACTCATTTGTCATGGCAACCAATCCATCAGTTACTTCTATCTTTCTTGGAATCTAAGACCTCGTACAAGATGTGGGGAATTTCTAGCCTGTCCCTTTGCACTGTAAATAACTGACTGCTACCCAGTAACCTATCCTTGCAGAATATTCTCCAGCAAAAGGATAGTAGGAGAAATGTGAAACCTTTCTTAGCTCCCACCTTATCTATCTTACTGGTGTATGAATGTCAAAGCCTAGTTGGGACAATTATCCATAATGGAGAGCATTCTAATCAAAGGCTTCATCTACATTACAACTAGTTGTGGGACTGGGTTGCAATGTCACCTGACCTGGTTAAAAACCACTTGTAAATTGTAATGTAGATGGGATCGGATCATGTCCCCATAACTGAACTAAAGCTTTGGACAGGTCTGGGTTTAAGTGAGCTACAGGGACACGGGTCACATCTACAAAACTTCTAACTGCACTAAATCCTGACTCAGTTATAGCTATTGTACAGATTGGTCCTCAAGGAAAAAATAATTGGGCTGAGGCACTTTCTAAAAATATGCTTCCCTCTCTTCCCATTGCGGCTGTGTTGGGAGGTCAATGACTAAAATACGTCTTGATCCTTCCGTCCATTTTAGTCTTCTAATTGCAGCTCTTTTAAGAGGTGCCAGTTACAACTGGGGTAGACGAGTGCCATCAAATAAGGATCCTATGTTCTGTGGAGTTTTCAAAAGTGCTCAGTATTGGCCTAACTCTGCTGCTGTTGAAATCATGGGAGCTTAGAGGTGTTTAGATCTGGGGTGGGGAGCATTAGACAAATAGGTAAGCTGCTAAATTCAGATTCTGAATGTCCCAGAGTCTGGGGGGCTTCTTTAAGGTCTAATTTTAATCTGTCTCTCTTCACTTGCTGTTGCTGTACTGTGTCACTCACTTGACTGTTTTGTTTCTCTTCCATCAGTAGTACCAGTCAGCACGCAGAGAACTCCTGCAAAAGTCTCCATGGTGGGTAGCCCATGCATTTCCTCACCCCGGCCAGCAGCTTGTGCTCCCAGCTATGCTGGGGACCTTCCTCTTTCTACCAACACTCCAACATTCTCTCTCAAAAACCCAACAGTCGAGGCCCACACTCCAGCGAAGCAAAGCAAAGCCATATCAGGCACTTCTCCCAAACCATCATCTTCCACCAAGATGTCCATTAAACACTGGGTTACCAGGACTCCATACTCCTCTCCACCAGGGATGGGAACAAAGACGCCTTCGCCAAGAAAAGCCCTGGCAGAGGTCACACAAGGTCTTCCAGAGGCAGTTGGCACCCCCGTAGCACCACACTCACGGTTTGAGAAGCGAGCCAAAAGGAGGCTGGAGTCCAGCAAGGGAGATCACATGAGGCAGAAGTGTCTGAAAGGCTGCAGTTGTGTGACTGAGCTGGACCCAGTGGCTAAAAAATCCAAGCTGGATTTGTGCTTCTTGGCAGCAGGCCAAAAGGCCTGTAATGAAGACTGTCTGAGCCTTGCTGAGTTGAATAATGGAACTGAAGGCTGTGGCCAGAGCCCAAAGGAGACATCCCTTCCTGAAAGCCCTCTTAATCAGGCAGGCTTCCAGACTCCCCCTCTTCCTTTAAAGAACTCCTGCAGGAAAGGGGCTGATGTGCTGGACAAAGAGAACAGTTCACCTGGGGAAAAAAACTGGCTGTCTGCAATGGGAGAGAAGCTGAAGACTAGCAAGGCCAGTAGCCAAAAAGCATCAGGCAACAGCCCCCCATCCTCTCGGAGTCCCAGCACAAGACAAGAGGCAGCAACTGCAGCCAGTCCATCGGGATCTGTAAGTAGACTAGGCATGGTTACAACAGCAGAGAAACGGTTGAACTCTGGGTTCTGTTCTCTCCTTGCTGTGTTGCACAACTCCCATTTGCAACTTGTGCATCAAAAGGAGCATCAGACCTCATTGCTTGTGGGGAGGAGGGGAAGGGGAGAGGAAGGAAGGGAAATTTGATATAACAAGCCCCAGTATCTCTGCCATTCAGGGTAATGATGTTATCCTTCAGTGCCACCTGTACTCTTGGGAGAGAGAAACAGAACTGGTTTTGCTCAACTGAAAATGATTTAGAACAGAGTATTGGAAAATGCTCATTATCTATGACACTGGCACTTACAATGCACTTCTACTCTGAAAATAACAACAGCACTTACTTGACTGATCTGCTGCTTACGTTTTTTTTATTTTTTTTATCTGCCCACTTACATGACATAAATTGGCCCCCACTAGCACTGCAGACCCAACCCAGCTTTTGGAGAAAGTGCGCTGAATTTTATTCTAGCTCTTGTATCAATTTGTAACTCTGTAACAATTGTGGGACTAAATTCTACCCTCGGTTACATCTGTGGAAAAACCATTGAAAACAAAGGGATTGCACAACTGTCCGAGGGCAGAATTTGGCCTGCAGACTCCTTACTATTTGTGTTGTGCAAGAAAGCAGGAACCCAGCATGACTTTCTGCATTTGCAGAGTGGTTAAAATGGTTGGCATATGAGGAGTTTTTTGTGCTTTAGAGCAAATTCTCAATTTGCATGTTGTCACTGAATCAATATACATGGAATCCCATGATGCCTGTAACTTCCGAAATCAGTTTTCAGAGGACTGCTGAGCTTTGTTTATAAACCTGATAACTGAGGTATGATTATTACAATCTTTTAAAAAACACGAGGAGTCCTTGTGGCACCTTAGAGACTAATACATTTATTTGGGCCTAAGCTTTCGTGGGCTAGAACCCACTTCATCAGATGCACGAAGTGAAAAATACAGGAGCAGGTATAAATACATGCAAGGATGGGGGTTGCTTTACCAAGTGTGAGGTCAGTCTAATGAGATAAATCAATTAACAGCAGGATACCAAGGGAGGAAAAATAACTTTTGAAGTGGTAAGAGAGTGGCCCATTACAGACAGTTGACAAGAAGGTGTGAGTAACAATAGGGAGAAATTAGTATTGGGGAAATTAAGTTTAGGTTTTGTAATGACCCAATCACTCCCAGTCTTTATTCAGGCCTAATCTGATGGTATCCAGTTTGCAAATTAATTCCAGTTCTGCAGCTTCACGTTGGAGTCTGTTTTTGAAGTTTTTTTTGTTGAAGAATTGCCACTCTGAGGTCTGTTATTGAGTGACCAGAGAGATTGAAATGTTCTCCTACTGGTTTTTGAATGTTATGATTCCTGATGTTAGATTTGTGTCCATTTATTCTTTTGCATAGAGACTGTCCGGTTTGGCCAATGTACATGGCAGAGGGGCATTGCTGGCACATGATGGCATATATCATATTGGTTGATGTGTAGGTGAATGAGCCCAGATGGTGTGGCTGATGTGGTTAAGTCCTATGATGGTGTCCCTTGAATAGATATGTGGATATAGTTGGGACCGGGGTTTGTAGCGGGGTTTGGTTCCTGAGTTGGTATTTTTGTTGAGTGGTGTGTAGTTGCTGGTGAGTATTTGCTTCAGGTTGCGGGGCTGTCTGTAAGCGAGGACTGGCCTGTCTCCCAAGGTCTGTGAGAGTAAGGGATCGTCCTTCAGGATAGTTTGTAGATCCTTGATGATGTGCTGGAGAGGTTTTAGTTGGGGGCTGTAGGTGACAGCTAGTGGCGTTCTGTTACTTTCTTTGTTGGGCCTGTCCTGTAGTGGGTGACTTCTCGGTACCCTTCTGGCTCTGTTATTTATTAGTTATTTTTCCTCCCTTGGTATCCTGTTAATTGATTTATCTTGTTAGACTAACCTCACACTTGGTAAAGCAACCCCCATCCTTTCATGTATTTATACCTGCTCCCGTATTTTTCACTTCATATATCTGATGAAGTAGGTTCCAGCCCACGAAAGCTTATGCCCAAATAAATTTGTTAGTCTCTAAGGTGCCGCAAGGACTCTTCATTTTTTTTGCTGATACAGACTAACATGGTTACCACTGAATACAATCTTTAGTTACACCAGAATTTGAAACTTGATGGTAGAATAGAATTTGGCCTACAAATTATCTTTGAAACTGTCATAATGACTAGGGCTTATCTTGGTAAAATCCCTTCCTATCGACCTAAGTTTTGTCTCACACCAGCATTTGGGCTCATACAGAGTGCTAACAATACAGACCATTCAGTAATGCACTTCAGAGACTTAGTCCTTTCATGATTGAATGTCTTTCTAAACAACATACTCTAGCTCTGCCTCAGGTTGGTCTTGATGCAAATGAAAAATCTATGGCCCCAGACTAAATGATCATAATGATGTCTTCTGGTCTTAAAATGTATGAAATTTTGTATCTGGTGCAGACAGGGTAAAAACTAGAACCTCTGGCTCTTCTCATAGAACAGAAGGGTAACTCAAGGATTTTAGCAAATGTTTCCTGTCACTAAACAGGATCCCAATGTCCCAGAAGCCATACAAATTATTGCAAAGAACATAATGGTTGTCCTTTTAACAGTATGTAACTTGGCAGCTCCTCGGCATAGACAAGCTGTTGCAGTTATGGAGGGGAGAAGTTTAAAAGACTTTTACAGTGCGTGCAGAGTTTAACCTGGAAGAACTAGATGGGGACATCTACTGTCAAATACACATGTTTATAGTTGACTTGATCTCTTCTAGGTTGCAGTCACTTCAGTTTCCATGAGGAAGATCTGCACGTACTTCCATCGAAAGTCACAGGATGACTAGTGCAGTGTGCTGCATTTGAAAGGAACTGTAGCCCTGATTGTTGACACACTACTGGTGCTACCAAAAGTGGATTTAGCAACACAGAAGGAGGAAGACACTAGGATTAGCCAATGCATTGTTGGCCCTTAATAAAGTTGGATTTTTTTTATTCTCTTGTTCTTTGAATTCTTTTATAAAATCTGTTACACTTTGTAGCCTCAAGTTAGTTCAGCATGAAACTCGTAGAATGCTAATTAATGGAAACTCACGCCATTAACATGAAGTAGGTGATGGATTTTAAAATATATGTTTTCTTTTAACACGTCACTCAGTTAAATGTTCCCCCGTGAGTTCTTTTTCACGTGGCATCTGTGAAATGCTCTAGTTATCTTTAGAAACAGCATCTTTGATGTGTGTTATTAACATAGTCAAATACAGCTTGTCAGTTGATATTTGTTTTATAATGTCTGATCTTGAAACTTTTGTACTTAAGAGCACTATGCAAAACACATACCATCTCCTTTTGATAGCAGCTGAATAGAGATGTCTTGGAGAAACTGTTGTTGCAAATAGACTGGAGCCACCATTTCTGCTAAAGGATATTTCTACAGCTTGTTTTTCTTGTATAGCAATGACTCTGCCATTTCAGCAAAGAAGCCTGTAAATGTGACTTAACTTCCTGTAAATACAAAACATTTTAATGTTCCAGAGTGTCTGTCTTACTTTTCCAGTGGTGCATGTGATTCTTGCAGTGTGAGAAAAGATACAGTATAGCTGTGGGCATTTTTGCCTTCTTTTAAAAAAAAATTCCCCTCTCCCACCATCTCCCAAGTTTGCTGCTTTCCATACTCCAGCCTCTGCTAGCCCAAGGACACCCATGATCGTCTTGTAACCATGGAGAGCATGGCTGTCGAGGCTGGAAGCCTGATCGCCCCTTTTAAATCAAGTGTTGTCAAGGTCAGTTAGAAGTTATCAGATTTTAGTCTATCCCAAACAAAATTGGCTTTAGGAGAAAGCATTCCATACTAGCTTATTGACCTTTTATGGACGTAAATTGTAGCATAACTGTCTTGATGTTAGAGGCAGAAAAAAAAACCCACTTCACAGAGTTTAGGTTGTAATACTAATATTAATGCTTAAAAGGCTTGGATTGGAGAATAATGTATATAATTGGGTAGTGTGATTATGGTTGGCTGATCCAAATGGGGTCAGGATTCTGCAGCTAAAGCCCTTTGTCACCACCGCTGGTAGTTCAGACTGAAACATCTTGCTGGTGCTAAAACGTAATGAAGGGACACTGAGGTGTAATGAGCCAGACAGAATTCAAATAGATATGTTACGCTGATGATGACTAACTCACAAGTTATTGGTTCAATACAGGAGTAACTGGCTGAAATTCTAAGGTCTGTATTTTACAGGAGGTCAGACTAAATGATCTAATGGTCCTTTTTGGCCTTAAAAATCTATGAAAGTCTGTCTATTTCAAGCCTCAGGATTGCAGACCTCCTGAACGTTATTTAAAGAAACACAATAGAATTAAGTCACATTTCTGTCTGAAACTTTTGCACCTACTAATGTTAAATGATATATTTCTAGAACTGAAATGGATTAGAGGGAAAAAGTTTTATATTTTCCTGGTTTATATTTTACTGTGTGCATTGGAAAGCACTTTAGGTACTCTGTTTCACTGAGTCTCCTGTATCACCAATTTCTCTTTACACAGCAAGGAGGGAGAGAAATACAGTTTTTTTTTGTTTTTTTTTTAAATATGATAGTAAAACTGCACTGTTGGCAGGAAGACTCAAAGACAGGTATAGAACCTGAAATTACTTTCTAATTTTTGTAACATTGACTCAGTTTCAAGTTGACAGCAGCCATCTAGCTTTGGAGAAATATCAAACTAACATTAAATTGGACAAGTAAAATATACTTCAGCCATTTATTAAACCTCGCTTCAAAAACTGGAACCTTTAAGTGGTGTCTGAGTCAATCCAATATCTTGAGCTAACTATGTCTAAAAAAGCCTGACACTTTGATGTTCAAAAGTAGCTCACCATTAAACTTGACCTTAAAGGGTGGGAGGAATTGAAACTTAACGTAGAGGGCAAACTAAAGTCAATAGGACAGTTTAATGTTCTGCTAAGTATCTTACACACGTGTAAGCAAACTCTGCTGATTTGTACTCTGTATTGCCAGAGGTTTCAGTGGGGCTGCATAACGAGCATAAAGTCCCACAGAAATTCCATGGGTGTCCGTCCGTCCGTCCCCTCCACAGCTTTGTGAGAGGTTACAGTTGTGAGGGGATAGGATGGTGAGGGTGAAATTCTGGTCCTCTTGAAGTGAATCCCTCTCATACTTTTAATGATATCTTCCACTTCTGGGAATAACTCCCACACCTAAACCCTTACTCATCTCTACTCCTCAGCTGATTATTCAGGGGTTTAGAAGTGTAAATGGGCAAATACCTGGCCAGATAATCTTCAGTGGGAATGTGAGAGCCCTTCTCCTTTCATGGCAGCTCTGCACAGCTTCTTACCCCAAGCACACAAAATCAATTTGGCTAACACTACGAAGACACAGAACGTAACTGAATCCCTTATTCTTATGTTGTCAAAGTGACACAGTCTGATCCTGACAAAAAGCTTGGCTCCAGGGGAATAGGAAAGGAATTGTTAGTATGAATCACTTGGTTTGTGATGTGACAGTCTCTTGTTTTCAGACTGAGGAGAATTGCATAATGTGGTTTAGGTCAACTAGTAATGTCTTTACCTAGGGCATCTGCTCAAGCATTTAATATGTATGTCCCCAAGCAACTGAACCCACCTGCCTGTCTTGAAAGAGCCAAATGTATTTCTAAAACAGGTTTTCTCCTACATGATCCCCAAATACTCTCTAGCCTCAGATGTCACAAAAAAATAAATTAAAAATTCTCCATAATAAATTATTCCAAAATCCTAGTATTCTAGCTCTCCTCCGTTCCCTATAGGAGTGCTGGTTCTCTTCCCAATAGTCTTATGTGGTGTGCCTTATGTTCTTTGCCCTCTTTTTCATGCTGGAAAGTCTGCTGCAGATATCACACGTCCAGTCTGAATTGTCTGGCCTCTTAATTATGCCTTGGTTAGTCCTCCTTGTATCTTCCCTCTCCCTAGAGATTGATTACTATAAGTCCCCTTTCAGCACTATACTATTGTGGTATTTGGTGAATATTTGCACACTTATTCTATTGAATGTGGCAAAGATATTTGCAAGAATTTAGATTGTGATGTGCTTCCTGAATCACGGGGCAAATAGAACTTTTTCAGAAATGCCTAAGTGAGACTATAGGTAAAATTTTCAAGTGTCACCTAAATCACTTTTGAAAATGGTACTTAAGAGCCTAAATCACTTATGCTTTTTTTTAAAGCGTGACCCATAATTGTGCTGGCAATGATGTGTTTCAGATGCACATCCCCTCTTAAGACTCTACTTATTGCGACTGTTGGAACTAGTGTCCATTTTCCTGTTAATGTTTGTGTCAGATTCTTCTGGCTGGTTAAATTAATTTGTTTCCATATGAAAGTTTTGAATTGTTGAACCTAGGATTAAATATCTTATCTATCCTGTTCTGTATTTGGGAATTTAATTGTGTGATACAATTTTGCTTTGGAAACAAGCATTCCCCAACCAGGAATTTGCCATGAGAATCCCTTAGACACCCACACGTGCCACCATGTTCAGAGGTCCCTTTGTTGCAGTCACATGCACTCTGAGGTCTCTTCCAAAAGTGTCTGATCTTTGAATATTTCTCAAGGTCAAGTCTTAAAAAGACTCGTAGATTCCACTGCTTTGGCACTAGGTCGGAAGCAGAGCTTGGGAGTCTGTCTGTCCCCAGGTCTATTGTGCTCAAGGCATTTTAATGCTGACTTGAGCACTTGTCGATATGAGAGGTAAATTGTCAGCCTCTAATTCTTTTCAATCTCTGTTAGTAAAATAAACAAATGACTTCTTACCCCAGTGTAGCATTTTTGTGCATCATGCAGAAAACTATTGCTCATTGACCTCCTTTGGATTTCTTTGACTTCCCAGCCTGCAAGATAGACCAAATGTCAGATTTTGGGCATAGAAGGTATTATGTTACTCAGTAATCTCTTTCATGGGTTTGGAATAGCCATAGAGTGGCTTTGACCATAACCAGTGCTCTGTTTGGACAGTGGAAAAAGCCAGAGATCATAGAAAAAAGTGAGCGAATAAAGCCAGTCCCAAGGATGGGAGGGAGCACATCTCCATGGTTTATTTTAAAGTAGTTTGTCTAAAGGGATGCTGAAGGGGAATAGACCCAAAGTTCACTTGGGGGATTTTTTTTCTTTGAAAAAGGGGAGGTGGGGTGAGGAGTAATGCCAGTAGCTTTCTAACAATGAGCTCTACAATACTAAAGCAGCATGAACCTAGGAAGATGAAACCAAAATTCTGCTTGGGAACTACATTTCATTTCTCAACTTCCAACTGGTTGTTTTTAAACAGAACAAAAATCTCTTAAAATTATGTAAACTTTTTTTTTTTTTTTTTTTTGCTTTTTCAGGTTAAGGAAACAACTCTCAGTTTGAGGCCATGAATAGATTACTATAGAAAGATCCTGTTATCCCAAGCTTCTGCAGATATTCATAGATTTTGAAGGCCAGAAGGGACCATTATGATCATCTAATCTGACCACCTGCATAACACAAGACCCAATAATTTCTGCATCAAACCCATAACTTCTGCTTGAGCTGTAGTACCTCTTCTAGAAAGATATACAGTCTTGATGTAAAGACTGCAAGTGATGGAGAATTCACCACATCCCTAGGTAAGTTGTTCGCATGGATAATTACCTTTGCAGTTAAAAAATCTGTATCTTATTTCTAGTCTAAAATTGTCTGACTTCAGCTTCCAGCCACTCGATCTCATTCTGCCTTTTCCTAGTAGGTTGAAGAACTGTCTACTGTCAGAAAATCTCTTCCTTATGTAGGTATCTGTAGACTGTGATCAAATCACCTCTTAACCTTGTCTTTGAACTAAATAGTTTGAGGGTATTTCAGTATTTAGCAGTTTCAAGGCCTAAGTGAAGTACCTGAGGGCCCACCCCTTTCCCCCTGCCATAATACACAGCTGGGTGCCACTGGTGTAAATGAGAAGGAGCTGCTGGCAGGTCTCCTGGGGGGTCCTACAGCTTGGGAATTGCTTCCTCTATGTTGGTCTGAAAAAGTGCAGGAGGTGAATAGTTAGATAGCTAAAGCTTCACTATCCAGTTGCCTGGATTTTTGGTTTGGATCACAGAGCATATAGCTGCTGTCTAGTTGCATGGGAGGTCTATTGCCCATGTCTTTAATGCTGAAGCTGCTCAGAGCACGGGGATAAGTATGCCCCTTAATTTGTATATATCTAAATAAGTAAAAGCCAAATTGACCTACCAGAATATAGAATTCTTCTGTTGCAATACCTATGCCTACACAACAAGACATTCCTGTTATTCATGGCTCTCAGCCTCCCAATTGTTTCATCATTGCAACAAAACCTCACTTCAGTTTATTTTTCTATTACTGTTCTTGCAGAAGTTATTTTAACTTGCATCTATAAAATCATTTAATAGTAATCAAATAAACCCACCCTTCCCTGTAGTACTATAGACCAGGCTCATACTGTACGTTACAGCAATAACAAAGTAGGCCAGGAGGCCTTGCTGTATTGACATGAGTTTAGCAAATACTGTCACACCACATTCTTGAATTATTCAGTGTCACCATTATTTTCTTTGTCACCAACTTCTTGGATATACTGAGGGAAGAGGGGGAGAGTGTTTACCGAGTGTGATTATGAAATCCAATGGAGTCCAGAAAACACCATGTGACAGATAAAAAATAAAACAAGCCTTGATTTGCGTGAGCAGGCTCTGCATTTTGCTGTAGGTGCACTTGTTGTGTGTCAGCATTGGTGGGTAGGTAACTAAGCTTCTGATGATGCAACTTTTCTAACTTTAAGTGCAATCATTTTAAGACAGGAGTAATGAAGCAATTGGGGGGTAACTGGCATTCGTGTGAAGTAGACAAGAAAGATGCCTGGGCATACAAGAATCAAACTAAAGTCAACAACAAACTCTATGCGAGACACAGGTAAGAAAGTAGATAATAAAATTCCCTTTCAGATACTTATTCCAGGGAAGCTGCATTGGTTAGCAGTAAGAGCAAGGGAGGCATGAGGTCTAGGTACTATTCCTGTATCTGACTCTGATTCCTGTGCTTTGGCTTCCCCATCTATGAAATGGCAATAATGGTTATTCACCTAAGTAATGTGGCTTGAGATTGTTAGGTGAAAGGTACTATGTAAGTGCAAAGTATCAAAGTACAATTCAGAGGAACAAGGCATTAGGAAAACTTCCTCTTAACCGAAAAGGAATTTGCTAAGACGTGGCAATTAGTCCCTGACAGACTCTGGAGCAGTACCCAGGAGCAATCATGGAAACACTATTGTATATCAGAAAGGAAATAGTAGCAATAAAAATGGCTTGATGTTGTATAGCACAGGCTTGGGCGCTTAAATGTTAAGTATCATGCCTAGGCCATAGCTGTTTGCAATGTTGTAGCCGTGTTGGCCCCAAGATATTAGAGCAGGGGTGGGCAAACTACGGCCCACGGGATTGCCCCCCCGTGGTGCCGCGGACCCCGCGCCACTCTCAGAAGCGGCTGACACCAATTCCCTGCGGCCCCCTGGGGGGGGGGCAGAGGGCTCCGTGTGTTGCCCTTGCCTCCAGGCACTACCCCCTGCAGCTCCCATTGGCCAGGAACGGTGAACCGTGGCCAATGGGAGCTTTGGGGAAGGTACCTGGAGGCGCGGCAAGGGCAGCGCATGCGGAGCTCTCTGCCCCACTTCCCCCAGGGGCCGCAGCGCTTCCTGGAGCAGCGCAGCATGGGGCCAGGGCAGGCGTGCAGGGAGCCTGCTCTGGCCCCGGTACGCGCTGCTGCCACTCCGGAGCCTCTTTAGGTAAGCGGTGCCGGGCCGGAGCCCGAACCCCTCTTGCACCCCACCCCCCAACTCCCTGTCCTAAGCCCTCTGCCTGCACCTCACACCCTTCCTGCACCCCACTCCCTGCCCTGAGCCCCTTCCTGCACCCCAATCCTCTGCCCTGAGCTCCCTGTTGCACCCTGCACCCCTGTGCACCCCAACCCCCTGCCCTGAGCCCCCTGCTGCACCCCACACCCCTCCTACACCCTGAGCCCCCCCTGCACTCCTGCACCGCAACCCCCTTCCAAGCCCCCTCATATGCCCCGCACCCCTCCTCTGCCCCAATTCCTTGCCCTGAGCCCCTTCCTGCACACCGTACCCCCTCCCACACCCCAACCCCCTGCCCCGGCCCTGCATACAATTTTCCCACCCAGATGTGACCCTTGGCCCCAAAAGTTTGCCCACCCCTGTATTAGAGAGACAAGGTGGGTGAAGTAATGTCTTTTATTGGACCAACTTCTGTTGGTGAGAGAGAGAGAAGCTTTCAAGCTCCACAGAGCTCTTCTTCAGATTATAGTGACTAATATTTGCACCTTGTGGCAGTGACCTTTTCTTACTCCTTGGGCCAAGAAGGGCCTCTCTCACTTTTGGATTTATGTAAATGATATTACACTCTGTCCTATCATGTGCATTCCTGCAGCAGCTAAGCACTCGCTGTCTTGCTACCACATTTCCATTCCTGATATCTTTGTACTTGAATTTTCTTAGGGGTGGGGAGATGAGGCGTTCATTTGAAAAGCACTCTTGTGAGGTTAGTGCTTGTCAGAAGAGCGTGCTTGACAGGCCTGGATCCTGGAGCTCTGCTTAGCCATAGTACAGATACCCCAGGGGCAAAAGCTTCCCCAAACTACCCTTATGTGAAGAGACCATTTCTAGAGCAAAGGGGTCTAGTATTCAGGCTTACTCATTCCCTGGCAACAAAGCTGGTACTTGATCAGTTGTGGCACCGTGACTGGTTTGTTTTTTGTGAGGTGGACGCATGGCACCTTAGGCTAGGTCCTAGCCTAAGACCAATCTCACTTCACGTACCTCCTGTGGCCAGCAGATGGTCACTTGTCCCAGTCTCCTTGGGGCGCCTAGTTTCCTGACATCTTCCGATTTTAAACAAGGCTTTCAAAAGAGCACTCCCAGTATCAGCCCCTACGGCTTTGCTGCCATGCTGAAATGCTTCTTTATTACACTTTCTAACTGGGCCAAGTTTATGATAAGTTCAAATTCAATCAAGTTTACAACTACTACATTTACATTTCATAATATACTAGAGCTCCTTCCCTGTGTATAAATAAGAGCAAGGTCTTACAACACAGAAATTCCCCAGTATATACTTTAGACAAGTGTGGCTCAGAATTAGCAATGAAAATTATTGCAGGTCCTGGAGGCAAAATTATGCTAGCGAGAAGACACAATGCAAGCAAGATTTAGGTGGAGACTTGACTGTATTCTCTAAGGCCCTATTCAGCAGAAATGATACATACCCTGCCTCATTGCTGCGTATCAGCATAATGTAGGTGTGTGGGAAGTACCAGAACATGTTCCCACACCCTTTCAACCCTTTCATCGGAAAGTCTGGCCACTTATGCGTATTCTATTGAATAATTAAAGTGATGGAGAGTGAGAGAGCGCATCCTTTCACATACACATACGGCAAAATGTAGCCTTCTGCAGAACAAAATGCAGCCTCTGCTGCCCACAAAACTTCATTTTTTCCAGTAACTCTATCTAAAAACTGGATTAGTAGTAGATTATCCTTGTGATAAGTAGGGCATAGACTTGAAGGCTTGCTGTTCCAGGCCAGGACCCCAACTCTTAGTAATCAGATGTTGCTCTCATCGACAATATGTTCTTTGAGATTGATCCAAGGCCCTTTACAAGCTGTGTGTGTATAAATTATATAAAAGAAATGGTTCACTCACTACTGAAGGGCGACTACTTCGGGATTGAAACGTAGCTACTGCTTAATAGCATAAGGTAACATCACACACTCATTTCTGTAGCAACCTCTACTCATGTCCATGAGTTATAGTGGTATCTCCAGGCTTTGAACTTCTGGCCTGTTTGCTAAATAATTGCTTTATAATGCTGCTAGTGATCTCTCATTTGTAGAAAATCCTGCTGCCAGATCACCCCCCAGCTGTTTCAATATTCAACGGCACTGAGGGGCCAAAAATCATTCCTATAGTAGAGAGGTTCATTCAGTGTTACAGTGACCAGGTCCATGAACCATCGTGCCACTATGGTTTGTAAACTAATTGACGCAAGCCTCTGCTTTCTAAATAGTAAGCAACCAGCTGAAAGCTCATGACACAGATTGTGCAACGGGGCAGAAGCAAAGACAAAAAAAAGGTGTAGATGTTGATTCTGTCTGAGGAATGTCCTTGATTGAATGGGCTTTAAGTGAACGCAAGATCAGAAAACAGATCATTTTGCTCTTAGCTACACAGTCACTTTTTTAAAAACTCCCAAGTTATTTAGGAACTTAAGTCTTATTGATTTTTTTTTTTTTGTAATGAAACTTTGGCTCTTAACTCACTTTTGAAAATGTTGCCTCTAATCAACACTAAAGTTGTAAGCTTGGGGACAACCATAAGGGTACAGAAGCTGCAAGTGCCTCTGTGCAGATCTGCTGCAGGCACAAGAAACATGCATGTTTTCATGTCCAGGCAACTTCCTGCTGTCACACATGACTGGAGAGAATTCACCTTGTACGTTAGCTCTTGTCCGGCGCCTTGTACATAATGTATATGGGGGGAGGGGAGGGCAATTTTCTGTCCAGGGATAGAAGATGAGACTCAGCCTTCTGCTCTGCTGTGAGTTGTTGCCCAAGCCTGCTGTGTGAATTCCATAAACAAAGGGCCAGATTCTCAGCTGTTGTAAATCAGCATATCTCCACTGGTCATGGGAGTAACACCAATTTACACCAGTTGAGGATCTGGCCCACTACATACAAAGTTTGGATTCTAAATTCCATCACTGGCTGCAGTGCCACGAGCCACAATCTATTTAATTCCAATCTATTTGAATAGAGCTCTTAAAGATTACCTCCTATCTCCTTTAAAGAAGTAAAAACCATTTTTAGATAGTCCTTCCAAACTATGGCATTTGTTCAAAATACATAATAAAGCTTAAACCACCGTAAAAATACTTACAATGCTAATATAGGCTAGCAATCTAAGAGCTGTCAAGAGATGAAGCTTTTCCATCCAATCACACCATGACCATGTTTGTTTGTTTTGCATATTTTTGTTTTCAAATAGGTTCAGAGTTCAGTGCAATGAATTGTCATTTCAGATTTTTAGTAAGACCAAACACCACCAGATGGCAGTTCTTAGTTTAAATTAAGCTGTGCCTTCATGCTCCATTGCAGTCACCTGTCTTATTTGCTAAGCCTCTGGCCTATGCAACCTTACCATAACTGAACCGTGGAAACTTTTTTCACAGTAGTAAATTATCTGTTTTTATTTATCTTGTTTTCTCAGTAAAAATACAAATCTCACTTCAGCAGATCTGCAGGAAGCAAAAGGCTAGTGTCTTCAGATAAAAACATCTGTAATTTTTCTGGATTATTTTAAAGGTAAAAGCTATTAAACTCTGATGCAATAGTGGAACAGCACACAGATTACATGCATGAAAGCATTTGCTTCTCTCTCATTTTGATTTATCTACGCCCTGCATTTTGCTAATTTTTCATCACTGCAGTTGTTGGTTTGTAAATCAAACATTTGTCTGTGAGATTGTGACATTTTTCCCATGGAGAAATGATAGCTTAGCGGTGTCTCTTTCAAACATATGTGAAGTACTGCCGTATAATTTGGATGCTTCCACAATTACTATTTACTAGATTCATACATAAAACAAAGAACAAATAGACTGGTAATTTGCAATCACTTCACTTTTCATCTGAGAATCTCAAAGTTCTTTACTAAGGTGGGAAGGATTAGCTACATGTTACAGAGGGAGGAAGTGAGGCACAGCGATGACGGCAGTGCTGTGTAAACACAATAGATTAGTCCAGAATTGAAGATGAATTTCCCTGTCTTTTCTTTGTTTGATTTAAAGCTCAAACCTTTTGTAGCACATCATTAGCACAAAAGAGAACTGGTGCCAACATAGTTTGAATGCCTTTTATGGTACTGTATGTGACTCTCTTTATTTATACCACCTTTGCTGCACAAGCTTTGAGATTCTATCAACAGAGTTCACATTTTTCACGACAAAAAGCTTCACCTTTGTTCTTTCTTGTCAGTATGCCTCTGCTTAAATTGAGCCCAGCTTTTAAATGACAACTGGGGATGGAGGGGGAGGATATTTCTCTTTGTGTTAAAGAGAATCATTTCAAAAGGTTTACTTGTTCCAAAGTGCATCAGAGGCATGTTGGGAAACTCAGTGGAAAGGGAAAAAACCCATGTGAACAAAAGACACAGTTTAATATTTCAAACTCTATCTCATGTCAGCTGCAGTTCTGCTTTATCTGTGAGCCGTGAGATAATCACACTGCAGGCAGCTAAATAGGAAGTGCAGTTCCGTGGTATCTCAAACCCCACCTTGAAATAGAAAGACTTCAACGCCTACCAAAAACTGTGTGTTAAATTAGGTCTGATGTAACAATTTTTCCCCTCATGATTTTCCTCCAGGCTCTATTTGTCTATTAAATTTCTCTCCCACTCACTCACAAAGCTGGAGGCCAGGGCCCATATTTGCATTTATGGTAGATATTCTTCCTCGTTAGCCTGCCTGCTGGTGAGTAATTAAATTAACTAGTTCAAGGCAATATGTGTTGCACTCCTTTAAATCCTGCTGGTCTCTCACCTTCAGGAGCCATGGAAAGGATGGTTGTGTAGATAAGGTACAGGTATGAAAGCCAGGAGCTCTAGGTGCTATTCCTGGCTCTAGCAAATGCTTAACTGTGTGACCTTCTGCAACGTAGTTAATTTCTCTATACCTGTTTCCCCATCTGTAAAATGACGATCATGCTGTCCTACTTAACCAGCATGTCCTGGAACCCAATATTTGTAAAGTGCTTTAAGATCTTTGTATAGGAGGAGCTATAAATGTACAATTATTCTATGTGGATAGATAGTGTGACATCCAAAGGACTGAGGCAAAATCACATTATCGAAAAATCCAACAAACTGTCAGCACCTGCCTCCCTTAGAGCTGGGGATGCCAAAAGAACACCGTTTCAATTCCCATTCCCCCAGCCTGCTACCCCAGCTAATAGAGAGGGATAGGTCATTACAATGGATCCCTTCATACTTAGATTGATTTCAGTTGATATGTGATATTTTAAGATTGTAAAAAAGAGATTAATTTACAGTATAATTTCTTCATGGTGAAGATATGCATTTTTTGGTCGTTAAATTGTCCAGCAGAATCTTATGGTCAAAATGCCAATTCTGCCTAGTCAGTGGATAGGTGCTGTGTTTTACTATAGTCCATAGGAAAGCTAACTTCTAGAGCTACGACGGAATTCCCTGCTCTTTGGCCCATTTAGATAGAAGAACAGTACTGAGAGGATCCTCTTGTCTGTGATAGGAGCAGCTTGGGGAAATTGACCCTGCTCTTAGGTCTTCACCATACAGCTGTGTGCTGTGCCTCTAACTGCTTAGAGGCATAACTGGCTAACACCACAATTTGTGTCCACATGATGCGTTGATAACAGGTGAATCTGAACCGTGTCCCAGCCCTGCTAGCTGCCCTCCTAGCATTGTATGACTCCTCTCTGGCATTGTATGACTCCTCTCTGGCATTGTATGACTGCAGGAAGCAGCTAGGTGATTCTGCTGTATGGCTAGGGAATCCCCAGCCATGCCACTGTTACCAGCAAATCTTGCCCTTCTCTAACTGTGCCGCCTTTGCCTCTCTTCAGCACAAAGTTTCATACAAGCAGGCCGAGCACGTTTAATGGCAGAGCTACTTTTGCCAGCTGAAAACAGAGTTCATTCATCTGAGCACTGCTTGCTCTCCAACACACTTCCTGCTGGTTGCCAGGCAACAGTATTAGTACTGTTGTGCTTGGATGTTATGCAACCTTTGCTGTTCTGCTTTTTTTTTTATTAAGAGAATCTACATATTCCCAAAATAGGATGTTTCCCTCCTCCCCCCCCCCATCCCGGAAAAACATGGAAATGTGTTTTTTAAAAGCCAACACAGTGAGCAATTGCATTTTATTAAATGCATCAGATTTTAAAAAAACCCTCAAACATAAATAAGCCTCTTCCTGGAATTGCTTTGCAGAAACCTGCACCCTAAATGGTACTCTACATTCATGTTGTCAGCGCCCACAGTAAGAGGTTCTCACAGTAACATTTCCTCTCTCCTCTTGCACTGCCTGGAAGTTGTTCACATTATACATTTGCAAATAATGTATTTGCTTAAAAAGCAACACAGGAATAGAAACTGCAACAATATGATTTATTTACAGTGATGCCCACTACATGCTTTCCAAACAAGGAGGCTGGTTGCTGCTCCCAGGAACTTACTTTCTCAGAATAGACAGACAAACAGACAGAGATTTGGGAATGGACACACCACCAAGCAACTTAGATACAAGTCTACTCAAGTCTCCCTGTAAGCAGCACAGCAGAAGTGGGTCCTGAAAGGAGGATTCTCATAAGTCTTTCTTTATTGCTTGACCTGCATTAAGTTTAGATCAAGCAAGATATAACATTACAAAACCTTCTAACTTATTCTTATGGATTGGATGTTATAGGTGTTGGAGAGAAAGAAAAACTACAGCACTGATAGGCTGGAAACGTCAAATGAAATTGCACTGAAGAAATGGGAGTTTAGGGCTAAATCCTATCCCTCCATTTATGGGTGCAGAGGCCCTTGAAAGTGAAACCAGTACAGTTCTGCACTGCAGATAGGCGGAGGTAGGGGAGTAAGGGAGTCACAAGGGGGATACTTGGGAGTAAAGCCAAATGCCTTGTGTAGACCTGCATGACACTCATATATTTGGCAGTCCTGTCACACCTGCCTGCACTCAGATCAGAGGGCATAAGGGAGAGAGATCCTCCCCCTCAGAACACCTTTTGGCCTACAGGAAGATGCACTGGGCTGGGATCCAGCAGACAATCATTACTGCTAACTGACTCATACCCATACTCCAAGAGATGGGCAGACAAATATCATTCTTCCCATTTTACAAATAAGGCAAGAGAGCTTGCACAAGGTCACTTCAGTCACAGGTGGGAATAGAATTGAGCTCTCCAATATGACAGAGCCAAGTCTCATTCACTCAATCACTGCCCTTCAGACTCAAATCTATGGACTTGGCTATCTTATCTCTAACCAATGATATAATGACTAGACTACACTCACAGTCAGGAACAGAACCCAGGAATCCTGGTGCCCAACATTCCACCCATCTCAGAAATTATTGTGCAGCCCTGTGGCAAAATGCCTTATTCCCCTTTAGAAGGTGGTCCCCTCAGAGAAGAACAGTCTAATTCTGCTACAAGTTGTTTCTTTAGCTCAAGTGCATCCGGTCTGTGCCATGCATCTAAAGATGATCCCTGTGGGGGAAAGTAGCATGTAATCATGTAACTAGAGGCTATGAGATAATACACAGAAAGAGTCAGAATTATGGTTTCACAGGCAACCATAATCGTGGCATTTCCTCACTTCTCAGCACATGACATTGTAACTTTAATATTATTTTAACTAGTTTTATTTTTAACTATAGCATATATTACATATAAAAATGTCAAAGGAACATTAAAATGTAACTACTACCCAACCTCTATTCTAGAACTCTTATTCCATTTTTGACCCTGTTGTTAATGGAACGTATCTTTATTTTGGTTCTGAAATATAAAAGGGGTGCTGGGTTCTATGATTTAGGAGTAAATCCATTGTCCAACCTAAGTAACTTAGCTGCTTTACTAGGGGTGGGGGTGGGGAGATGGGCGAGGAGTAATCCTCTCCCAAGCATAGCTGCTGAGCTTTGTGCAGCTGTGTCACGTTTTATGCAAATTAATGACGTTACTTGTAAATTTTCCACCTCACCACTGCACCTCAACTCTGATCTGCTAGGATTAGCTCTAAGGATGAGGACAGTTTAGTCTCTAGATCCACTTATTCCTGATGTACCGGTTGAGACTGTCAGTAAAGGTACCTGTTGTCTCATTAGGAAGCGTGCACTGTGGAACAATGCACTAGCTTTTTTCATTCAGTTTCCACAGTTGGAGACAATTGCCTGGGTTCAAAATCCTGACTGTGTTTACACGTGAAAATGAGTTGGATAGCCTCATCCTAGTCCTGATTTGTGCACCTCAGAAAAATCCATGCTGCGATTAGCAGTCTTTGCTTAAGTGAAGCCTGGGACTGGCTAGTAACGTTGTGGCCAATCAATAGCAAGGTGCATTGACAGAGGTAAGTGAAGGAAGCTTACACAGTTCCTTCCTAAACTATTCCTCATTCAACACTTTATTGCTTTACTTTTATCAGCACTAAGTGTACACATGTTGAAAATCATTTAGAGATTGCATAAGCCAGCCCGTGTTCTGCTTGAGAACTCCTCAGATTTGTCAGACTGCGTAGGTGAATTTTTTTTAAGAGTAATGTACTGGGCTTTTTTTTTCTGGATATAAAACAAAATTTCTCAAGCACACTAGCTCATATTTCTTACAGAGAATCATCTCTTTCTTCAGCTTTATGTGCACTCTTTACTCATAGTAGGAAAGAGCTTTTTTAAGACTATAGGGTGGGAACACTTAATTAGCGAAAGCACAATGTTGGAGGCTGATCAATTTGAAAACTTGGAGCCGTTCATTGTATGAACAGAGAGAGAGCTACTGTAGGTTCAATCTATAGAAGCAGATTTAAGACCCTTCAGAAAAATCAAATAATATACATTTGAAGGATTGTTTACTGAATCACAGCTGTTTTAAGGCTCTTCCTATGTGCCCTATTAAATTATTACTCGCCATCAGCATGGGGGTACTGACTTCATCACAGCGGCAGACATACTCCCTCCCCCTAAGAAATTATATTCAAGGTTTGCTAAAGATCACTGAATATTATATATTGCCTCAATACATCAAGAAATCACATCACTCATTTATAATAAACCACTTATTTATTTTAACACCAGTCAATAAACTTCTAGACATACCTGTAAAGTTACTCAGTTCCTTTGATTTCATATTGATATAGCACATCTATTTGGGCTAAGCAAGGAATGCATGTATTGTATACGTCAGGGGTCAGCAACCTTTCAGAAGTGATGTGCCAAGTCTTCATTTGTTCACTCTAATTTAAGGTTTTGCGTGCCAGTAATACATTTTAAATGTTTTGAGAAGGTCTCTTTCTATAAATCTATAATATATAACTACACTATTGTTGTATGTAAAGTAAATAAAGGTTTTAAAAATGTTTACGAAGCTTCATTTAAAATTAAATTAAAATGCAGAGCCCCTCAGACCGGTGGCCAGGACCCGGGCAGTGAGTGCCACTGAAAATCAGCTCACGTGCCGAAGGCGGCATGCGTGCATAGGTTGCCTACCCCGATATACATGAAAGATACTGTTAGGCTTCTATGTTCCCTCAATTTGTTTCTGGAACCCATTGCTGTTTTGAAATCTATATGCTGTTTGTTTTTATCCCACACTTCCCAAGTAACAATAGCATATGTTCAATGACAATGCAGTCTGATGGCTCTCTGCATACAGTACATTTTAACTATAGCATCCAGAGATCTTTTCAAATGTTAAGGTACTAAAGCATGGTCTATACTAGAAAATTAGTTCAGTTTAACTATGTCGGTCAGTGTGTGAAAAAACTGAAACTCCTGTGCAATGTAGATAAGCCAATCTAAATCCCGATGTAGACAGCACTAGGTCAACAAAAGAATTCCTCCGTCAACCTAGCTACCACCTCCTGGGGAGGTGGATTACCTACATGGACAGGAAACTCCCTCCTATCAGCTTAGGTAGTGTCTACACTGAAGCACTACAGCAGCAAAGCTGTGCCACTGTAGCATTTTAAGTGTAGACAAGCCCTAAGACTCATATCAGCCCTTGTGAGGTAGGCAAGTAGTGTTCTCCCCCTTCTTATATCTGGAGAAATTGATGCAAAGATAAAGCAAGTTGCCCAAGCATGTCCTTTACACAGCACTATTCCATCAGCATAAACGGACCTTTAATGAGTTGGGCAAAACCTCACGGAAGTGGGAGGGTGTAACTGTTGCTACCCTTCAAATAAGATAGCTGTAAGAAGTCATTAAGCTCATTTATAGAATTAGGTAGCTAAAACAACAGAAGTTTCCAGCCAAAACACAGGCAGATGCAACAACACAGAAATGAAGCCAGGTGAGCAGAGAGGATTTCACTGGCTATTATTTAGTGGAGGGGTGTGTGTGAGCGAGAGAAAGAAGCAGGCAGGCAACAAAAAGAATAAAGAAGCTTAAAGAAAGAACAGAAATCCAAGGACGTGGCCTGAATAAACATTGGGACACGGTCCTGAGAAAAGACTGGAGAGAATGCATTTTTGGTCTCAGCACTGGCTGAAGTAGCAAAACTGATACTTGCAAACAGTGACTCATAGTTGGCTTGCAGATTGTGAACAGTAAAGGGCAGGAGAGGGGAGTTGGGACTATTGGTGTAGCAGGAATGCCTTTCCCCACCCAAGACAGCATCACCACCCTCCAGACTAAGGGTGTCCCCCTGCAAGGATGAGGAAAAGTGGAGCCCTAATTGGGGAAGATGTATGTCCACTGACATCACTCCACTCCAAAAAAGCAGTGGACGTTGATGACCATCAATTTTTTATCAAAGAGGTCAACTGCAGCACCACGTGCACCGTTGTGGCTATCTCTTGTGCAGATGTGCTGACGGGGGAAAGGGGCTTCCCCCAACCTCTAACACACCTGCGACAGTTTGGCTCATCTCATTAGATAATCCAACGCAAATATCAATGTTGCATTGTTCGCTTCACTAAATCTGTCACACCCTTCCTTCCCCCTTTGTGGCATTCTTAGGTTACATTACTGTGTTTATATTAAAACATACCCAATGGAGTTGCTTGGAACAAGTCCCCATATTTGTGTAACACAGATATTATTGCTATTATCAGGAGCCAGTTATGTCTGCACACAAATCATTGGAATGTAAATACCAAGATATCAGTGTCCTGCATTGCAACAGCTCTCATTAACTACCCAGAGTAACATACTCTGCTAGTCAGCTTCAGGGATCGTTTTATGTATGTCTACACTGCAATAAAAGACCTGCAGCATGGCCGCAGCTAGCCCAGGTCAGCAGAGTAGGGTTTGCAGGGCTATAAAATTGCAGTGTAGACACTTGGGGTCTGAGACCCTCTCACCATCATGGGGTCTCAGAGCCCAGGCTGGAGCCCAAGCCCAAATGTCTACACTGCAATTTTATAGCCCGCAACCTGAGCCTTGTGAGTGTGAGTCACCTTACCCCAGGACTGAGAATTGGTGCTGTGGGTTTTTTATTGCAGCGTAGTCATTCCCTGCAGGTATGTCTATGCAGCACTCTAAGCCTGGACTTTGACTCAGGTTTATGCCCAAGCCTCCCTTCCATCCACACAGCTATCAGTCAGACTTGGAGCAGGACCCCGGATCCTGCTAAGGGGGTGGGTAGAGCCCAAGTCCTGTTGTGATGCAGGTCAAAGCCCAGGCATGTAGACACAGCTCAAGTGGGAGTCACCAGATTCAGGTGTGGCGTCTCCCAACACTATTTCACAATCCCCTGGGGCTGTACTTCCCAGCCCTTCCATGTGTTGATGGGCTAAAATGACCCAAAACACTTCCAGACAACTCATGCAGGATGGACAGACTTGTGCTCCCACACCCCATTGTGAATGAAGCCCTAGAGCAGCTACAGCTGGCTGGGGTGCTAGATATGGTAGGATACAGTGGCATAAGCCCACAAAAGCTGAAGCGCTGTCTCAGGTTTGCATAGCGCAATATGGATGTCCCGGCACAGTTGAGAGGTGTGGGTTTCCGATGCAGTGTGGACGCTCAAATGTGGGCTTGGAACCACTGAGTCTGCAGGTGTGGGTCTCACAGACCCAGACTATGCTGTAAAAAGAACAGGAGTACTTATGGCACCTTAGAGACTAACACATTTATTAGAGTATAAGCTTTCGTGGATTACAGCCCACTTCTTCGGATGCTGTAGCCCACAAAAGCTTATGCTCTAATAAATTTGTTAGTCTCTAAGGTGCCATAAGTACTCCTGTTCTTTTTGCTGATACAGACTAACACGGCTGCTACTCTGAAGACTATGCTGTGTGTACTTACCCTTTAGGGGAGAGCTTTTTCTCCTTCAGAATGCTGTCTATCAGCACAAATACTAGTGACAAACATAGAAGATCCTGGGGACACCTCCCTAGAAAAATGCTTGATGAATCTCTTTGCTTTGCAGCATTAGATATTTTGTTCCCCAGCTCTTTTAAGTTAACTTTCTTGTAATACTTGAGAACTACTTCCTTTGGGTGGCTGATGTGAAACAAGACCCTGCACACTTCCAGGCTGCTGCAGAGGAAAAGGCAGATACAGCATCCCAGAGCTTTGCTATGTGATGATGGATTGGTCCAAACGGATTCCAGACAGCCTTGTGCTTTGGCAGCTCAGTTGTGCAGCATTTGGCCACGAGCGTGCCCATGTTATCAGGAACACGTGTGACTCAACGGAAGATACAAATGCAATTGAAGTAACGGCAACATTTGCCAAGTTAGACTATTTGCGTCATAGTGGTATTCACACAAAATCCTCTGGGTATTACTGAAGAAATGTAAATCAACAGACATTGGACCAGACTGAAACATACTCTCTCCTCTGATGTTGTTGAAGGAAAGCTCTGGTAATTAGTAGATATTTTCTTGAGCTGGCATTCGGTTAGCAAAGTAAGATTTTCTCCAAGTAATTTTTTTAGATGTTTTTGCAGCAGTTTTTAAAAGACCCCATCATTGTTTCAGTACCTCTATGAAGTGAACATCCCTGTTCTCTCTCTCTTGTTGGGGCTTCCTTTTAAAGAATACAGAACTTTGCTTCCCAGCAGAGCCCAGTTTAAACCAAAATAGGAGTGGCTTTACGGTTAGAAAACATGGAGTGGGGGCTGGATTCAGGAAGCTTCAAGAGTGACATGCAGTTCCATAATCTTCTATTATCAATTAAACAATTCTTAAATTATCCTTTTTTTTTTAAATAAGGCTTATCTACTTTGAAATCTGGCAATTTTCTGTGCTTTCTAACAGTAGTTTGCATCATTATATTGTCAAGATGTGAACTTTCTAGTAGATTGTTAAAGAAAAGAAAAGAATAGTTAAGATATGTAGTTACTAGAATCTCTTCTATTCCACTGAATTTTCTTTAAAGCTGCTTGCAGTCCCTGTAAGCCCATGTTGTTGGTTGTAGCTTTGGAGGAGTACATCATTCTAACCATCCTTCCAAAGAGGATGATGACAAGTATGTATTCTGACAAGCTCCATCTCCCTTCAATTTCCTGAGTGTAATGGTGATGTTCCCCAATTTCATTTTAAAAAGCTCTTCAGAGGTCAAAAGCCCTGCCCACCCTGGAAGCTGCAAGTTTTCAGAAACTGATGTCAGCTACAATTCTGCTGCATTATGAAGGAATATGCTTGAGAACTGCTTCAGACATCATAAAGCAGCAAAAAGGGTTCAACCATCTCATTCCCCCTTGCAAGTCATCTTTTCTGCACAGCAACTTTACACAACTGTTGAAGGAAGGAAGGAAGTGAAGAAAGTGGATTGTCTTACTCAGATATATCGTACCAACAACTCTCTTAGCTAGTAAGCGCCTGTCCTCATTATGGCTTGTCACAATGTTTGAAACAACTTTAAACACAGATCTGCTCTAATAGGATGTATGTCCATATATACAGCAGAATAACACTGTGTTTAGAACTATGTGGGGATAATTAGAGCATGATTTCCACTAGCACAATAATCTCTAATGCCATTTTATCCATGTTCTACAGTCAAGCTGTCCTAAAAATGGCACTAGCCACAACCATATATGAAAAAAAATCATCACCGTTGAACATGCCTGTAGTTAGCACAGTTCTGCTTCCAGTAGGAACTAAATAGTTTTATCTACACTAGCCTTTTCTGGGATGTCTCCAACTATTACAGCTCCTCTGGTGGTAAATATGGGAGTGCGAGAGTAGATGGGCACAGGCAGCCAATGATGTTTTTTACCACTGCATCCTCTAGACCTTCTCTGAGCAGATCTAAAAGACAAAGTGGTAAAAACATCACTTTCCTTCCTACACTACCACTTCCACTGTTGTTACCACCAACACCAGTGGATCTGCACAGTTGGGAGATTTTTGAAGAAAGATTATCATCAACACAGTCACGGCAGATCTGCCTGAGTATAAAGCACTGCAGATTTACATGACAGAAAGTGAGTAGCGACTCTGTAGTATTAGAACATCTTGTTATTATTATATATTATAGGTAAATATTATGAGTTTTTAATGGATATGCACAGCTGACCACAACACTTCAAGGAAGCCACTGTAACATCTCAGGTTGTTAATGCTTGGCTCTGAAACGCATTTCAAAATTGATCTGAAATATGCAACTCATCTCAACATTCGTATTTTTAAAACAAACATTGAAAAACATCCAAAGGAAACTCAAACACAAAATATAACAAACAATGGTAAGAGTCTGGCTTCAACTGACTGAAGCTAGGAAATGAATACAGGCTGCAACTCTGTACTGTACTCTTGCCATACCTAGGTGTGGCATTGGTATGGTGCTCTTCCAAGGGGATCTCCATTTTGAAGAGGGATTGTCTTCTACCAGGTGTGCTAAAATACTAAGTTAAACTGAATAGCATGAATCAAAAACATTAAGGAGACTCTCTGCCAAAACTAGGAATTTCCTCTCTTTATCCATTTAAGCCACACTTTAAATTTGGTTTCAGTATAGCTGATGTGTATGCAAACATCAGAGACATGAACAGAAAAGTATGTCATGTGTAGTTCCTTGACTGAGCCTCTGAATGGGAAGGAGCAGGATAGTACATAGCAAGACTGTTGCCTGAACTTGTCTTTATATCATAGACCAAATTCATCCATGACAAAAGCAAGCACAACTCCCACTGAAGAAAAAGGGAGATGTATTTGCCCTGTGGGACTAAATTCAGCCATGGCATATGTATCAGCTAAAAGTATCAGGCAAACTTGCAGCCAAATCGGGGCTGCTCACTCAGGTGCTGCAGTGAGTCAGCTCTCGGGCATGCAGCCGCATCTATCCCCGAGCAGAACATGGGTCAAATGACCCCAGGGTCAGGTGTTTCTGCAACCTCAGCAGAGCTGCAGATCAGTCTAAGCAACAGCGTTACCTGGTCAGGAACCCTCCTGCTGCTTCACAGTGCACCAGACTTCAGCGACTCCCAGCCTGCCCTTACTCCAGCTTTGTCACTGACCCACTCCAGCCTTGCCTCCTGATTCCCACCCTACCCCAAACCCTCAGACTCCGACTATCTGGTTTGGACCTTCATTGCGTATCTGAACCCCGGCTTTGGTATCAACTTGGCTTGTCTTTGGACTCTGACCACCTACCTTCAACCTTCGGCCTGCTCTTGGACTCTGGCTACGGTTTTGATCCTGGTTTGTCTACAGACTCTGATCGTGGTTTTGACCATGGCCTGCCCCGGATCTTGGCCCAGGTCCAATCTACACCAAGCTGTGACCCCCCCACTCCAACCTTAGGCCTGATTATCACAATCAGTGCTGACAAATACTTTAGTGGTTTTCTTCTGATTTAAAGTGCATTTTTGGTCAGAAAAGATGTTAAGAACGAGCCATTTAGTCATAATCAGCACATCTGCTCCCTGAGGAGAAGCATTTGGTGCCATTTTTGTTTTTTTTGTTTTTTTAAACACAAGGAGAGACTATGGTAAACTGCACTTACAAGCTGGTTTTCAGACCAAGAGGGCACACACATCTCCAGAGCTTTCCCCAAAGTCTCTTTAGAAAGCAGTGCAGACATCATTCCATCAGAAGCTGAGAGGTGCACAACTAGTTATTTCCTCTAGACATATTTTTTCCATATGGAAATTCAGAATTTCACTGGAGGAATGGGTGTCTTGAGGTCCAAGCATCACGTTTAAAATACCTAAACTCCAAGAATTCACAGGTCCCTTCACTGGTATACGAAATGGAGTCCATGCAGTTTGACATGTGCAAGGCTTTCAGAAGTTCTGTCTGCTCTGTGTAGGTGTTTATAACCAACTTTTTGTAATGATGCAGTCCCAGGTCTATGTTCAAAAATGTATGTACATTTAAATATACAACTATAGCAACTACATATGTAAACAGGCAAATATAAAAATACCCATTTGTGCACACAAATCGGATGCTACACACACAAGTGTACAGCTGCAACACAAATGCATACAGTTTTGTATTTAAAAGTTTGGCCCTTAAGACCTCATGGCACTTTTTGTAAGTAATGTAGACTCTGAAGCAAAAATTTTCCTCTCCTCAATACTGTGCAATTAATTTGCTACTCTCCTTCCCAAAGGTGGCTGCAGTTCAGTACCTATATGTACCTATATGTATATATACCTACCTATATGTAGGTACTTAAAAACAACAAGGAGTCCAGTGGCACCTTAAAGACTAACAGACTTATTTGGGCATAAGCTTTCGTGGGTAAAAAACCTAACTGCAGCTGAAGTAGTGAGGTTTTTTACCCACGAAAGCTTATGCCCAAATAAGTCTGTTAGTCTTTAAGGTGCCACCGGACTCCTTGTTGTTTTTGTGGATACAGACGAACATGGCTACCCCCTGATACTTGACACCATGTATGTACTTAGTCTGTTAAGTATTTTAGAATGAAAGACAAGATATAAAATATTATTTAGTGAGATTTTGTTAAATTGATTGCTTAACATTTTCACTAACAGATACGATTTTACCTGCACAAAAATTTCAAGATTCATGCCATACTTAGTTGCCTGCTACAAGTTACAATGAACCATTTTCACACAAAAATGTTCTCGGTGTCATGGCATAAAATAAGCTGTTGCCTGCAAAAAAAATATTTTGTATTTAAATGACTTTTTGTTGTTGTGAAAAAATAGCCAAAAGTTCATGGTGAAACTACAAAGTATTCTACTGTTCACGAAATGCGAGAAATGCCACTTTTCCCTGAGCTTGTCAGCATTGCAGTCATTAAAGACGTCTTAAATCAAGAAAGAACTTCTGTCTAATAGTTTCTTTGAATAATGTGGATTAAACACTCATCATCTCTATAGCTAACAAGGTCTGAAAAGCCAGCATTAAGGAATGACCTTCATGCATTATTACCAACAGATTGTTGACATAATTCCTCAAGCCAACTGGACGCATTATACAACCTGAGGAAAAAAACAAAACAAGAATGTGTGCATCAAAAAAGCCAACCCCACCTTTAGGACCTCTATCATCTGATTAGCCATGGGAGAGTCGGTTAATAAATACTCCCTCCCTCTTTTGGAAATAAATGGGAAAAGTGAAAGATCAGTATATCCACCCTTTCCTGAAGTAGCACAGGGAAATGCTTCCAGGAAGTTTCTGCACATCCTTTCTATAGATGAGAAATAGGCAGGTTTACCAAACCATGGGCTGTGCTCTACAGGATTATAATGAAAGTGGTCCAGGGGTGGCATAAAAAAAAATAAAGCCTCCAGGCTGCCTTTATTTAACCACAGGAGCTACCACCATTACTTTTAACCACAGATTACACTACCAGGTTGCCTTCTTTTACTGGAATGATTGTGGATGCACATATATACATACCCCAATTTTGGTCTGGGGGTTTCTGTTCAGTGCAATGCATACATTTTTTATATTAAAGTTCACTTAGTTTAGCATATCAGTTATGTTCTGAATACTCTATTGTTCAAATTAGCTCTCTCCAATACAGACTCTGAATTCCTATTGTCTAGAGCAGGGTTAGGCAACCTATGGCAAGCGTGCCGAAGGCGGCACGTGAGTTGATTTTCAGTGGCACTCGTACTGCCCGGGTCCTGGCCACTGGTCCGGGAGTCTCTGCATTTTAATTTAATTTTAAATGAAGCTTCTTAAACATTTCAAAAACCTTATTTACTTTACATACAACAATAGTTTAGTTATATATTATAGACTTATAGAAAGAGACCTTCTAAAAACATTAAAATGTATTACTGGCACACGAAACCTTAAATTAGAGTGAATAAATGAAGACTCGGCACACCACTTCTGAAAGGTTGCCAACCCCTGGTCTAGAGGTATCATTTAATACTCCACTTATAAAGTCCATCTTCAATGCTCCTCATGAACAGTAACAAATTAATTCTCACCATACATCTGTGAAATATAGGGAAACGAATGTTTTGATTACACTATTTTCTATGCTGTTCTCAAACTCTTTTAAAAACAAGTTACTTAAAACTTGCTTCAGTCAATACAGTTGTGCCTGCCAGTGTGGATGGGGCATAACTTATTTTAAAAACATTTTAAGAAGTGGATAGCAGTGACGTAGTCTCACAAGGGTATGGAAAAAAAGTTAGACAAAGAGTGACAGGGTGCATCAGTTCCGCACTGGTACAGCAGGGGCTAACCCTTCTCTCTTAGCTGAGGAGGCCACACATCCTTGGCTCTGCTGGGCATGCTCCAGCTGGAAGCAGGGTATAAAAGCGGGCAGAGCAGCTCAGTCTGGGATGACCGCTGGCGGGGAAGGAGGTGCGTCACTAGCTCCTGAGGGAGGACTGCCGGCACTCAAAGGCGCGGAGGCCAGCCAGTCGGAGACGGACCCTGACACACCAGGTTCCCCTATCCCGGCCACCACCCAGACTCCGGCTGCTAGGCTGCACTGCCCTGACAGTAAGGGCCTTAGCATTGACTCTGGCCATTTGGCCGCACTGCCCTGAGAGCAGGGGCCGTAGTAATGACTTTGGCCACTAGGCTAGACTGCCCTGATAACAGGAGCCGTATCATTGACTCCAGCCGTCAGGACGTGCTGCCCTGATCACATGGGTCGTTGGACTAAGGCCACAGGGCCACGCAGCCCCGAGACTGGGGCAGCCCTATAGACACAACTATGGGGCCGGAACGCCCCCCGACCCTCCAAAGGGTGAGGGGTGCACCAGCCTCATGACACAAAGTGATTACACATTCATGGTTTAAAAAAAATATATGTATAATAATATGGCAGAAATTGGGTATACATGGGACCTGAGAGAGAGAGTGAGGTTAAAGGACAGGCTCAGACCAACACAGCTTTCTGGGATGGGTCCTTAACTCATTTTAAGTGAAACCACATTCAGCTAAAACATTAATATCAGTATTATCTTTCCTGTCATGACTATCACCAAAACAAACTAAAAAATGCAGTCATTTCTCACCCTTAACAGTCTGTTATCAAGGTAAGATAGCATTTGCATAAGGCATCTTAAGGTCTCATTCTTCTCTGTGTAGTCATCATTTTTGTTTCCAGCCCTCAATGTAAAGCTCCTATGCCTTTTCACCCACATAGATTTGCTCAGCTGAATATACTAATACCTCTTCTTAAAATAATTTAAGAGCTATGTCTCATACAACAGCTACTCTGGATTTTATTTTTAACTATTGGTGGATGTGTTTAAACAGTTTTCTACATTTAGGATTATTTTAAATGATTTGTGGTTACGTAATGATAAATCCACACATGTACCTGATACCACTTCATTGTAGAATTTTGCTCCTTTTCAGGCAAGACTGTAAAGCTCAAGCTGAATTCTGCCCTTTCACTGGCGGAGTAACTGCTACAAACAGTGGAGTTACTCCAGATTTGCACTGAGGTACCTGAAAACAAAATTTGGCGCCTCAGCTCTGATTCACAGTCCTTTTTATTAACCTCCACTGCTGTGATGAAACTATATGAAGAGATTTTCAGTGTGAGTACTAATATATATATGTTGTTGTGATCTAGGAAAGCAAGAATATAACTTGCCTTCTACACCCACTATGAAACTCTGACAGGTTTCAGAGGGGTAGCCGTGTTAGTCTGTATCAGCAAAAACAATGAGGAGTCCTTGTGGCACCTTAGAGACTAACCAATTTATTTGGGCATAAGCTTTCGTGGGCTAAAACCCACATCATCGGATGCATGGAGTGGAAAATATAGTAGAGAGGTATAAATACACAGCATATGAAAAGATGGAAGTGGGGGGGTCAGTGCTAACAAGCCAGTTCAATTGAGATGGAAGTGGGCTATTCTCAACAGTTGACAAGAAGGGAGGAAAAATCACTTTTGTAGTGCTAATGAGTTCAATGTAATCAAGGTGGCCCATTTCAAACTGTTGACAAGAATGTGAGAGTATCAGCAGGGGGGAAATTAGTTTTTGTAGTGACCCATCCACTCCCAGTCTTTATTCAGGCCTAATTTGATGGTGTCCAGTTTGCAAATTAATTCCAGTTCTGCAGTTTCTCATTGGAGTCTGTTTTTGAAGGGATTTTTGTTGAAGAATTGCCACTTTGAGGTCTGTTATTGAGTGACCAGAGATTGAATGTTCTCCTACTGGTTTTTGAATGTTATGATTCCTGATGTCAGATTTGTGTCCATTTATTCTTTTGCATAGAGACTGTCCGATTTGGCCAATGTACATGGCAGAGGGGCATTGCTGGTACATGATGGCATATATCACATTGGTAGATGTGCAGGTGAACGAGCCCCTGATGGTGTGGCTGATGTGGTTAGGTCCTATGATGGTGTCCCTTGAATAGATATGTGGATAGGGTTGGCACCAGGGTTTGTTGCAGGGTTTGGTTCCTGGGTTAGTGTTTTTGTTGTGTGGTGTGTAGTTGCTGCTGAGTATTTGCTTCAGGTTGGGGGGGCTGTCTGTAAGCGAGGACTGGCCTGTCTCCCAAGGTCTGTGAGAGTGAGGAATCGTCCTTCAAGACAGGTTGTAGATCCTGAATGATGCGCTGGAGAGGTTTTAGTTGGGGGCTGTAAGTGACGGCTAGTGGCGTTCTGTTACTTTTATTGTTGGGCCTGTCCTGTAGTAGATGACTTCTGGGTACCCTTCTGGCTCGGTCAATCTGTTTCTTCACTTCACCAGGTGGGTATTGTAGTTTTAAGAACGCTTGATAGAGATCCTACAGGTGTTTGTCCTGTCTGAGAGATTGGAACAAATGCGGTTGTATCTTAGAGCTTGTCTATAGACAATGGATCATGTGATGTGGTCTGTATGAAAGCTGGAGGCATGTAGGTAAGTACAGTGGTCAGTAGGTTTCTGGTGTAGGGTGGTGTTTATGTGACCAACGCTTATTTGCACTGTAGTGTCCAGGAAGTGGATCTCTTATGTGGACTGATCCAGGCTGAGGTTGATGGTGGGGTGGAAATTGTTGAAATCCTGGTGGAATACCTCAAGGGCCTCCATCCCATAAATCCAGATGATGATGTCATCAATGTAGCACAAGTAGAGTAGGGGCATCAGGGGATGAGAGCTGAGGAAGCACTGTTCTAAGTCAGCCATAAAAATGTTGTTACACTGTGGGGCCATGTGGGTACATAGTCTCTGAGGATCCCACTCCCAGACTAGCTCATGAATCTGCATCAAAAGCACCGCAGCCTGGCTATGGATTCCTTTTGGAACCCATCAATGCCACTCCAGAATGGCACGGTGAGACTCTGGGGCCAACAGGGGTTCAGTTTTGAGTTGGCATGTAATTCCCTGGCATGTAATTTGGGATGTAGGCCAAAGGAGTGAGACCACAGAACTAGGAATTAGACCTAGATCTCTTAAATGACAGTTCTGATTGAGCACTCAATGAACCAGATCATTGCAAATCACTCTGCTGAGGCAGAATAATCACACATTCTTGAGTGCAGATGAGCTATTCTTGGTTTTGAAGGAGATGTAACATTCAATATATTAAACTGATTGCTGAAGTATTCATGAAACAAAATCTGCTATTCTTGGCAAGTCAAGAGCATCACCTACTGTGTTCCTCGGGTGACAAAAACTCTCAGCTTCACGTCGCACTTCTCTCACCTTAAGAACATGCAAGACAACACTCTTGATTTTGCCAAGAAATATAGAAACCTGTTAATTGGATTTTATGTGATTACATATTAATTCAGGATTAGGAAGTGGGGGGGAGGTGTGCACACTGAGGTGGCAAAATTTTCGGATGACTAAGTAATTTAGTTTAGTCAACACTAGAGAAGACTGAGAAACATCAGACAGGCCTAGAAAAGCTTAATGAATGAGCAGCATGGCAATAGATGAAGTTCAGTGCTGAGGAAATGACACTGACAGCGAGGTAATGCACAGTGCATGAGTAGTTCAAGTTATTCCTTCCGGGAATTCCTGCTCAGTCCTAAATAAACTGTCATCATTCAGGGAAAGATTTAGATGTCATTGTAGATCATTCACTGACGATCTCAGCTCAGTGTCAGCCGCATTCAAGAAGCAAACAAAAATATATAAATCATAGGACAGCATGAAAATATTAAAATGCCATGATATGTCAATATAGACCCTCACCCTGAATATTGTGTTTAGTTCTTATCATCAGATCTCAAACTCCCCCCACCAGAAAACAAATTCAAGAGGTCAGCAGCACACAACAAAAATGACTAGAGGCATAGAATGACTACCATATACAGAAATATTTGGAGGAGAAGAATAAAAGAGGATTTTATTAGGTATATACAATAAATGGCACAGAAAAGGTAAACCAGGTGTTCCTACACACTTTATCATGATACAAGTTAAAGGCAATATATTACAATTTATGACAGAAAGTTGGGTTTTGTTAAAAAAATAAACCCACTTATTTGTGGAACTCACTGCCCCAACATATCATTGTCCCCAATAAGTCAGCAGAATTCTAAAACAGGATAGTCATTTATATGGATGACAACATCCACAGTTATAGGACAAAAAAGTTCCCTGAACCCTCCCACTTCCCCGGTTCTTGTCAGGCAGACAGTAAGAGACCAGAAGGCCAAAGAGCAGACAACGCAATGTTTATTGGGATTAGTTTCCAAAAGAGCATATTCCAAAGCCCTTCACATCAGTCAGGCTTATCTCTATACGCCGATACTCTGTTTCCCAGTGTCCTCCTTTCCAGCTGTGACGCCACAGAGCGTTTACCCTGTGTCCCCACTCCCAGCTCTGATGACGCAGAGCCTTGCCTGTGTCCCTGTTCCCTATTCCCATCCCCCCCCCCTTAGCAAACATGATTCCAATTTCCCTTTCCCCCACTTCCTGTTTGACCCCAGTTTACATAGTCATAGTCTCAGCTATACCTTAACCAATCATTTTACTGAAATTTAACTAACCAATCCTAACATATTATAACATAATTCTCTAACCAATTATATCCCACTACCCTCATTAACTTACACCTAGCAAAATTAATTATACTGCAGACAGAAACAATTAGAGAACCAGATAGATTAACAATAGCAAAGTGGAGGCCATAAAGATAAAATGTACAGAAATGAGGGTTTCTCAACCACAACCTTTGATTAGGGTTATCATACGTCCGTTTTTTCCTGGACATGTCCGGCTTTTTGGTAATCAAACCCCCGTCCGGGGGGAATTTCCAAAAAGCCAAACATGTCCGGGAAAAATACTCCCTGGCTTACCTTAGAGCAGGCGCCGGGGGCTGCTGTGCTCCCTGACTCCTGGGCTCTGTAAGCACCAAGCTGCCCGAGCGCTACCAGCTTCGGGCAGCCCCCATGCCCCTGGACCCTGCGCCGCCAGCCAGGCACTTCCCCTCCCGGGCTCCAGGGGCACAGGGTCCAGAGGCATGGGGGCTGCCCGAAGCCGGTAACGCTCGGGCAGCTCGGCGCTTACAGAGCCCAGGAGTTCAGGGAGCACAGCAGCTGCCGGAGCCCGGGAGGGGAAGTGCCCGGCTGGGGGCGCAGGGTCCGGAGGCATGGGGGCTGCCCGAAGCCCAAGCGCTACCAGCTTCACGGTTTGCCGGGCAGCCTCCAGACCCTGCGCCTCCCGGGCTCCAGCTGCGCTGGGGAAGCAGGGTCTGGGGGCTACCCCGCAAACTGTGAAGCCGGTAGCGCTTGGGCACCCTTTTTGCATGGCTGGGAGGGCAGAGGGGGAATGCGGGTGCTCAGGGGAGGGGGCAGACTTAGGACGGGGACTTTGGGGAAGGGGCAGAGTTGGGGCGGGGCCGGGTTGGGAAAGGGGCGGGGCCAGGGCCCCGTGGAGTGTCCTCTTTTTTTATTTTTTAAATATGGTAACCCTACCTTTGATAAGTGATATCTTGCCAGACAGGATTGTACTCCTAACAGCCCAATACCACCTTATTTCAATGTGACGTGTTTGGAATGTGAGGATGTGACCATTTGCTTCCCAGTTTACAGCTGCCGCTGCTGCTTAGCCAAAGGCCTTAGCCTAAGAACCAGGCCTCGCTCTATCCTAGTGAGAGAAGGCCCATGCCCAGGCAGACTTGTGATTTTGATTCTTTATTTTATACCTTGATAACTAGCTAAGTGATAAAAATACACTTAAAGTATAGGCCTTTACAGGCAGGCCTGCATATCTATATTCTAACATATATGTCAACCCCTTACTGCTTGGGATTAAGAAGAAATTTCCCCTAAAGTCAGATTATTCCATGGTTGTCATTATGGAGATTTTTGCACCCTCTGAAGCAGATGGTACTGGCTAGAGCCAGCATACCTACCTAGAGGGTCTGTTGATTTGAGTAGGGTTACCATATCTAACAAATAAAAAAAGAGGACCCTCCACGGGCCCTGGCCCCGCCCATTTCCCCACCCCCAGCCCTGCCCCAGCCCCTTCCCCGCCCTAACTCCGCCCCCTCCTCCCTCCCACTCCCAGCCACGCGAAAAGGGCTGCCCGAGCACTACTGGCTTCACGGTTTGCCGGGAAGCCCCCAGATCCTGCGCCCCCGGCTTCCCCAGCGCAGCTGGAGCCTGGGAGGGGAAGCGCCCAGCCGGGGGCGCAGGGTCTGGAGGCTGCCCGGCAAACCGTGAAGCCGGTAGCGCTTGGGCTTCGGGCAGCCCCTAAGCCTCTGGACCCTGCGCCCCCAGCTGGGCACTTCCCCTCCCGGGCTCCGGCGGCGCAGGGTCCGGAGGCATGGGGGCTGCCTGAAGCCCATAGCGCTCGGGCAGCTCGGCTCTTAAACAGAGCTGAAGAGTCAGGGGAGGAGCAGAGCAGCCGCGGGAGGGGAAGTGACCGGCCGGCATTTTCCCGGACATGTTCGGCTTTTTGGCAGTTCCCCCCGGACGGGGGTTTGATTGCCAAAAAGCCGGACATGTCCAGGAAAAACCGGACGTATGGTAACCCTAGATTTGAGTCATGTGGCAAGTCCCATATTACTCCCCACTAATGTAGTGGGATGAAAGCATGAGTGCTATTGAGGGTTTCAGCTTTTTCCCTTTAGCGTATGCATAATATGCCTCAGGTAGCACATGACCAGGATTCATCACCTAATTTGTTCTGCTGGTTGGATCATTAGCGTCCCCAGCGTGGGCTGGGTACTGATGGGCAGTGCGACATGAATGCTGATCCATGTCCCCCGGAGTTTCAGCTAATAGCAGGTAATCTTGCCTAAATGATGGTTAATAAACTAACTACTCCTATTTGTTAACTGTGACACAGCAGTCGGCATTTTTCAGAACTGGCTTCACACAAACCAGAAATGATTAAAAAAAATTGGTATAATTTAATTGGTATAATTAGAGTTGCATCAGAATTCAGATTCTCTATTTTCTTTCATATTACTTAAGTGTCATTTCTGTCCCAGCCTATACACACACACACACACACACACACACACACTCTTTCTTTGCACAATAATACTAGGCACTGTATTATAACCTACAAATGTCCATTTTCAAAGGCTTGTAAATTCTCCGTGCCTTAACCCCAACTCTGTTCTCAGATTCCCTGGTACTATTCTTGCCAGCTTATTGGCAATTGCAGTATAGAAGCTTTCCATTATTTCCACACACCAAATACAATAGAGGAGTTGAGGAAGGGTGGTGGTGTCCCCTCCAGTGCTGGGTGTTCCTATTTGAAGTTCAAAGCCCGTTACATAGCAGCTGACTGGGAGGCTTTCCAAAATCTACAGGAGGCTGGGAAAGAGTCCAAAAAAAGCAAGGAGTGTCCCAGCTGAAAGAGATCTGGCAAGTGCGTATACTTGAAATACACCCCTCCTAGAGTCAGAATTTCCCTAAACAGCCACATTGCTCTTATAAAAGAGTATTTACTAGCTTTCCAGTGTGCTTGACTAAGTTGACCTAGCCAAAGACCCTCTAAAAAACAGCTGAACAATCCTTTCACCTTTTACATTACAATTACTTCTATCTTTGTTTTCCATCTGTGGTGTTGCCAATAACAACAGCTGATTTGTTCTAAGAGCTTGATCCTGCAGCCCTTGGTAATCCCTCTGAAGTGGGGTTATTTGCACGAGTAAGAACTACTCATCTGAGAATGAATTTTATAGGATCAGGACCTAAATTTCTTCCTGAACTGCTTGCAACATTTTAGTCCTTGCCAAATCCAACTTCCCACTCTGTCCAGATGCTGCTCTTACATTCAAGCTCAGTTTCCTGCAGCTTTGGTTTGGCTTATTTTTTGCTCTCTTTTTCTGCTTAATCCCTCAATTTTCTTTTACCATATTTTTCTGGCTCTAGAGCTTGTGAAAGAATTTCTGTAGTCAGACCTTTTTTTTTTTTAGTTTTGCAAGACTTCTAAATTGCAAAACTAAACATATGGCTCACAGTTGAAAGTGCTGATCTGTGAACTTGGGAGAGCAGAGGGATACAATCCACGTTTACCTTAAAATCCAACCATTCTTAGCATTATTACTAGGGTGACCAGATGTCCCGATTTTATAGGGACAGTCCCGATTTTTGGGTCTTTTTCTTATATAGGCTCCTATTACCCCCCACGCCCTGTCCCGATTTTTCACATTTGCTGTCTGGTCACCCTAATTACTACAGAGGGTATTGCAGAGGTGAACTAAAACGCTTTAAAAAAAATAAAAAATGTCAGAATCCTTTATGCACAGACTTATAAATCACAGCTACATTTTAAAACTAGTTCCTCCTATACTTCATACCCAAGACCAGAGTTCAGACCCTTACTAGTCTGCATTTCACATCTACAGTGGCTATAACAATACTTAAGGGCAATTTAGAGAAGACAGTCTGCTCCTGATTTGCTTTATATATTAGTTAGAGGCCCAGATAAGGGATTGGGGCTCCAATGTCAGGCATTGTGTATACATAATGAGAAAATGGTCCCTGCTCTAGAGAGTTTACAATGTTAGCGATGCAACTGTAGCAGGAAAGAAGTCACAGAAACCTGGGGATCTGAATTCATGTCTTGCCAGGTAAAAAGCCTGTAAGTTTACCTTTAAATTATAATACTGATTTATTTAGAGCCTTTCCTCCCAAAGGAATGCTGTACCATGTGCTGAAATGAGTCTGTGGCCACCTAGCATTCCACAGATGTCCCTTTGCATACTATAGGAATGCAAAACTTTTATAGCACCAGGGGGACAGAACTAAGATCTTCTTGCTCCAAAAAACCAAACCCCTACCACTTGAACCAAAGGCAAATCTCCATTAGCTGTTAGCAGTATCTGGCCTATAACAGAGTTGGGCAGCCCTAATTATATCCACTAGGAGCTGTATATCTACCTGTAGTCAGTACATTTCTTCTCTAAAATCCTTCCAACTGCTTACTGGTTCCTTAGCTAAAATCCCTTTAGTGGCTGTTGCTAGAACTCCTCCTTAACAGGTTACATATTTCTTAAGTGCCTCAGAGAAAAATATGTCTCCTCTTCATTAGGGATGTATAAATACCAGTCATACTTTCTTGAGCTAGCTTATCTAGTCAAGTGTTGAGGCACGATGGTTCCTGGTCATTCTTTCAACAGGTTTCCCTCACTGACCGCAAAGAAAGTGAGAAGTCTTACCCCATTATTTTTGTTTAAGTTATAGTATTTCACATGAGTTATTTATGACAAAGATTTCTGAAGATATCTTGTCTTAGGATAGATTTTTAATGCCTTATGTAACCCTTCTGCCCCTCTGAGTTGGCAGCAACAAGGGCCGGGTTCAGTATCTAGGGGTTCCGTTTCAATAACAGAATGCAAAACCAGCTCGAGCACCCACCCAGTGACCTGGGACAATTACATACCACCCTCTAGGAGGCTTGTTCCCCTCTCGCAAGCACAGAGTCTGAGTGTAGCAAAAGGCTTTTAATAAAGGAGGGAAACAATGCAGCATTATGTTGGGGAAACACCACAAACAGGATTCATAACACAAACCATGAGCAAAAGACCCACCTCCAAGTAAGTTTGGCAGTGTCCTTTTCCCCTCAGGGACTTAAGTCCAATCACCCCAAAGTCCAACAACCCCACAGTCTCTGTCCCTGGTCAGTGCCACCCCAGAGTTCAAAAGTTTATCTGCAGAGTTTTACCCCCCACCTCAGCCTAGGCAGAAATGGGGGGGATACACACGGGATGTTAAGGGGCACCTTACGTGGTCCAAGGCCAACTGCCCCACCTCTCCGTGGAATTCTGCTGCAGCCTTCACCACGAATGGCTCCGCTCTACCAGCCGCTCCACTCGCCGTCTCATGAACTGCTCCAGCTGCCCCCGCAAATGGCTCAGCTCTGCTCTGCACCACTCCGCTCGGTGGTCCACTCCAACCAGCCCACAAACTGCTCGGCTCTGCCAGCTGCTTAGCAATATTTCTCCCCCACTGTTTAACACAGCACTCAGTGATCTCAGCTCAGCAATTTTAGCCATTTCAGCTCTTAGTGATTTCAGCTTGTAGTAGGGGAGCCCCAGTGCTTGTACACCATTGGCCCAAAGTGAATTCAGTTCAGCCACTTCTAGCTAGACTCTTAATGAAAGCAAACTTAGCTCCCCTATTCAACGGTAGAGAGAGGAAATAGTACAATTGGTGTTCCAGGACCCATACCATCAAGTACACATACCACTCTCTCAATTCACTGGGCATTGTAACCCATGCCCCTTGTCTAGCGAGTGCTACTTAGTTACTGGTGAGTCCCTCTGTCATACAACAGTTCCACTGGCCTTGATTCACAGAATCAGGGTAACAACACTTTATTCTTCCTGCCCCAATAACAGAGAAACTGGGGATCCCACACCAGCCAAAGTAACCACTTTCAGTTGTTGTTGTCCCAGGCTAGGCGGGTGGGTGTGCCTATGCAAACAAGATCAGCCCCTGAAGTTCTTTTCCACCCTCACCATAATTCACCACCAGATGTCAGGGTAGAGCTGGAGGCTTATCTATATTTTATTTAGCTCATCCTGACTCTGCTTACACTTATAATATCTATCAATTTTATTATGAATCATCTAAATGTTTCCTTTGAAGCCAGGGATATAGCATAATGCTTGGGAACTGCCAGTGTTTAACATGTATTTGTTGTTAGCGTTTCCTTCACGAACTTCAGGTTTCTGAGCCATTCTTTAGATTCCATTACTGGATTCCTCCACATCCAAAACTCCCAGGAAAGTTAGAATCTGGCTAATCTTTGACTTAATTATTCCCCTTGTTTTTTCAATCATTTACCCAATTTACCCTATCTTTTCCCCACCTCTTTAAAAAAAAGAGTCAGCATTTTCCTAAAAAAAAAAGCATCAGCAGCCTAGCACATCAACAACCCTACAATAACAAACCAGCATATGCGGTTAAGCACATACTGCAGAGAAGAGTGTATTTTGCTAAGGAAACATTTTAGTGTGATAATACTAGTGAAAATTTTTTTTTTAAATCATTACAGAAGCACTATGTAAGCAGGGTCTTGTTTCCCACCTGATGCAATACAAGACTCCAGGTTCTTCAAGACTTTGTCTACACTTACAAATTTTGCTGCTTTAACTGTGTTGATATAGTTAAAGCAGCAAACTCTGTCCAGCCCCTCCCAGCATGGATGCAGCTGTGCTAGCATAGCTTATTCCAGTTTCACAAAGCAAAAAAGGATAGCAGTATAAAACACCATTGTATTGGTAAAACTGCCTCTATAATATGTTCGTGTTTTTTTATGTTGGTTAAATAAATATATCCATCTCACACTCCTAACTGACATAGTTATGCCAGTAAAACTTTTTAACCATAGACTAAGCCTAAGTCTTAACTGGGTCCTTATTCACAAAAGACACCACAATATCAAAATCAAACTCCTGGGTTATGGTCTGTTCACCCAAATTACCCTCTATAATTAAAGTCCTCCCAAAAGTTCTTCTCAGAGTCACCCTTCCTTAGAGCTCTTGGTTACCCAGAGCACTATACTGCCACTGTTACACCTTCTCCCCCAGGTTGGTCCCACTCAGGGCTCTTGTCCCAACCACACTAGTATACTGCAATCACAGCTCAATCCTCTCAGATCAAACAAGTCTGTTCAAACCCCAATTTTATTCCTGAGAGCTACTTTCTCTTCTTTCCAGTCAGGTGAGTTAACAAGGCAGCTGCAGAAGAGGGTCAACACATTCAGTTAACCCTTGCTCATCCAGCTTCAGAGCCACTATTAATAAGGTCAATGTTTGTTAGGTGACACTGCCAGCTTATTCATACTGATCTTTTCCCTCATCAGAGTATATAGAAATGCTCTAGTTAAAATGTGAATGTAACTTCTGTTATAAGGGTTCAGTATTTCAAAGTCATAAAAGCATCATGCCACCTGACTGGCCTACTTTTCATTACAAAGAGGTTTCTCCAAATATAGATCTGTTCCCCCACCCTACCCTATTCAACTGGCTAAGTTTTCCTCCATACTTATGTCTAACTCTTCTATTGTTTTCCTATTATTTGGTACAGTTATTTCTAAACATTCCAGATAATTGCAAATACAATTTTCCTACACATTCTCAAAGAATCAATCCCAATTATCAATAATAATAATTTATTGGGGTGGGAGGAGAGAGACACAAAGTTAGGGACCCCAGACACTGATGTGTGAACTTTCTTGCTGCTCTCAAACTACTACTAAGAAACTTGCCACCTCTAGGTATGTCTTAACTTGAACTTTAACTGATACTTCAAGTACGGTAATCTACACTTGAGTTAAGTCCTCTTGAGGTAGCCTAGCTCAAGGGAGAATGATCACACTGTGAGAGAACACAAAGGCTAAACAGAGTGGTTGTGTTAGCTGATATATTGTGCTAACTCAAGTTTTAGTCTATACCCCATCACTGCCGGCCAACTTGAGTTAAAAGCACCACCATACTTTAGTTAAGAGTTTTTGTGTGTGGACAGGACTTGAGTGAGGCATAATTCTTGAGTATTAACTTGAGTACATTCTGCAGCGAAGACAAGCCCTCTGGCATATTGTGCTAATTATTTAACTTTTTTTCTCTCTTGCTCACCTCACCTGAAGGTACCAGCCATTACCACCTCAAGGCTCTGATCCTGCACAGACCTGCGCACATGCTTAACTCTATATACTGTGAGTGATCTGCAGGGCTATCCACAGTGTATAAAGTTCAGCACATGCATAAAACTTTGCAGGACTTGGTACTAACTTGTACTGGAGCTTCAGTAAACCGCTAAAATAATCTTAGCAGATGTCTATGGAGTATGTTCTGAAGTGACTTTTCAATTTGTAGTTTTCCCCCTCCCCAGAGGCCTAGCAAAGTCTCTTCTCCTTGTTAAGGACCACCAATACAAAAAGCTTCACTTCAGCCATTTTCACTGTACCTGTTTCCTCAAGTTTTTTAAATAAAATAAAAACTCACCTTTGAGCTCAGATCAAGAACAGATAATATCAGCCCATCAGACAAGTTTCTCAGAAGATTATGTGCCTCTGAAAACAGGGAACAATGGAAATCATTTTGCAACCTAAATGTAGTCTTTTCTACAAGCAAAAGCTGTCATGTAACATACTGGTGATACAGATTCTCTAGGTGATTCAGATGGTATGATGCAAAATATTTTCTAAGTGTACAGATGATGCAAAGGATCAAAAATATAAATGTTCAGGAACAGCACAAAATACAGAAAAAAACCCAGACAGTTTAAGTACTGGGCTAAATTAGGGCAATTATATTTGGATGGTGGTAAATGTAGAATAAATATAGGTGCAAAATAGATGAAACAGCTGTGAAATGGAGAAGCCACAGTAGTATCAACAGTATATTGATTTGAAAAGAGAATTGAAATCCCTTTAGAAAAGCCTGTGCTCCATCATGCTGCTTCAATAAAGAAAGCAAACACAATGCTGAGTTATTAGGTTGCAGCAGATTGAAGAAAGATCAAAAGCTGAATCTGGCAAATCAAGCATAAGAAGGTATTTTTTCTGTAAATGCAGTGTTTTAGACCTCAGCTAGTATATGGCATGTGGGGTGATCCAAAGTTAAGATTTTTCCAAGGGATAGTAAGTATTTTAGGGTAGGGACCTCCATCTTCCTTTGTTTGTATAATGCCTAGCACAATGAGGCTCCAGTCCTGAATGGGGCCAGTAGGTGCTACTGCAAAACAAATAATAATAAAGAAAGGGTGCAGTGGTGAGCAACGAAAAAGTTTATTAGTTAACTATCAGGGAAAAAATGGATAAGAACTGCAGTGATCCTATTTTTATCTACATCCTGGAACAGATAGGTGACCAACAGCAATGTAGGTAACAAAGATGCCACATACAAGTACTCTGTATTATATATGCAGACACGAACATACACCGTACTTTGTATATGCTAATTCTACACCTAGCAAGTACAAGCATAAACTGTTTAAGACAATAGTTGTTTAGCACTCAGATACTCTGTTGATGGTTGTGGTATACATGCTTAGATGAAAGACAGATAAGATTATATACATAGTCATAGCTATTAAATCCTCTTTCCATTTTTCTTTCCTTGTAAGCTACAAAGGACCTCAATCAGTAGGGGAGATTGTTCAACAAGATTAATGGGTGGCAAAAAAAAAGTTTGTTTTCTTTCTTAGCTTAGACCCTTTGGAAACAAAGGGATAGACAAGAAGTGTAGTATAATGTATTTGAATTAGTCAGTAAGTCACATTATAAACTGAATATTGGGGGAAATCCTCTTTAGACATCACAGACATGTGCTTCATCCTAATCATTAATATGGCTGGTACACTTGAAAACACTGGTAGTCTATGGGTTAAAATGCTGAAGACTGTGGTTAGCTACCCATCCATTTGGGCCTTTAGTTTTAAGAAGGGAACATTCCCAGCTATGAACATGATGATTAAGCCTGAGAGCAGTAATTGCAAACCAAGATAAGTAGTAACCAGCTGACACATTTCCAATTCAAAAATATCCTAAACATAAATTAACAACATATACAGAACAAAAGTCTTTCTTCTTCAGCAATTAAGCTTTTCTCTTTTTATTCTACATACAGAGAACTAAGGCTGCTGTGAACAATTCAATAACCTCAGGAATATGTTTCTCAAAGGTCATTCAAGGAGGAAACTGTGCTTTGAGAGACTGATAAGCATAATATATCTTCTAAAACAGTTCCATCCAACCAGGTGATCTGTAATTCATCTCTGTGTGTTGTTAGCACAGCTTCGTTTCACTATTTTTGTGCACTAACTACACTAAGAGCAGCATGTTATTGTGGGTTTTTTTAAATGCCTCAGAACCAAAGGGATCAGTTTCAAAACAAAATTAGTTTGTTGCAAGAAGGTTCAGCTTTAAAGGCTAAGTAAATTTGGGGTCTGACATAATCCACACCCTTTAAAGAACTCTGTTTGTGTTTGTGAAGGGCTACACCCTAACACAGGGCTGGAGGAGGTTAATGAGCTCTTCTGGGCCTGTAGTGTGCTAACAAGGCACACCTGCAAGGCATGTTCAGCTTGGAGGAAGAGGTGCTTAAAGGGGAAATTTTCCAGAGGAAAGGGTGGTGAACTGGAAGAAGGTTACTTCTTCCAAAGACCAAGGGTAACAAAGGTAGTCCAGCTGAGGAGGAGATGACAGCTGTGGGACGTGCCACTCCCAGAGCCATCCTAGCTATCAGCAAAACAATACACCTCAGGAAGAGGGGTAGGAGATTAAGAAACTAAGCCAATAAAGCCAAACGTCCAGGGGGTGTCCGAGACTAGTCTTTGTTTCAGCCAGCCCCAAGTGTTGCCAACTGGGGTAGAAGAGAGGGTAAATGATGGATAGTGTTAGGGATGGGGGTTAGGGAGCCCCCTCTCTCTCCCCCACCCTTGTTCAAGAGAGAGGATGATTCTTCTTCATGGCAACCTAGCTGTAGTGGCTGAAATGGAAAGGCTTCTCTGCAACAATTTCATTTAGGAAAAAAATGCTTTTACTAGTAGAAAAACAGATTAATTTCTTAGATCTGCTCTTTTGTATATGGGCATGAGTGGACATAAAACAGAACTGACTCCTAGAAAGGGGAAAGACGACATTTGTTGATATGGAGCCTTCCATACCAGTCACCAATACCTGATGAAGGTATTGTCTCAAAATCAGTACTGCAATCTTTAGACCAAAAGCAAGCACCTAAAAGGATCCAGAAATTTAATAATCCCAATTGGTGACTACGTAGTGAGAACTGTAGCCCAAAACATCTATGGCCTATAGAAAACAGGATGATATGCTGCCTCCCAGTCGGCAGGACAGAAGCTATCACAATAAAGGTATCAGTTATTCTAAAGGATGCTGGACAGCTCCCATCAATTATAATCCAAGATGCAGCAAGTGATGCCAATGAAGGAAGATTTTTATAATCAAAACATCATGTTGGGGAGCTGGAAAGAAAACCGAAAATGTGGTTAACACTGGATCCCTTGATAGATCCTTCAGGAGACAAACATTAGCAAAGAAAGAAGGAGACTGACACTGGAGACCAATTTATGGGTGCACCAGTGATGCAGTAGAGGGAGGGGTTGAGATTCACAGAGTGCCAGAATACCATCTGAGATGCAAGACTATTTGGGGTTAGACAGTCTTCACTTACAGCAGAACTGGTTCCAACCTAGTTGGTTTAATATTGCCAGGGCTTGTTAGGTGGGCTTTAAATTATGTAGGAAATAAGAAGGGGGACTTTCTTTAGCCCCAAATAATCTGAACTATGCCTTGAAAAAAAACACACAGTAAGATATCAGGGCCAAGTTTTTAGAAGTAAACTGTTTTTTCCTCGCCCCTAGTCAGACAGAACTTGCTGGTACCAACCAGCCAGCAGTACTATCAGGCTGCTTTCTTTGTAAGCATTTTAATGTGTAAAAGAAATTTAAAGAACAAAACTCCCTCATTTATTAAGGATGAAATTCACTGCTGTGCAGAGGACGTGTGCAAGACCTATGCATCACTCTCACACAAACCTTAATTTGGGGGCTTACGTGGGACTTAAGTACTCCATAGGTCCTGTGCTGGCCCTCTGCACAAGGTGAATTTCATGTTAATTTTTTAACATAATATATCATTCTGGTGGTATTCACTAGTGCAGATGCACCCACAGAGTTATTCAACATGAGAAAAAATACGTGATAAAGAAATTGTCAGGATGATCTAAACTATCTACTGTACTGATTTTAGGGGAATAAAATCAAACATGTTAACATAAATACTTCACTGTAGTCTGTGGAGCAACAGTTGTAGCATCCATGGTACTCCTGTCTTACCAGAAAAACGGGTAACTTAATTTAATAGAACCTAGACCAAGGGAACATTACTCAGGATCTTAAATTAGAGAAGACAAAAAAATTGAGATTTTCTAAGTTATTTAAAGAGATGGATCCAACCTTGGGGAAATTCAGCTTGTGGGTTTGACCAATCTCTAGTCATGTGATCTCATTTTTCAGCAAGTGACAGTGGACTTCAGCACCATCTATTAAGAAGCCCACTCAAAATGAGGAAATGTTTGAATAGCTAGGGTAATCAGAATGACAAACCTAAGCAAAGAGAGATTACTACTGAATTTATGAATGAGTAGGTCCATTCTTATGTTTATATTTTACAGAACTGGTGATTATTCCAGCATAGCATCATGTTTAAATAGAAGAACCAGTACCAAAATAGAGAGCAGAACAACATACAGATGAAAGTCCTCACAAAAACATATGGTCTAGTACATTTTTGGCAAATACAAGCAAGGGTGTGCTACTCTAACTTAAGATGATTATTAACAAGATTTTTGCAAATATTTTGGACTACCCTATCTAGTAAGACAAAACAGACATATTAATATGCAGTAGGAACTGTAATGCATCTAGGGCCTTACGTTAGAGCAGCTGTGGGGAGCAGAGCACCTAAAGCTTCACTCACCCACCTGGCTAAGGGTTGGTTCCAGTGTAACCTATGAAATGCCCGAGCCTCCTGAACTGATCCCAATTCCCATTACCAGCTGCAGTGGGAGCCTACCTATCTTCACGCTATTAGCCCCAGAACATCAGATTTGATATCTGGTTTTGAACTTTTAACTCTGTTCCAATCTGCTGCTGTTCAGTCTCCTGCTGGCAATTCCTCCCTTCTCTTCTCCCCTCTCTCTTTCACTCCCTACATTCTTCCCTGTTATCTAACGTATCCTCACTAAAAACAACAGCAGCAAACAAAGAAAAAAGTCTCTGGATCTAACAAGACATTTGCTAGACACTCTGACCTCTTGCATGTTGTAACCCTTTCCCCCAACCTTCATCTGTCTTGTCTGCTTAGGTGAGAGGGCCCACTCACAAGCTTAGAGTTAAGCACATATGTAAGGCTACACTTGCGAGTTAGAGTGCATTAAGGCAGCCCCGGGCATCCTAGCTCACTACCCGTCCACACCGGCAAGGCACGTAGAGTGCTTTGACTCCAGGGCTAGAGCGCTCCTGGTACTCCACCTCGGCAAGAAGATGAACGCTTGGTGCGCATTGGCTGAAACGCCTGGGCATCAGCGTGAACGAGGTGTTGCATTACTGCGCTCTGATCAGCCTCCGGAAATATCCCACAATCCCCTTAAGTCAAGTGGCCACTCTTGTCATTGTTTTGAAATCGCTGCAGGAATGCGGATATGCCCTTTGAAAGCTCCGTTTCTGACAGCCGGCATGCTTATCTGCTCCGAGACAAAGCAACCATTACTGTGGAATGCTGTGTGTGAGAGAGAGGCGGGGGGGAGGTAGGGTCTGTTGCTGTCTGAACTTACAAGACAGCATGCTGACATGCTCTCAGCCCCCCCCAAAACCCACTCACTCTCCCCTCACATACACACAACACACTCCCTGTCACACTCCACCCCACCCCATTTGAAAAGCACGTTGCAGCCACTTGCATGCTGGGATAGCTACCACAATGCACTGCTCTTGGTAGCCATTGCAAGAGCTGCTAATGTGACAGTGCACTTGCAGCTGTCAGTGTGGACATATTGCAGCGCTTTCTCTACTGCGCCCTACGAAGGCTGGTTTAACTCAAAGCGCTCTACATCTGCAAGTGTAGCCATGCCCTAAGCCGGAGATTGCATGAAGAACAAGTCTCTACTGGGCTGTCAGCAGAGATCTCCTCAGAGCCTAAATTCTCCAATGTGAGCTAATGAAATGAAGGAACGTTTCAGTTGGAAGGAACTCCCTTGGTAGATCATCAATGCTATCAGTTGAGGAAAGGGAGGGAGGTTGGTATTAAGCATCTTCTCGCATTTTCCCCATCACAGTCGAGAGCCCTGCTTCCATTCCACTCCCAATCCTGCCCAGCCCTGACAATCAAACCTGGTTCTCTCATGTACCCTTACAGTGATTACATACTAGGATATTGAGCCAGCCCCAAACATCTTATTTGCTTACAATCTGCCAACAACACTGAGATTTTGAAGTACACTCTGGTTTTCAGCTGATAGATAAATATCACAAAGGTTAGTCTGAGTCCATTCTAGCAGGAAAGAAACCATAAAACAGCAAATATCAGAGCCTACACAACACAAAAAGTGGGCCAGAGTGAAAAGTAGAGGTAAAGAGTGCAAGTGTAGCAAGGAGGCGTGGCCTCCCTCAGAGAGTGACAAGGAGGGACCACAACACACCCACTGGTGGGCTGAGCCAGGAGAGCCACATCAATCCTGATGGAAGTGGAAGGGCGGGACAGGAAGGGGAAGTACAAAAGGCGGGCCTGCAGCTCAGTTGTGGTGGAGCTGCCACAGGATATGGAAGCATCCTGCATGTTGTTAGAGCCTGCAGAGGAGCTGCCTTCTGAGGACTGGCCAGAGCTCTCAGGACAGCTGGCTGACCAAGGCATTGAGGAGCTGTTGGGGCAGCTGCCTGAGGGCTGGCCAGATTTCCCCAGGCTGCCAAGATGCTGAGGAGCTGCCGCCTGGCCAGCGTTCCCTGAGATGACAGACACAAGTACACCTGAGGGGGAGAGTAGGAAGCAGTCCTGGGAAATCAGGCAACAGTTTCATCGGGAGCTGACTTGATACAAGGTCTGCATGTTGCAGGTGGATCCCTGCTGACCAGTGGTGGGCCACTCTGCCACTGTTAGGGCCCTGGGCTGGGATATGATGGAGTTGGGTGGGCCTGCATCCCCCTGCCACCCTACCTTGGGGGGTGGCAGTACTCCCCTCTCTTGAGGACTGTGTTCCTCAGGAAACTGTTACCTGAGCCCCTAGACTTTATTGGTGCCCTGCCCTGACTGGGACTAGGGCTCATAGACTGCCTGGCTGCTCTGCCCTGCTTCCAGACCAGAGCCTACCCATTGCTTGGCTGCCCCACTCTGGCTGAGGGCCTGGGGCTCAGGGACTACTTAATCACTCTGTCCTGCTTGCAGGTCAGAGCCTACTGACTGTTGGCTGCTGTTCTGTTCTGCCTGGCTGGAGGGCTGGAACACTAGATTTAGCTAATTCACCCCCTTTGAGCTCACCTTTGCAGATACGTGACCATGAGGAAGAGTAGCCTCCCTCAGAGAAGAAGGGACAGCTTGGAGCCTACAGTAAGGCAACAATATAATCAAGAAAGGAATGAGAAGTGTAGCAGAGGATTAACGCCAATCCTTTAGTCAGGTCTCTATGGAAATAAGGAGTGAAAGGAAATGTGACTTCACTCCATGCAGCTGAAGAAGTGATTTTTTTTTTTTATCCATGAAAGCTTATGCCCAAATAAATCTGTCTTTAAGTGCCACTGGACTCCTTGTTGTTTTTGTGGATACAGACTAATACGGCTACCCCCTGATACTTCAACAAATACTGTTGCACCTTTTTCTTCTAAGCAACTGGTCAAAGTTCAGGCTCTGGGATGTTCCAGTGGGAAGCAGAAATTGATGGAGTCTGATATTTTCTTTGATGCAATCTTGCTTATTTACAAGGCATGTAAAAAGTCTTGCTTCTCTGAACACAGGCGGAACCAAGAAATAAATTAGCAATTTCTTAGCTTACAGCCCTAAGCCTCTTGAGCCAACTACTTCTTATATTGCATCTTCATTACTGGATGTCTGCAACCATGGTAGCCCATTCTGTATGATCTTCTGCTAATTTCTTTGTGGATTAATAGTCCTTTTGATCCACTCAGTATACCATAACATCCATCCAAGATCGTTTTTCTACCTCATGTTTTTCTGCTATCAACTTTTCCCCTTCCCGTGCCCATAAACATGCATCACCCATTAAACCTCTTAAAATGTGCCCTGCAAATTGGATCTTTCTTTTCCTAAGATTTCTAACTTGCGTTTGCCAAGTTCCAATCATCACCAAAAGTTTACTCAGAGCCAAGCTTTAGCAAACACCAGACCCAAAATCTTTCTCTAGCTTTTTCCAGGGTCACACTGTGCTCACAGGTTACTGCTTGTCTTTCTTGCTTTTTTGCCTCTGTCTGTTCTGAGTTTCTCTGTGTTCTCCCTCTCCTTTCTCTTCCCCACCCCGCACAGGAAAAACAAATAGTACTAAGCAAAATAACCCAAAAAACCTCCACTCCCTCAGTCCTGGGCAGGTTCACAACCCTTTTATCTTAGGTAGGGGCTTGTGATTAATTTATCCTTACAGTTATGTTAATTGAAGGGTAAGTTCACAGCCATCAGTCTCAGAGAGGTTTTAACTTGACCCTAAAGGTTTTGCCCACCTCATAACAGTAACATTGTCTGGTCACAAATTCAAAAATGCATGTTCATTCTCTGTTATGAATGTAGATCCAAAATGACATGTACAGTACATAATGAAAGACAGCCAGTTTCTATCTGTGTTTAAGTATTCTGGACCTGGAACAAATTGTCCTAATAATCTAAAACCAATTCAGTGTAAAGACTCTGGCTGTTCATAGCAGGTGGGATTTCTTTTTAGAGAGACCAATGTGTACTCTCTTCAAAGCGGCTTTGATCCATCTCTTGCTAGTTTTCAGGGATCATCATGCAAATAAGCAACTTATTTGATATCTCAAAAGCTCTTATATTTTGTGCCCTCCAGACATAAGGGCAGATGAGAGAAAATTACTTACCTTCTGAAGATATCTTGAAGGATTCTTACTCCTGGGTCTTAGCTCTTTAGCTAACAAGACTCCAGAAAGAGCCTAGCTTTTAAGTGTGTGGGGTTTGTGTGTGTGTGTGGGGGGGTGGTTTTTGAAGGCAGTGGTAGCAGAACAGAGCAAAAGCCGTATCTCCAACAGGCCACAGAAAAATCTTACAGGGAAAAGAATAATAGGCTAGGTTCTAACATCAACATATTACTGCTTATCATAAAACATCTCCTAATGTTCCAGATCTCAGATTTTAAAGATCAGCATCTGAGATCAAATTCTAGTTTAATTAAGTGATGTATTCAGTAAAGCTAGAAGAATAAAAAGTGGATTCCAATTTTGGATAGGTGGCTGTGGTACCACTAATTAGACTTGTAAAATCTCCCACTAGGCACATGTGCTAAAAGTGTACTGGAGTTTGTCAAGATTTGCAAAGATTAAAATTTAACCATATATGCCTTGATTATTTGGAGTATCCAGTACATCATCCTAAAATAGCTAGATTTATTCAAAATTACTAGCCGGTCATGTTTAAAAGCACAAATCCTTGACTTTGGTCCTGTTGTTTTCAAAACAGCGTTGTGCCTCTACCTTGCATGTGAAGTAAAACCCTGTCTGGTACTGACAGTTCTTATCTCAGCCAGAAGGAATTGCGATTATATTTTTACAACTCTTGGCTTGTGAGAAATAAGAGCTCTACTAGCTCATAAAAACATTCTTTTCCTAATCCAATGTTAGATGCTGGATATGTTTTTTTTACAATGATAAACTTACTTGTAATAAGATTATTTATATTACAAATCAAACACACTTTTGCCCAGTGCATAAGAATTATAGGAATTTATAAGGAGCAAGAGAGTCTTGTTTGCAAATTTGGAAAAAAAATATATCTGCTCTGATAAATCAAACTGTGTATTTGAACAATCAGTGGATTGTATAATGTTCCATAAATACAGATATGAAATTGTTTTCAGTTCTTATGTAGATTCTTTTTCATGTCCACGGACAAGAGTTGACATGATAGCACCTTAGCCAAAATATGTCCCTTCAAGGTAGTGTAAGTAATCTGGGGTAAGATTAATTTCCAAGTAGAATTCTTTGGTTTTCATTTAGGCTGAACAGAACAAGTAATCATCAAGTGAGCAATTATTTGTCGCCCATTCCCAGCTTCTGGCAAACAGGTCCCTAGCCTCTGTTTGCCGGAAGCTGGGAATGGGCGACAAGGAATGGATCACTTGATGTTACCTGTTCTGTTCATTCCCTCTGGAGCACCTGCCATAGGCCACTGTCAAAAGACAAGATACTGGGCTACGTGGACCTTTGGTCTCAAGTAATGGTCTCAAGTTGCAGTGGGGGAGGTTTAGATTGGATATTAGGAAAAACTTTTTCACTAGGAGAGTGGTGAAGCACTGGAATGGGTTACCTAGGGAGGTGGTGGAATCTCCTTCCTTAGAGGTTTTTAAGGTCAGGCTTGACAAAGCCCTGGCTGGGATGATTTAATTGGTGATTAGGTCCTGCTTTGAGCAGGGGGTTGGACTAGACCTCTTTAGATCCCTTCCAACCCTATGATTCTGTGACCCAGTATGGCCATTCTTATGTTCATATTTAACTGGCTTTAATGAATTATAGTTACATTATAAGCTTTCAAGGTTTTTCATTATATAAAACCTGACCTATACTATATTTCAATCAAACAATGACACTCTATACTTTGAAGTACCTTTATTTGAGGATCACAACCTATTTCACAAACAGTAAGCCTTATAATACCCCTGTAAATTAGGTACATATTATTATCCCCATGGAGAAAATGGAGGCAGAGAGAGGTTAAATGATTTGACCAAGCTCATGCAAGTCAGTGGCAGAGAACTTTTTTTTTTTTTACCCACCCAATAATTAAAGGCAAGGAAATCCTCTGATTAGTCATCATTAGCATAATTAACCTCCTTTACAGCTTCAGTACACATTACCAAACAAACATCACAATACCCAAATGGAATCATATACTCCTCATCACCACCTCTCTTTTGTTTTCAGATACAATCATCCACAGTACCCACTAATTCCTCAAAACAGGCCAAATGCACCTTAACTTCAACCTCAGAAAGATTCTCATTGACACACATACTTTTACTTTAATCACTACTGTATTACTACCTTCTAGAGCAGGGGTTGGCAACGTTCGGCACGCGGCTCGCCAGGGTAAGCACCCTGGCGGGCCGGGCCAGTTTTATTTACCTGCTGACACGGCAGGTTCGGCTGATCGTGGCCCCCACTGGCCGTGGTTCGCCGTCCCGGGCCAATGGGGGCTGCGAGAAGCCGTGGCCAGCACATCACTCGCCCGCGCCGCTTCTCGACGCCCCCATTGCCCCGGGACGGCGAACCGCGGCCAGTGGGGGCTACGATCGGCCGAACCTGCTGCGTCAGCAGGTAAATAAAACTGGCCCGGCCCGCCAGGGTGCTTACCCTGGCGAGCCGCGTGCCGAACGTTGCCGACCCCTGTTCTAGAGAAATTAGAGGGCACTTATTTTTTCCTGTACTTTAACTTCCCATCTGCAGTAGAGCCTTTTGTAGTAATCTCAACAGAGAGCAAGATTGCAAAAAAGTGATGTCATGAACCCACTCATGTTTTAATGTGCAACAGTTTAAATAGATCACCCACTGTGATGTTAGTTTTTGTGAATGCCAGAAATGTATTAGGCCCAATCCTGAAGTCCTTACTTAAGCAAAATTCCCACTGCTTTCTTACCGACAGTTTGCCTGAGTAGAAACTGAGTTGTTAGTTCAATACTGGGCCCTAGAGTGACCTCACAGCAAATAAGATGACAGCATGAGGCCTGGTTCTGTCCTGTCTTGTTTCTGATGTAGTCATTTACACACGTGTAAATTGAGGCTCAAACTCTACCATTCTCTCTTGATAGCATTTTGCACCCACTTTACATAGAAGTAAATACTAAACAAGGAAGAAGACAGTGGAGAATCAGGCCTATGGATTAAAGTATATCCTAACTCATAGTATTATCAAATCAGTCACTTGACCCTATTACAGTAATGTGGAATTCAGCTTGTATTGAGAGACAGATTCTGTTCTTCCCTCCCCTTAGCACAAGGAGCAGAGCAGCCAACCTCTTTAGTGCATAAGAGAGCAGTATGAGAAAAAGAGGGTGATACACCAGCCCAGGCATACCATCCTCAAGAGAGCATGATCTGTTGGCTCATGTGCACATAGAGTTTCTGGCGGGTTAGCATGTATGATGCAGCAAACAGCATCCAGGTCTGGCAGGAATCCCCACTGCTCCTTTTTAGAGCTGCAGCGCATAAACTCCTGATTTCTAATCTCAACTCTGAACAATTTTCTGGATGATCTTGGCCGAGTCACTTAATCGCTTTCTTCTTCAGTTTCCCCACCTGTAAAATGGAGATAAAAATACTTACTTGCTGGGAGGCTTACTTAGGCCATGTCTACGTTACCACTTATGTCAGAAAAACTTATGTTGTTCAGGAGTGTGAAAAAACACATAACTCTATGCGGCATAAATTTTGCCGACATAAGTGATAGTGTGCACATCCGCTCGTTGGGGGTGGTTTAATTATGTCAATGGGAGACCTCTCTCCCATCAGCACAGAGCGACTACATAAGACATCTCACAGCAGTGTAGCAACATTGGTACAGCGGTGTGCCACTGTAAGGTTTCTAGTGTAGACATAGCCCTTTGCAGACACTTAGGCTAACTATCCTTATTACAGGAGTACTTGTGGCACCTTAGAGACTAACAAATTTATTAGAGATGCATCCGAAGAAGTGGGCTGTAGTCCACGAAAGCTTATGCTCTAATAAATTTGTTAGTCTCTAAGGTGCCACAAGTACTCCTGTTCTTTTTGCGGATACAGACTAACACGGCTGCTACTCTGAAACCTATCCTTATTACATTACACAATGTGAAATGCTAATCAGTGATTCAGTATATATGGCCCAATGAAATACTAGGGCAAAACAATACCCACATTTTATTATCTACAGAGTCAACAGCAAAATTTAAGCAAATAGTGCTTCAATTTCCAAAGTCACAGACTGTTAGCATTGAGAAGAGATCAGTGGTCAATAAAAACTATACGTTTATTATAATAAATATGATTTGAGAAGGAGGAGAAAAGAACTTTTTTGAGACCCTTACTACAAAAGGAGATATTGAAGATCCACAGCCAATGTAAGTCAGTGGAGCTATGTAAATTTAAACCTGCTGAGGAAATGGCCCCAAATATTTACTAGAAATTAAATTGGGACTGAAAGAAGATTTGACAAAAATATAGCAATAGGATGAGCAATGAGCTTCAGTTTGAATCGTCTCTTGGTATGATACTATTTTAAGAACTGTACTGTTTTATCCTACTAATCAGTTGAACAGAACCTTATTTGAGGAAGGCTACAGCTACACCAGGACCACTGGGAACCATGTCATATAAACCATTTAAAAATCAGTTCAAGCTCATTTGTATTATACAAGTTTTGTCCAGCTTGTGGGCATGGGGTCAAATAGTGTTTAAACCAAGTTCAGAAACAGTGTTTTAGTCCCCTATCTAGATAGAATACAAAACTCAGTTGTAAACCTGGTTTAGCCTTGTGTACGATGGCTGGTCAAGTTATGTTTAACCCAAATTAACCAGAACTGGTGTTTAAAACTTAAGTTTGAAACATGACCTTTTTCTACTGCTGGGAATGGAATAGTCAACAGTGTAAATAAAATTGCAGAAATAAGTCTCATGGTATTTGAAATCCCCACTACTCAGTCAAATAAAGAAATATTAAAGAAAAATTTGACATGCACATGATAATATGACTTGATAATATTTAGCAGTTACATATGAAGAATATTAACAGAATGTACAACTATCATGCATTTCATGTTGCAGTGAATTTTTTAAATGCACAAGAGCCTGTAGGTCCTCTGAAATACCTCTGCAGTGAAAAGCCTTGCCAACAGAGAGTAGCTAGGACATACATTGGGATATTGATAATTTCTAACCAGAGAGAGCAAGTACGGTATATAAAGTTTCTTCATGGTACATTGGAAGTGCAGAGAATATAAACAAAAGATGCCATAAGATATACTCCCATCTTCCTACCCTATAGAGCAGTCTACAGAACAGTCAAGCCTGTGTGTGTGTGTATAAAATAGGAGACAGCCTTTTAAATAGACTCAGTCTTCTTATTTATGAATCCTGTCAGTTTGCCCTATAGAAAAATTTGCAAAGATTTCACAATATGAGATCTGAGAAATGACCACGTAGAACTGCCAACGGTGGCAGGATGAATAAATACTACACAAATAAATGCAGGGCAAGGTGGTAATACCTATCAAAATACTGTTATCAATTAATAGACTCAGTAGTGGAACACAGATTCAGAAGGGAAACTAATCAATATTTGTATGAGGAAAGACAATAAGATCCCTATGCAACTAAGTCTATTCTGGGGGGGCTACACTGTTGAAATCACTGATAGATCTGACTATCTCAAGAACTGATGGAGGTCCTGCTATGTTAGGGTATATTTTTAAAGAATGTATGACCTCTTTCTGCATTATTTTTCACCTACCACATACCAAATGCTAGCTCAGATGCACTGATACTTCTATTGTGATATGGATTGGAACCTGTATGCAAAAATGTATTTAATTTACATCATTAACAGTGTATCCAATTACAAAACAATCACATTCTTTCCTTGATACCAGAATGAAAAATACCAAACATACTTCCCAACACTTTATAGGCCAGGTTGTGCCCTGCTACTTCACAGATGTATAAGGGAGGGCATAAAGAGACCCTCCTCTTGCATTATTGTGCAACAGTGAGGTACAGTGGGAGGCCCTGAGCTCCAAGAGGTCCTCCAGATGCTTCCTGGAACACGGCATCCCAAAAGCAATGAGAAGGAGATGGGGTCATTTTTGGCCAGCAGAGTAGGCTGTTCACATGATGGGACTATGCTACCATCCATGTGGGGCTGTGCCTTACCGACACAACTGAACCCTGAATCAAGGAACATTGGAAATGCTATATCTGAGAATACCATTGGCCCTTCTGGTCAGATAGTCTGCCTCCTGGTTAATACCTGGTGCTTCAAAGGAAGATGATTTTCCACCTTGCCAAGAGTGCAATGGTGTATCATGGAGATGTAATGGGACTAGTCTTTGGAGTATTTTAGGACAACCAAGTAGACCCAGCCACTGTAAAATCCATATCACACTTTATAAGCCACCCAGTCCATGATGGGACAGTATACTCGGTGACCATTTAATTAACTGTAAGTATGCATTCACCCATAATGGATGTATTGAATAAATCTGCCAGGTTTTTGTCTTATATTGAGTCTTATGGTATTATTTCAAGGGTCCTATGCATCTGGGATACCTAGCACCAAACTTTGCAAGTAATCAGCACATGCTCTGTAGTATAAAAGTTGTTTTCTTTATGCTATGCTATTTCATTCTATGTCATATAATTGAGGAACTGCCTAAAACTCAACTGAATCATAGTAGAATAATGAATGCCAACATACAGTGTAAAATTAAAATAAAAGAACAAAGATTTAGCTGTGCTGGTAAAATCAGACACTATGATGGGGCAATGTAAGCACTTACATGCTTCTGACTTGATAGTTAATGAAAGTGGTATTGGTCTATGAGGCCTGCTATATCTAGATTTCTGGTTCAATTCCAACCCAAGTCAGCAGTGAACAACAGTTGTTACCAGCTGATTAATGTTTGGTGGCCTATATGAAATACATTCATTGCCTCAATCCAGTTTTAACCCTACTGCACAAGTGTACACATAAAAAACCACCACCACCAAACCACATTTGGCTGTAATTGGCAACCTGCTGGCAGAAAGGCCAAGGATTGAACGGGCACAGAGACTAAATCACTCTAGAATGTATCTTTTCAGAAGAGCATTGAAGCATATAGGACACAGCAATGTGGAAAACTGTGCTACTGTTGCCTACCTGTTCTGTGGATAAATAGATGACTATATTCTCCACAGCTGGCAAGCCAACACTTTTCATGAGAACTAAAAATCATTACAGTTTTTAAAGAGTTGTTTTTAAGCTCAGAAACTGCAGGTTGGGGTACTCAGTATATATTTACATTTTTTATTATAAAGGGTGGCCTCTTTCACATTAGAGAAGTTGGTCCTCAGTGGCATAATTCTCCTCTCATTTAAATTAATTTTATACCACTATAACTCTCTTGACTTCAGTGGAATTACTTCTGATTTACACTAACATGAGAGGAGAATCAGGTCTCCTACCTTTAGAGCAGAGAATAGCGGGAAGAAGAAGCCAAGATATCCCTAAGCAAACAGCTGAGAATATTTTTGCTTTACTCTTTTCAGGTCTGATTTCTGCTTTAACTGGTTAATCAGCAGAGGAAGCTTGAGAAAGAATCAAGGGAGGACATACCGAGGAGTCCTGCTGAGCTGCACTATAACCCTTCTGCTTCCCCTCAAACAAATCTCAAGTATATTACAGAAAGAAAAAGGTCCATGAAATCTTCACTGTGGCCTCTTATTGAAAGTTAGCAGCTCCACTAGGAAGAGGGAGAAAGGAGTAGTATGTATAGGGTTATTGCAATCTGTTACAATCAACTAAATGCCAATGAAGGCTTCACTTAATTTAATTTTGAAAAATTCTCTCAGTGAGAATGTGCAAACCCTTGATTAGGAATATAAATTAGAATTAAAAAACATGTGTTAGTCCACAAATGAGATAAAACAACACTTCTTTAAATAACATTAATGGAGACTGCAGGTGGCACTGATGGCTGCTGGCAGTTGAAGTATTGCAGTAACAATTCTGACTGAGGGCAAACTATCATCATAAGTGTGGAACAGCCCACTGATGAGCTATGAAGCCTCAAAAGGGGTGAAAAGTATGGAGAAATTCTAACTAGGAAGGACATGTGAAAAACGCTCTGATTCAGGGGGGAAAATGGGGAAAATAAATTTGTTTTGTCTGATACAGTAAAAACATGCATTTCATCATTTTCATTAGTGGTGTAGAATATTTTTCTCAACAACTCTAACTGGCTGCCTCTGTTAAGGAGATACTGAGGAATGGAAAAGAAAGCTTCTCCAGGCATAGTTCTGCCATTGTTCTTTGGTTTTGTCTTGGAGAACTGAGGAATAGTGGCAGAGCTGTGTATGGGGAAACTTGCATAGCATGCTCATTCCCCAGTGTCTGCACTAACTCAAGTCAGTGTTGTCCGTCCCACATGAATACAATGTGTGAATTTAGTAATTAAGAAAAAAGAAATATTGGTTAAAGATAAGCTGTCTACCACTAAAAATGGATTATTAGACAATAAGTCCTATACAGTTCTAACAAAATCTTCTTCTGATTTATCAGCAGCACAGCAACAATGAAGAATCCATTGAAAGTATATTCTTAATTTGTTTAATTATATCCTGTCACTTGAATGCCAAAGAGAGGATATATATTGGTACAGAAGCTAGACTACTTACATACTACCCTACATTCTGATCATTCATTTGACTCTAAGATCTTTAGGCAGATCCCCTAAACCTTTCAAGTTGATCCTTATGGGTGGAGTATTATGCCTGCATGGAGTCTCAAACACAGATTAGCTTGCACATTTGGGGCTTTAGAGCATATAAATATAGGCCCCAATTTTGCAAAAACTTGCTTAAAGCTAAGATTGGGCCATAATTTATAACCTTTGGGCCACATATTGCTACTGATATCAATAGAAGTTGCTTACAAATCAAAAGTAGAGCTGCTGTAGAAAACTGGGGATGATAAATGTTGCAAAGATTTTTGTTTCTGATTTGTGCTGAAATTTCATTTTTGAAAAAATTAACCAACTCAAGCAAAAAGCAGAATATATTCCTTTGTTTCAACCAACTCTGCAGCTCTTAATTTATGAACAGATATCTAAACAATCTTTTAACACAATGCTGTGCCTTGTGGATACAAGGCTTCCAAGATGAAGTAGCTTAAAATAGTGTACATGCAGCAGTGAGATCTTTCAATTGGTGTGGTTACACTGGTTTACTTACCTCCATATAAGCTCTATCACTATAACTTGTGCATAGACAGGCTTTAGATTTGAACACTTAGGGTTATGTTTCTTTCAGTGAAAGAAGGCCCTTGACTCTGGAATTAATTTCCTTGTTGGTCTGACAGAGCACAGAGCTGTTGTCCTTCAGGACACAAACATCACCTTCTCTCAGGCTTTTGTATACGTGGCGATAGAGAAGTATGTTTACAGCATAATTTTCAGGTTTTAATCTATTATATTTAGTTTGACTTTGATCAACTAACTTTATAGTTTTAAGAATGTTATTTACTCCACAAATGTGATGGGCACATCTTTTAAGAATACATAAAGATGTGCTAAATATTCCCTCCACTTATGCTCCCTATTTGCTTTCACATCACTCATTCTGGACAGTGAAACTAGACTGGTATATTTTCTAGACAGTTTCACGCTCAAATTCTTAAGCATTAACGCAATACTGTTGTTCAGATTACAAGCACGGCAAGGAGAATGTTTAAGTCTCTGTCCCCTCAAAGCATCTGTTTAAATGTAATTACTTTTTAATTCATTAAAACGTTTCTATAAATATTAGGGTTTGTAAAAATAATAATAAATAACAAAACCAGAATTATGAACCTAAATTACAGGGACATTGTGAAAGCTGTGAGTGGGTTATATTTAGAGGTAAAATTCATACTACACAGATACATTCATTGGTGATTCAGGATTAGATTTAATTGCTTCCAGAATAGAAAGGGTCTAATTAGCCATTTACAATATGAGGCTTTCTTTCCCCTTGGATGTTGATCTTTTCAGTTAGTATTGTTCCAAGATGTTAAAAATGACTGCAGTCTGCAGCAACAAGGGAAAAAAATAGTGGTTAAATATGTCTGACTCATGGAGATAATTCAAATGGAAAAAAATCCAGGTCATTGGCCTTTTTAAACAGACCCCGGGCAATATTTACTCCTCCATAAATAGCAAAGTCACATGAATTGTGTTCAGTAAAGCCTGCAAAACAAAAAAACAATTTACAGACTGAAACACAAACTGTGGCTCATGTGTTCACTGGGAAGGATTAAGAAAGCTTGCTGAATGCTCTGTGCTTAGTTATTGGGGTGTCAGGTCTGTCTGGGACTTTAATTATCTTGAGTAGTTTTGTATTATCTGCAAATTTTGCCACCTCACTGTTTACCCCTTTTTCCAGATAATTTAAGAATATGCTGAATAGGATTGGCCCCAGTACAGACCCCTGCAGGACACCACTATTTACCTCTCTTCATTCTGAAAACTGACCATTTATTCCTACCCTTTAACCAGATACCAATCCATGAGAGGACTTTCCCTCTTACCCCATGACAGTTCACTTTGCTTAAGAGCCTTTGGTGAGGGACCTTGTCAAAGGCTTTCTGAAAATCCAAGTACACTATATCCACTGGATCCCCCTTATCCACATGCTTGTTGAGTCCCTCGAAGAATTCTAGTAGATTGGGGAGGCATTATTTCCCTTTACAAAAACCACGTTGACTCTTCCCCAATAAATTATGTTCAACTATGTGTCTGACAATTTTGTTCTTTAGTTTCAACCAGTTTGTCCAGTACTGAAATCAGGCTTACTGGACTGTAATTGCCGGAATCACCTCTGGAATCCTTTTTAAAAATTGGTGTCACATTAACTATCCTCCAGTCATTTGGTACAGAAACTGATTTAAATGATAGGTTACAAACTATAGTTAGTCGTTCTGCAATTTCACATTTGAGTTCCTTCAGAACTCTTGGGTGAATACCATCTGGTCCTGGTGATTAATTACTGTTTAGTTTATCAATTTGTTCCAAAACCTCTTCTAATGACACCTCAATCTGAAGCAGTTCCTCAGATATGTCACCTAAAAAGAATGGCTGAGGTTTGGGAATCTTCCTCACATCCTCAGCCGTGAAGACCGATGCAAAGAATTCATTTAGTTTCTCCTCAATGGCTTTATCATCCTTGAGTGCTCCTTTAGCATCTTGATTGTCCAGTGGCCCCACTGGTTGTTTAGCAGGCTTCTTGCTTGTGATGTAGTTAAACATTTTTTTGCTATTACTTTTTTAATCTTTGGCTAGCTGTTCCTCAAATTTTTTTTGGCCTTCCTAATTATATTTTTACACTTCATTTGCCAGAGTTTATGCTCCTTTCTATTTTCCTCACTAGGATTTAACTTCCACTTTTTAAAGGATGCCTTTTTGTCTCTCACTGCTTCTTTTACTTAGCTGTTTAGCCACAGTGGCACTTTTTTGGTTCTCTTACTATGTTTTTTAATTTGGGGTATACATTTAATTGAGCCTCTATTATGGTGTCTTTAAAAAGTGTCCGTGCAGCTTTCAGGATTTCACTTTTGGCACTTTACCCTTTAATTTCTGTTGAACTAACCCCCTCATTTTTGTGTAGTTCCCCTTTCTGAAATTAAATGCTGCTGTGGTGTTTTCTCCGCCACAGGGACATTCAATTTAATTATATTATGGTCACTATTACCAAGCAGTCCAGCTATATTCACCGCTTGGACCAGATCTTGTGCTCCACTTATAACTAAATCAAGAACTGCCTCTCCCCTGATGGGTTCCAGGGCTAGCTGCTCATTGATAGATTTACTCCCTTGGTAGTGCATTAGGAAATATTTCTTAAAGGACTAGTTTCTAAATCTTCAGTTAAAAGGCAAACATTTCCAAACAGAAATAGTTCCTTTTTATTTTCTACTCTCTGTGTTCCACTCTATCATGGAAAACAACAAATTTGTAAAGGATAGCACTTGTTGGTATTTATGAAAGGCTGGTTTGCTACAAACATAAACATTTAGGAAATGGCAATAGAAATGTGTCCTATTTATTTACTTTCAAATTTCAATTAACAGAAATACCATTTGTTAAATCTGAATAAAATAAACAAACCTGTTGATGATTTTGTCTCATTATATACATACTCCTGGTCTTCAGAATTTTGCTAAGGGAATGTCATTCTGGCAAAGACATTTAAGTGACTTGGAAAGGTTAGCTGTAAACTTATGCCCCCAATGGGATGCTTTGCATCTCTTATGGAGTCAGATGGACTACTACTAAGCATGGCAGAACGGCTTCTTCCCAGAGTGACTGACTCTGGGACTGACTTTGAGAATTAAGGGTACAATCCCTTCATTAGAATGGGGCTACTCATGTGAGTAAAATTAAGCACATGCATAAACCTTTGCTGAATCAGTATTTTTGTGTATTGTCAGTTTGTTTCCCTCATGTAGCCCAGTTCTCTAAACATGTATGCACGAGTAGCCTGATTCATACAAGTAGTTCCACTGACTTCAATGGAACCACTCACATCTGTAAAGTTATTTGTGTAACCGTTTGTAGCATCAAACCCTTAGTAATTTTCTCTTTAAAAACATCAACAGGGGAACAAAAAAAAACCCTTTCAGATTTTTTTTTAATTATTTTTTTTTAAATTCAGGACATACTATTCAAAGGAAGCTCTAGCAAAAATTGGATTTTTTAAATTAGTTAATTAAAAATCATGTTCGTAGTGTCCCTTTAAATATTTAAAATCTTGAGCAGAAAGTAATTTCCCTTCCCCCTCAATGGAGCACCATTCCCAAATGCTGTAAGTAGAATCTATCTTAAAGCAGAACGTAGATCCAAACATTTTCTTTTCACTTTAGTCTTCTAGGAACCTGTCAATGAAGCTGCTTGTCATCTTTTCCAAAATAGGAAAATTATGTTAAATAAACCCAACTAACAAATAGGTCTCACTTTTTGACAGAATGAACTGTTGTAAATTGTTCCTTTTCTCTTGGGTTGGCTCGGCTGTTAATGATATTTCTTTTAGAGGTGAGGTATGAAGGTAAGCGAAAATATTTAGCTGAAATATTTTCAGTAGCAGTGTGGGTTCCTCACACAAGACTTCTGAAGAGATTTAATTTCATTACTTCAGAATACAACTTCCACTTAATGATAGGTCTCCCAATTTTAGCAGCCTCAACCATTTCCTTGCATTTTCTCAGCTACTTCAAGCGGTGGACTTTTATTTTATTTATTTTGAATTTGGCAGTCCAAATAAGATTACTAACTTTAAGAAAAACCGTGGGAAGGAAGTTGAATGCTCAGAAAAGTTTTTATATTTAACTTAGCACTTAGCATTTATATAATACTTTTCACCCATAGATCTTGACTTTACAATGAAGATCGACGGTTTTGCACTGGGAACAGGCAGCTAGACATCAGGGAAGGATAAGTTCCTATAAAACAGTGCATAGGATGCATTAATTAGTGTCACTTTCTAAAAATGAGTGTGGGAGGAAATGACAGCTATTGGAGAGTATGTGTGAATAGAGGAACATGCCCTCCGATACCAGTGAAGGGAACATAGTCTGGCCTATGATCTCCTGGAATAAGGTGCTGTGTTCTATACATTGAAATTTGGGCCTACTAGATAAAAGGTGCCAGCATTTGCTTTAATAGACATGAACAGGATCTCCTATTAGCCATTTAGGGGAATGAGCAGCTAAACATTGCCACTTTGTTTAGGAAGTGGATTTTGTTAAAATGCTGAAAAAAACACTGCATGGAATTTACTTAATGAACAGAAGGAGCTTATGCTCCCCTTCCTTTAGGAAAAATTGATTTATAGCACCAGCGAGGCTGGACAAATATACATTTTTTTCTGAACATAATACAGGATGCATAAAGATCACTAAAAGAAAGCAAAACAAAACAAAAACACATGATGGGGGTATGGAAATGAATTCCTGAATGCATTTTAAGTAACAAGGAAGAAGGAATGACACTGACACAATATATGTCAGTGGGGGGAAATGTGGGTAGGATTTTTTTGAGTTAAAGGCTTTTTTTTTTGCTTTGAGTCCTTTCTTGGAGTTTATAAGGAAATAGATGTGATATAATAAAATCTGGTAATGTATAAAAGGCAACAACAGTATGTCTGGAACATGGTAAATTTAGATGCATGCCAAAATTGTGTAAGCCTATCTATCACCTAATCTGTGTTTTGCTGTTATGGATTGTATATGTATGAAAACAATGAAACAACTCAGCAAAGCACTTAAACACGTCACACATTAAGTATGTAAGTCCCATTGAAATCACTGGCACTTCAGCACATGCTTAAAGTTAAGCAGATACTTAAGTTCTTTGCTGACTCAGAGCCGAAACTGTAAAAAATAAGAAAAACATATGCACATATAGCCAGTCCATCATCTATATTTACATGAAGATGAGCTAAGATACCAAAAGTTTATGTCTCAAAAATGGGGCAATGTGTGTATGGGGAGGAGTGGAATCAAATTTTAATGTGGGTGTATACTGTACACACACACACTTTCCATGTAGTCTAGCAGTTAGGATTGCTGTTTTTCACCTAGGAAGCCCAAGTTCAACTCCTAGAAAGTGAATTACACTGGATTTCTACTTTTTGAGAGGAGTGTAGATTTTGTGATTAAGACATGACGGGGATTCAGTTTCTAGCTTGTCACTGACTTCCTGTGTGACATTGGGCAAGTCACTTAATCTCTTATCCTCAGTTCTCCTCCACCTGTAAAAGGGGAATAATGCTTCCTTTCTCCCATCCTTTGTTTGTCTTATCTATATATTGTAAGCTCTTCAGGCCAGGCATGGTCTCTTACTACATGTGGGCTCAAGCCTGCAAGATGCTGAGCACTTTGGCCCAGAAAAGCATTCAAGCATGTCAGTAATTCCACTGACACCAGCAGACTATTCATGTCCTTAAAGTTAAGCATGTGCTTATGTGCTCTGCTGCACTCAGGGTAGGTCTACACTTACCTCCAGGTCCAGCGGTAAGCAACCGATCTTCTGGGATCGATTTATCGCGTCTTGTCTAGACGCGATAAATCGATCCCGGATGTGCTTGCCGTTGACGCCGGTACTCCAGCTCGGCGAGAGGAGTACGCGGCATCGACGGGGGAGCCTGCCTGCTGCGTCTGGACCCGCGGTAAGTTCGAACTAAGGTACTTCGAATGAATTTGCGTACCTTAGTTCGAAGTGGGGGGTTAGTGTGGACCAGGCCTCAGACTAAAGTGCTGCTGAGAACTTTGCAGTATCAAGCATGCGTGAACTGCAACTAACATCATGGGGCTCCACCTCAGTTAGGGTCTCTAAGGACTACTGTAATACAAACTAATAACTCACACTGCCTAAATCACCGCAGTCATCAACTAAAGTCACAGTCATTATGTAGGGATAAATTAAAAAAAGTATAGTTAAGAATAGTGAGCTACAGGAGTAGCTCCGCTAGCCCAGTTACTGGTAGTAGAGAACTGAGAAACACCTGAAAACATCGGATATGGGGCTAGTCGAGGACAACAGTAACATACACACAGGTCAGTTCTTCCCTTCTACCATACCTTCCCTTCTACCATACCTAAGCATGTACACTCTTCGTGGCCACTCAGTGTCTGAGCAGCCCCTGCAGTTGATGCTGGAGGCCTTGGATTCCTTTTAGGATGATAAATGACGTGTTTATTTCAGTCCCAGCGAGTTCACGGACAGAAATCTCCGCGTGCACTGCTGTTTGTGACACCTCACAACATACCGCAGCCATTAGCTCTGCCTCGCTCAGCACTGAGCGACGTGCACTGCTAAGCACACCCCCGAGAGGTACTTGGCATAGATCCAACCTGAGGCATCTGATACTCTGGGCACGATCCCTGCAGTTGGCACGAGGGAGCGCGTGAGCGGGGCAGGTGCCTGACACCCGGGCGCACGGCGCTGCCTGCCACAGAGGGGAGCGACGCTCCGCCGCCTCACCGCTCCCTGAGGAGAGCAGCCTCCTCCGCCTCCCGCCCGGCCTGACAAGTTTGACAGACTCGCCTCGCCCAGAGGGACCGATCCATACAAACACAAACTCTCGCCTTCGAATAGTTCCCCACTCTGGATTGGCTCCCGCCCACCCCGCCTCATTACTCAGTTCCTATCACTCTCCGGCTCACCACAAGACATCCCGCCCACTTTCCTACCTTGTTGGCCAACCCTGTTGTCAATCACTAGGGCCGGAGGTCGCGCGGCGTCGGCTCCCCCACCGCCATCTCGGTCTTTTCATTGGTTGCTCTTCTCCCGTCAATCATTCACGCGCATGCAGCAACGGCCACCCCAACCACCTCCCCGCCAACCTATGCCCCGCCTCTTTCCCCTCCCACCTCTGGCAAGTTCAGCGGACGCTCTAGCCTGCCGGCTTTGGGGGGCTTCACGGCGCGACCGGGCCGGTGCTGCCGCGGCCCCGGGGGGACACGGAGATACTCGGGAAGCCGCGGTCTGAGCTGCCCGGGCCGCGTGGGAGCACGATGACAGCGGAAGCGCGGGGGGCTCCCGGCGGTGGCTGAGGGGCGGGCAGGGGGAACGTGCCTCTCAGGCGAGCTCGGCCCATGACAGCGAGCTCCGCGCGCACTGGCACAGGAGAGCCCGGCTGAGGAGAGGAGGGCATAGGCGAACCCAGCTCTCGCGCTATCTCCGCCGGCTCGGGTGGCGCTCGCTGCGGGGAGAGCGTGAGCCGCGCGGATCGCTCCCGTCCCGAGGAAAGTTTAGCGTGTGGCGGCCGTGCCCGCCCCGCGGCCCCGCCGGGGAAAGTTTCGGGAGCCGGCTCCGCAGGGAGGAAGTTACGAGCGAAGCGGGAGCTTGGGAACGCCGCGGCTCGGACTGAGGAGGCTCCCAGCGCTTGGATAAAGTAGGCTCCGACAGCGAGCCCGGCCGGGATTGGGCCGCTCGGAGGAGGGGGGGGAGAAGCGGGCCGCTCGCCGTCGGGATCCCCTCCATTTGGGGGGGATCTTGGCTCCTTTTCCCGCTCCTCTTCCCCACCGCTTTGATATATGCTTCTGGGGAGCGGCGCCCCCCTCTTCACCGCCCAGCCATGTCGGCGGCCATCTCTGCCTCGGAGAAGGTGGATGGCTTCACGCGGAAATCGGTGCGCAAGGCTCAGAGGCAGAAGCGCTCGCAGGGCTCTTCGCAGTTCCGGAGTCAGAGCAGCCAGGTGGAGCTCTCGCCTCTGCCCCAGCTTAAAGGTATGGCCCGACACTCCCCAGCCCTGGGCTACAGGTGCTGCACTGAGTCGCCCACTGCTGAGCTACTAACCACCTTTCCAATTCCGAGCTCTGGGCTTCTCCCCGCTCCAGTCCCCAGCTCAGGCTTGTCTTCCCTCTTTTTCCTTTCCTGGGTCTCCAAGCCCCGAGCTCCCCTTCTGCTGGCCCCTTTAGTCCCCCTTGACCGTTCTCCTTTCGCTTTTCTCCCTGTATTGTCCAAGTAGTGACTATCAGGAGATGTAACCCTCCCACGAATACTTTCAGACCCAGAGCTTGTCTCGCCGGGGGTCCATATTCGTCTTATGTAAACAAACGTCCAATAGCTCTGTTACAATTTGCTGCCTGTTGAAGGATTAACCCAGCTAGTGCTTCAAGATTACAACCCCTTTTCTGAGTAATTGGGATTAAATGCTTGTTTTTGACCCAGAAGGTTAGTGAAATTCCAAATCCTCCTTTCGTGACTGCAAGTTGTGGTGGGGGGGAAGGAAACTGTTTTAAAAATCTTGGCATGAGTGGAGTTTCCTCTTCCCGTGAGGTGTATTTTACACTGGCAAACGCTGTACTTGTGGTATAGTATTCTAATTTATCCAGAGAAAATGTGTTCTAGGTCTGTGTCACTTGTTTTGGCCTAATTGCCCCCCCCCCATACCCACCAGTGTTAGAGGATTTTGAGTAAACTGTTTCTCTTGTTTCAGTTTAATTCTTCACAAATTACCATTAAAAGCTCTTCTCCCTCTGGTACAGTCTCACATAGTGCTGCCAGCATCTAAAGATCTTAAGTACTTGTGGCACCTTAGAGACATTAGTCTCTAAGGTGCCACAAGTACTCCTGTTCTTTTTGTGGATACAGACTAACACGGCTGCTACTGTGAAATCTAAAGATCTTAGTTCACCAACATTAAACTGGCCAAATTACAAAGTATTTGTATTTTTGTACATTCTCTTTTGTCCTTGACCACATTTAAATGTTACAGGGAAATTAGTCTCATTAGGCTATTGCAGGACAGACTCTAGTTTCTTACCAAAATGAACCTAAATCTCCATAGTCTTGCACATATTTTAAATATAAAATTAAAGTTGTGCATGGTCTTTAAAGCCACAATAATACCAAAATGGTGATTAGATGATGAATACAAATTTGTGATTAGGACCGTGTTTGACAAAATTCAAAAGAACCTTAGACATAAAGATGAGTTGTATTACTTTAAAGGTTTTGCAGCTTATTGATAGCTTCAAAAGTGCATCACACTTGTCTTGTAAGCAGACTATAAAAAGCCCTTGTGAAAAATCCCACCATTATCAGGATTAGATTTGCTGCAAGGTTCAGTATAACATAGTTAACTTACAAGTTTCAAAGTAGTTACAGTTACTAGATTTTCTCTGAATCTCCCTATTTAATTTTTTTGCAGTCACAGTTGTATATTTTAAGAAAACACAATGAGAGAAATGTTTTTAACAGACCCACTTAGAGGAAAGTGACTGACTGTGTAGGGGAATCAGTGAAACAAACTATCCAAGTGCTGCTAAATGCAAATAAACAGAGTGGGGGATTTTTCCCCCCACATCTGTTATAGTCATTACAGCTTGTAAAACAACAGGAGGGGGAAAATATGTTCAAACAGTTGAGTATTCCTTTGACAGATTAGTGACTTTTTTTTCCTATTTGCTATCTTATGCAATTTTTGCAAACTAGTATAATTTTCAGGAAAGATAGTAAAAAAACAAACAAACCTGGAAAAATTGTTTGAAACATGAACTAAGTTCCTACAGTTCACAAGTCTAAACTCCATTGTGCTTTAATAGTCAATACTTGATACATTTTGTTAAAATGGGTTCTTATTTTTATACCTCTAGTAAACCATATTTAAAAACTCTCAATAGCTGATACCAGAGCCCTTGCATTAGAGATCACGTATGGGTGACTTTCAGCAATATGGTGACTTTTTACACTAATCTTAGGCCCTCATCCTGCAAAGACTCAAGCACATACTTAACTTCTTGCATGTGTGGTCCCATTGAAGTCTATGGAACTACGTACATGCTTAAAATCTCTGTTGAATTGGGGCACTTTGAAGAGTTGGCATTAATCAGTTTAGTGAGGCGTTCAATTTTGTGTGTGCAGTTTTGTCTCCACAATTACTTATACACTTCTACCTCGATATAACGCTACCCGATATAACACAAATCCAGATATAACATGGTAAAGCAGTGCTCCGGGGGGGGGGCGGGGCTGCGCACTCGGTGGATCAAAGCTAGTTCAATATAACACAGTTTCACCTATAACGTGGTAAGATTTTTTTGGCTCCCGAGGACAGCGTTATATTGAGGTAGACGTGTACTTGCAGTTTAGGTCACTTAACCATCTCAGTCCCTGTAAAGTGCCAGAATTGGGGGGTTTAGAAGTTTATAAAACTTTAAACCTGTAAACTGAATCTGTATGGGCAAACACATGCAAAGAGCTCTATGATTGGGGTTGAAGGGACCTAAATTAAGGGTGTGAAATTGTTTGTCTGTATTTATTTGTGCTCCCAGTTTATAGGTACTCCTGTGGATTAAAATTAATCTCACCTGCTTCAAAACATAATTGACCAAAATGTAGGTTTTTTTTAAAGAGACCCTGTCATTAAACTATTTTTCAAAACTGCAAACTATTGATCTATGCTAAGTGCCCCAAATAACCAATCTGAGAGGCAGGTGGCACACTAGTAACTTAAAACTTGCATATTTTCCCCCCATTTCTTAGGAAATCGGTCTAAACTGCAGATTGCTGGCTCCTGCTCCATGTGATTCTCCTGAAGCATACACTGTACTAGTAACAGCACACTTGCCCCCCAGATAGGCTTGGCCTCCAAAAACACATGAACTTTTATTCCCAGTCATGCATTTTCCCCCCTCAGAAGATAGTGTGACCTCACTCTAAGACCAGTTCCAAACAGAGTTCTGTGGTAGGTGTGATGCTACGACTGTAGTACATCCTGGGTCATTGCATAAAGCAGAAGGCAGTGGCCCATGGAAGGGGATAAAAAAGAAAAATGACATTGTTGGTTGCCTAGGGGCATTAAGCGCACACTTCTGAAATTAGGTTAATTTTTTTTGTTTTCCCAGACAGCTCTTGTTTTTAAAGAAAAGTTAAAGCCTGCTTGTGTTAGGAGGAAGCATTTGGTAAATAGAGTTTAGTAGTCAACTGACACTTTTATTATACCTAATATATAGTTAACTTAGTTTAGTCACAACTACTCCATCATTTTACAGAAAATGCAAACATAATAAAAATTCCAAAACAACCTGTAAGTTTGTGTCAGACTGGTCTAGAATGCTCATACTCCTTTCCTGGCAGGAGAGATGCACCAAAAATAATCAGGCTATCATTTTTATAAATGTTTGTTTGGGTAAAATATTTTAAAAAGGAACTAATCTAGGAAATGTTGGTGGGTGACTGGAATGTGAACCTCCTAATCAAAAATTGTCTCATACATTTCCACAATGATATAAGTAGTACTGTTTGAAAACCTGTAAACATTTGTTATATTTACTCCTGGGGGAATTCTGCGCCACTGCGCATGTGCAGAATTCATGTCTCCTGCAGATTTCTTTGCTTCCCAGGCGCCCCCCCCCCCCCCCCAAAAAGAGACTGACAGGGAAGCTGCAAGAGCAGTCACACACCACTCCCTCGCAGTGTGGGTATATCGCCGGACCAGCCTGCAAAGAGGTAAATCACCGCAGCGCTGGGGATGCCCCAGCCAGTGGCTCCTACCGGGATCAGGTGCTAGTCTCGGCTGGGTTGGAGGCAGGAGAGGACAGGACTTCCTCTTCCCCTGCAAGGAGTGGCTAGAGCTGTATCAGACACCCCCCCCCCCCCCAGAAGCTCAGCATCCTCCCCTGCTTCCTGTCCCCATTGCTCCTCAGCTGTGGGGGGAGGGGTCACCGTATGGGGAGTTGCTCACCCGACCCTCATGCATCTGGACCTCCCATACCCAGTCACCCCTGCCAAGCCTCACCCTGTACACCCAGACCCCCCCCCCCCCCCATACCGAAACTCCATCCCATTGAACCTCAACCCCTGCCTCCGGAGCCCCATCCCTGAACCCAGACCAACCCCACTGAGCTCCCTGCACTCAAACCTCCACCCTGACTAGCCCTACCCCCTGCACCACCCTGAGCCCCCACATCCAGGCCCCCATGATACTGACCCCCAGTTAGCTGCACCCAGATCCCCACCCCATCAAGCCCCAGACCCCTCCCTGCTAAGCTCCCCACACCCAGACCCGTCCACTGAGCCCCAACCACTTTCACCTGGAGCAGAGGGGCAGGGCCCCAGGGTGTTTCTGGGGCAGGCCCAGGCCTTGTGCTGGGTCAGGGTTGGGTACAGCCTTACCACTGAGTCCATGTGTCTGGGTGGGGGTGTCTGCTAGTTACTGGTATAACTAAGACATCCCATGTGAAACAGCTGTTAACTTGATTTTTTTTTTTTATGAATATGGTTTCATTCTGGATGTTCTTTCAGGTTGTGATTGTGTGTGTTGGAATAAACACATTTTTTTTATTTTGGACAAGAGGTCAACAAGGCCTTACTAGTGGCAGGGTATATTTAAAAAAAAAAATAGAATTGTGCTCTCCTTCAGTCAAATTGTCTGTTTTCCTTGTACATACATGATGCAGGCAGAGTCCACTTTGTGATATTACTTAAACATCTGAAGAAACTAACTGTTCCTGGGTAAGGCTTTAAAAATTAAAACTGGGGCAGACTTAAAAAAAAAAAAAAGTACCTTAAAACAGTCTTCCTGTTCCTTTTCACGTTGATTTTGTGAAACTTTAGACAAACGAGGAATTTTTATTATGTACTTGAATTCTAAAATACAATGTTGGGTAACACCAACATTCAAAACTAAGTATCTCTGTGTTAGGGTTAAACACTTGTATGTATTTACATAATACATGTTTAACAATACATGTATTTGATAAAATATCTAACACACATACTGCAGTTTAGCAACATATACAATCATGGAATTCTTAAACTTCACTTTAGAAAGCATTATTGTAATTTTACATCAAAATCTGAAACAGTTTTGAAAGTAGTGTATTAGCTTGTTTATGAATTGAAACAAGAAATCTTTTTTTACTGATTTAAAAAAAAATGGTGAGACATCAGAAGCAGTGAGACAAGCTTTTTTGCAAAGCAAGCAACTCATTGCTTCTGGAGAGCAAAATTATTTAAGATTAAGTACAGGCAGTAAAGTAGATGTACATGTTTCCTATATAACACTCTCCTTTGTACTGTATTTATAAGGAATAAAATTTCTTGATGGCTTTCTGTAATCTTAAACTATAAATCTAGAAAAAAACGTTTTCAAACCCTGCATGATAGAAACAAAAGGACAATATTCAAATAGTAAAATCAAATACGTTTTGTTTACTTAAATTTGTTTCCAAATGAAGCTGGCTCCTGGTGGAAAACGGATTGGCTGTTACAGTGGAAGCTGCCAGGCTTGGGAAAGGCAATAGGGTCTCTGTGCTAGGGATGATGACAGTGGGGAAAGAGAATCCTGTAATTAGAGACTTTAATAAGATTTTTCCAGTATAAAAACTTGAACATCCAGATATGGGATCTAAAAATTAGCAACAATAGTATTTACCTCCTCAACCCTCCAGGGAGGTAGTTTGGACTTCATTGAAAACCAGATGCTACATCTCAGCTAAGCTTTAATGGCTACATTACAAAAATGTAAATATGTAAAACTTATATTAAAGTTGAACTTGTACACATCTTAAACCCATCAAGATCAGACTGAACCTTAAATTTATGTTTTGGATATCTGCAACACAATGGATTACAGAGTAACAAATAGTTCTATTCAAAAAGATAGCTATAAAAGTTGCGTAGTAGGGTCAGCCTCCACAGCACCCCATTGTGGCTCATCATCTGTCTCAGCATCATCAGTCAAGGCCAGGAAAAACAAACTTAAAACAATAGTACTAACGGACACATAACATAGCAGGGTCTTCCATCCTACTTTTTTTGATTGAGTTCTGACCCTCCAGGCTATCCTTTAAGGTCCAGCTCCTACCTGAGCCATTGACCCTCTGGGCTTTGTTTCTGGAGTCCTTCCCCAATCTGGTTCTCCACAGGCTGGATTCTTATTCACAGTCTACCTCAGGCTATTGGCCTGGGCTTTGGCCTTCTCCAGTGTTTGCTGTAGGAATCTCCTTCTCTTGTCATCTTCTCCCTCCAGGGCCAATCACAGGAGACAACCTCCCCAGTTGAGGTCTCCCAGCCTTTTATGGACATCAATTGATGCTTTCTAGCTGGGTCTGATAGCTTAACCAAGCCATCTGATCCACATCTAATTAGAATCAGTTGGGTATGTGTGAGGGATAACTGATCCATCACAGGTAAGGCTGAGCCCAACTCTCCTTAAAGGGCTAGTGAGCCTGTCTCAGGTTTTTGAGTTTCTTTTTAATGTTGTGCTTTCTTGTGCTTCTCCAAAGAAAGCATCCATCAAAAACACTGGCCTGGTCCACTGTAAGGTCAACCTAATAAAAATGTCTGTCAATTATACATTAAGGAAATGTCTGTACAGTATCTCTTTCATAGGTTTGGTGAATTGTTTACTTACATTCCTGAGGATTCACCCTTGCTCACCCTATTATTTCTCTATTTTATATCTTTTATCAAGATCTCCTACAGCTACTAGTATGGTGGATAAGATTTCCTTTGAGGGGAGTAAACTCTTCATTGAGTAGAGGATCTGTGAGGCTTTTTATATAAATGTTACAAATATATTTACAATACACACAGATATAGCAAAAATTGCTCTTCAGTCTAGCAAGAAATTCATAATTTTGAAAGAGAACCAAGAACAGTTCTTTAGCACTGGATGCAGAATTCTTTTTTTGGATTGGTATGAAGTGCTGTACAAAAAAAACTAAGCAACTGAATTTCTTCCAAATTAAGGAACTATTATTAGTGGAACATCTGGGCTCTAATTCTTACAAGAAGTAACCTTTCTTGTCCTTAGACTTGGATTTTTTAGTTTTAGAATATACTTCCATAAAGTGTAATTCCTAAATATAGAGCCTATTGACAGTCTTCACATGAAGAACTTTTCTATTTAAATCTTTCGCATCTTCTATGTGCCAACTTAGTATCAGATTTCTTTCCATATTCATTGCTTTATAGTTTAGTCAGATATTGGGTTTACAGGTGCTGGGTTTAAAGTAATTTAGCTGTCCAATCAAGAAAGCTAAATGTAATATTTATTGCTCGAGACATGCTACATTTATCTGATCAAAAGAACATTACATCACTCTGAGAAGGATATGTGGAACTCTAATAAATTTTTAAGTGAATTCTGTGCTTTTGAACAGTGCCATATTAACAGCCCTTGGGAGACTATTTTTATTTATCCACAACAGGTATAGGATGCACAGCAACTTTTCAAGATTCCTCACCAATATTCTTGTAACCTGGACTTGAAAGGGCCTAATAGCCATTGGAGGATGATGTAGCTCCTCTTTCATGTCCATGTAATCTTGACACTGTTATCTTGACTGGGAGGTAATGCTAAGGTTGCAGGCCTGATGGAAGGAAGTGAATTTTGAAAAGGGACTTGGAGGAGAGGGTGGAGCCATTGCCTTATTGGGACAATAAATATTAAATAATGCCAGTTTTCTGTGTGGTGGTGTGGGGAAAAAACTGCTAGGAATTGGACTGAACCCAGCAGCTTATTTTTCATAGGCAAATTAATGATATATTTTTCACTGATTGTGTATTTGGGGTATTGCTTTCCCTTCAGTTTTGCTGCTTTCATGTTCAGGGAAGTTTATCTGTCTTAAGGATATTGCTAGTGGATTACCTTTTGACTTACTATATGCAGATCAAGCAGGACTGTCTATGGTAGAGTTTGTGTTACACTTTCCTTTACAAGGTTCTAGTTTTCAGTTGCTTATAACTTTGCTATAACTGTTTGGATTGAAGTTTTCCATGCCAAGTATGGAAAACTTTTTGAACCATGCCTCCGGTTAAATTTTTTAGGCCTTTTCTGCACTACACAATTTTGTTGATAAAAGTCAGCTTTTGTCAACAAAATAGTGGAGGTGTACACACTGACATGCTCTTCCCACCAGCGCCGATGTAACTCCCCTGCTATGCCAACATCATAAAACCACCTTAGCGAGAGGTGTAGGGCTTGTGTCGGTGTAGTTAGGGCGCTGCAGTGTAGACACTGTGTTCCTTACATTGGCTGCTGTTCTTATCAATTTCAAGTCTCTGCTGCAGCTGTGAAATTGACAAGAAAGCTGGCTCCTGGCTGCTGCCCAGTCTCTGCTCCAAGCCAGGCTGCTGCCTGGGGAGCCCTGCTGCGCATGCCCCGTCTCACCCCCCATTCCCAGCTGGGAGTGCAGAGATGAGGAACTCGGGGAGGCAGGTGGGCTCCCAGGGGGGAGCTGTGTTGAGCTGAGAGGGTTGTCTCTCAATCCCCTCCACTTTCCTTCTTCAGTCCGTGGAAGTACTCCTGGTGAGGACATGCACCACCGACAGGATAGTAGTGTGGACATCAGCTACTGCGGTAATTAATGCGGTGGCTGTAAGTCGACCTAACATAGGTCAGCTTATCTATGTAGTGTTGACATAGCCTAAGTTTCAACAGAAACAGTTCAGCTGTTTCTAAGAATGAGGTATAGTTAGTCATAGAGTTTAAGGCTAGAAGGGTCTACCAGACAATCTAGTCTGACCTCTTGTATATTAGGCCACTAACACCATCCAGCCACCAAGCCCACTTGGAACTAACTTGGAGGAAACTAAACTGTTATGTGCCACAGGTAGAGAATAGAAAGGACTATGGTGCACCAGTGCCCAAGGCCTCTGCGATGACAGAGAATTGATTATTTGCGATATACCCAGATCCTAACAAGTGACCTGTTTCTCACACTGCAGAGGAAGGCACCCCCTCCTCCACCCTTCCCCAAGGTCCCTGCCAGTCTGGCACAGGAGAAGATTCCATCCAAGCCTCACATATGGCAGTTAGTTAGACCCTGAGCATGTGAGCAAGAGTCAGCCAGCCAAGCACCTGAGAAAATTCTCAATGCTACTTCAGAGCACCGTTCTACCCCATCCAGTGTCTCATCTCTGGCCATGGCCATCTCCAATCCTTCAAAGGAAGGAGACCAAAAAATCCCCCAATCCAAAATACATTATTGGTGAAAAATTCCCTTCCTGATCTCTACAGGTGGCTGGCTGAAGTCCTCAATCATGAGATTTTAGGACATAAGACATGAACCAGAGGAGACCCCCGCCCCCTCCCCCTCCCAGGCTGCTGAGCCCTGCGCTCTGCCACCTTAGGCAACCTGTCATACAACCCCGTTATAATTGCCTTTAGAGCTTGCCAAATTTAAGGTTTATCCCACAGGTCCTATTGGGAGGCTGTTCCAGAGCCTTACTTTCTTGTTAGAAACCTTCTGATTTCCAACCTAAATTTATTCATGACCAGTTCATATCCATTTGTTTTTGTGCCAGCAAAAAAGCTCTTCTTCCTCCATGGTATTTGCCCCCTGATAGATTTATGGAGTGCAATCAGATCTCCTCTCACTCCATTTTGCTAGGCTAAACAAACCAACCTCTTTTAGTCTCCTCTCATAAGACAGGCGTTCCATTCCCCTGATCGTCCTTTGAGCCCTTCTCTGCACCTGTTTCAGTTGGAATTAATCATTTTTGAACATGGATGGCCAGAATTGTACACAGTATGCCAAATGAGGTCTTACTAGTTCCGTGTGCAATGGTATTAATACTTCTCTATTGCTGCTGGAAATACCACTTCTTGATGTAAGCTAAGATCAGTTTTTCACAGTTGCATCATGTAGGTGGCTCATGAGATGGCAATGACTGGTCCATACACCCAGGTCTCTTTCCTCCTCTGTTGCTTTCCATTGATGAACCCTCTGCTTATGACAGAAATTCTTATTAGTCCCATTTCTATTACTCCAGTCTTCAAGGTCTTCCAGTTCTTCCTATATGATATTTTGATCCTCCACTGTATTGATAATGACTCCAATACATTTAAAAAAAATAGTATTGGAAAACTTACAACTGTTTTTGTTGTGAAGCTCTAGCACCACCCTACTTTGGGGACAGGTGATTTCAGGTGCTCCTTGAAAATCAATCCAAATGTGGCCAAATTATACAACTCTGAAAACTTGTCATTTGCACATGCTTTGTAGAGGCTTCTTGGAGATTAGCAACAAACTTATCCAAAGATTCCATCTGTATTGAGCATGTGTCACCCCCCCCACCCCAGAGGTGCTGCAGTTGCTTCTCTCAACTCCTGACAGGTCAGGCACTGGAACAGAGAGCTCTTACTGCTAACTGCTGCTGGAGCTCAGGAATAGGAGGAAATGGCTTGACTTAAATGCTAGAGCAGAGTGTGTTTGGGAATCAGGCTGGTTGGGATGATAGCAGCAGAGGGAGACAGGCATGGGGAAGAGAAGGACAGAAGGGTCTTACCACTGCTAGCCCATGCTCCCCTCTAGAATCTGAAATAAGACCCAGGATTGAGAGTTTCAGCATTCCTCTGCTCTCAGAAGATAGCAGTTAAACCTTCTGGCAAAGTGTTTCTCATCTCCCTCTTTGTTACTCTGCATAGTTTTCTGTTATGAGTCTGATTTTGAACTTCCCATGACTTTTAATAAAGCTAAACCAATCTATCTGAAATTTCACAGGCATTTTTCTTATGCCGCTGTACAATTTTTCTGTAAATCTTTAAAAACAAATCAAACAAGGTGTTTGGCGATACAAGGCTTCATAAAATGAATTGATTTTACTTGGTATTGTTCTAACTCCTTGTTTCATCATAATTTAGGGTACGTCTACACTACGAGGGTAGTTCGATTTTACTTAAAGCGAATTTGTGGAACCGATATTACAAAGTTGAACATGTGTATCCACACTAAGGACAGTAATTCGACTTTGTGAGTCCACACTAACGGGTCAAGCATCGACATTGGAAGTGGTGCACTGTGGGCAGCTATCCCACAGTTCCCGCAGTCCCCGCTGCCCACTGGAATTCTGGGTTGAGCCCCCAATGCCTGCTGGGGCAAAAAATGTGTCGGGTGGTTTTGGGTAACTGTCGTCATTCAACCCTCCCTCCCGCCCTCCCTCCGTGAAAGCGCCGGCGAGCAGTCAGTTCGCGCACTTTTCTGGTGATTGACAGCGTGGACGCCACAGCACTGCAAGCATGGATCCCGCTGTGATCATCGCTGCAGTTATGGCCGTTGTCAACACCTTGCACCTTATCATCCACCTTTTTCAGAGGCAGATGCTGAGAAATTGGGCAAGGAGGCTACGGCAGCGCGGTGAGGACATGAAGTCTGAGAGGGGCACAAACCTCTCACAAAGCACGGGACCCCGCGCCGTGGATATCATGGTGGCAATGGGTCATGTTGATGCTGTGGAACGGCGATTCTGGGCCCGGGAAACAAGCACGGACTGGTGGGACCGCATAGTGCTGCAGGTCTGGGATGAATCACAGTGGCTGCGAAACTTTCGGATGCGGAAGGGAACTTTCGTGGAACTTTGTGAGTTGCTGTCCCCTGCCCTGAAGCGCAAGGACACCTGGATGCGAGCAGCCCTGACTGTCCAGAAGCAAATGGCCATAGCCCTCTGGAAGCTTGCAACGCCAGACAGCTACCGGTCAGTCGTGAACCAATTTGGAGTGGGCAAATCTACAGTGGGGGTTGCTGTGATGCAAGTAGCCAACGCAATCGTTGAGCTACTGCTCTCAAAGGTAGTGACCCTGGGAAACGTGCAGGTGATCATAGATGGCTTCGGCACGATGGGATTCCCAAATTGCGGTGGGGCTATAGATGGAACTCACATCCCTATCCTGGGACCGGACCACCAGGCTAGCCAGTACATTAACCGAAAGGGCTACTTTTCAATGGTGCTGCAAGCATTGGTGGACCATAGGGGACGTTTTACCAACATCAACGTCGGATGGCCGGATTGCGTTTTCAGGAACTCTGGTCTGTTTAGACGGCTGCAGGAAGGTATTTACTTCCCGGACCACAAAATAATGGTTGGGGATGTGGAGATGCCTATAGTGATCCTCGGGGACCCAGCCTACCCGCTAATGCCCTGGCTCATGAAGCCCTATACAGGCGCCCTAGACAGTGGAAAAAGAACTCTTCAACTACCGGCTGAGCAAGTGCAGAATGGTGGTGGAGTGTGCTTTTGGATGTCTGAAGGGGAGATGAAGAAGCTTACTGACTCAGTCTGATCTCAGCGAAACCGATATCCCCATTGTTATTGCAGCTTGCTGTGTACTCCACAATCTCTGTGAGAGCAAGGGGGAGACGTTTATGGGGGGGTGGGAGGTTGAGGCAAATAGCCTGCCTGCTGATTACGCCCAGCCAGACAGCCGTGCGATTAGAAGAGCCCAGCGGGACGCGCTGTGCATCCTGGAAGCTTTGAAAGCTAGGTTCCAGAGTGAGCAGGGTAACCTGTGACTATTAAGTTTGTTTAAACAGAAGCTGAACCTGACCCTGTTTCTTTACCCAGTTAATGTTGACTATCCTCTCCAGTTACCAGCCCCATTTCTCCCCCCCCCTTCCAACACACCTTTAAAAATAAAATAAATGAAACTTTGTTCATTAACACCATTTTCTTTATTAAGGATTTTGTGGTAAAGTGTTGAAACTGGGATGCAGACTGTGGTGGGGAGCGGGTGTAGTGATGGAAAGAACGCTTCTAAACTCGAGGAATGACAGGCTCCTGCTCCTAGAGCGGTCTGCAGTGGTGGACTGGTTGTTTTCGGGACTCTGTGGGGGGGGACTATGTGACTTTGTGGCGGGGGGGGGG